>NC_069500.1:1201643054-1201947892 GCF_027579735.1 Bombina bombina
TGTCATTAGTCGTTTTGAGGTTCTTGCCATAGTTGGTGGTCCTTTAGTTTCTTATGGGTCTTCCATTTTCTCCTAGAGGGTAGATGTAGGTTCTCTTAATTCGGGTTGTGGGTTTGTTCCGTGCAATCAGAAACTTGGTTCCTCTGGGGGTTTTTTTGTGCTCAGTGGATTCTAGAGATCTGGGTAGTCTGACGGCCTTGTAGGTGTTTAACTGATGGGCAGTTTCTTGGTCCTTTCAGGTTTTTAACCCCTTGTTTCTAAGTGTTAGTTTTTTTTATTGGGTGTTGGGTAATTTCAGGCTGTGGTGCCCTTCGAAGGGGCCACCTTCTGTACCTGCCCTTTGTTTGTATTGATTGTCCTCTATAGCTTAGGTATTGTTTTCCCAAAAGTAATCTTCCCGTTTAAGAAGAAAAACGTATGCTTACCTGATAATTTTCTTTTCTTCTGACGGGAAGAGTCCACAGCTCCGTGCCCTTGTTTTATCTATGAGGCGGCTGTATTGTCGTTTTTTATTCTTCTGGCACCTTTTTCACCCTGATATTTCTCCTACTGTTCCTTGTTCCCTCGGCAGAATGACTGGGGGATGAGGGAAGTGGGGGAGGTATTTAAGCCTTTGGCTGGGGTGTCTTTGCCTCCTCCTGGTGGCCAGGTTCTGAATTCACAAAAGTAATGAATGCAGCTGTGGACTCTGCATTCATCTGGTAAGCATAAATTAAGTTTTAGCTAAAGAAAAATAATTATTTTTATTTAACTAAAGCAATACCATTATAGGTTTTACTTTCATTTGTACTGATTGCCCCCTCCCAGCCCGTGGGTCCTATTGCAGATTTGTTTCACTCCAATATTCTGTTCATTGAACTTCTTGAAACTTAGTAAGGGGTTGATTCTGTGTACATAGAATTGCAGGGGAGCAATAGGAATAAAGGAATAGTAAAATTAAATTTCCAGGACTGAGAACATGCAGGTTTCAACAATTTTGTCTCATTTGATGCGTTCTATTGTTATCCTTTTTTGAATAGCATACCTAAGTAGTCTATGGAGCAGAGTGGTAGCTATCTGCTGATTGGCAGATGTATTTGTATACCTCGTCATTGGCTCATAGTGTGTTTAGCTAGTTCCCAGTATTGCATTGCTGTTCCTTCAACAAAGGATACCAAGAAAATTAACATTTTTAATAATAAATTGGTATATTTAAAATTGTGTGCTCTATTTTAATCATAAAATAAACTGTTTGTTTTAGAACATGTTTGTTGTGAAGAAGAGGCAGGTTATTCTTAGACACAAATTCAGAGAACTACAAACCCAAAAATATGTGATAATATCTTCTAGATAGAAAAAATATCCAAAATAATCTTGCCTAAACCTCTGGGAGGTTTTTTACCAACAATTAAGTGAAATAGCAGAATTGAGCTATGTATTTGTTGTTCCAAATGGTTTGGCCAGGTGATAAACGTCATCACGGTAATGCCATGGGCATGTGACTCCTCCTTTGAAGGAGGGCATTGTCCTTGCTCTGTTGTAGGATCTATTTTGGGGTCCTAGAAGGACCCCCAATGTGCTTGGTGTGTTATTTTGTACTGAGCATAGTGCAGAGGATGACCCGTTGTCCTTCACACTGTAATGGTCTTGAATACTATATGGTAGCAGTGTTTGTTGCAAAGGTTAAAGGGACATGAAGCCCAATTGTTTTGTTTTTGTATGGAATTTTAAACAACTTTCTTATTTACCTCTATTATCAAATTGTCATTGTTCTATTTGTATCTTTTGTTGAAAAGCAGTGAAGTAAGCTCAGGGGCATGCACATATCAAGCAGTATAGGGCATCAGTTTAGCAGGAATGTTTTCTATTTGTAAGTGCACTAGATGGCAGCTCTATTTACTTTTTATTACACTAAATATTCTCTTACAAAATAGCCTCTTGTAAAATGTTTAAGTGCAGAATTTAAACCTTATCATATATCGGTCTCTGCTGCCCCTGATAATGTTGTTTATTCTTCTGTACCTCTCATTCCCACAAACCTCTATTCTACTTCCCAATACTGTGCTATTACTGCTTGTTATGCTACTGACAGGCAATTCTACAACCATGAGATGATGAACCCCCCCCAAAAAAAATCATAATTTAAACAGAGCACACAATTTTAAATAACTTTCCAATCTGCTTTTTATCTAATTTGCTTTGTTTGCTTGGTATCCTTTGTTGAAAAACATACTTGGGTATCCCCAGAGCTTGGATCTAGCTGCTGATTAGTGGCTGCACATATATATAGTTCCCAGTCATGTATTGCTGAACCTTCAACAAAGGGTAAAAAAAGAATGATGAAAAATATATAATAGAAGCAAACTGGAAAGTTGTTAAAGTGCATGCTCTATCTGAATCCTGAAAGATAAAATGTTCCTTGTCCCTTTTTAAGAAGACTCCTGCTAATGATAAACTTCCTCACTACTTTATATAATCCGTCTTGCTGATGGCAACCAGAGCATCTTAGTTATATTCAGCTTCTCTTAGATCCCAGGGGTAAAGTGCTGTTGTCTTGCTGTGATGCAGATCTCTAAGGAAGAGAGTGAATTGGCAGGAGGGGCTGAGTAGGAAACTACTGAGGTTTTATATTGTGTTTTACAATAACAAACCACTGAGTAATATTTTTTATAGAAGGGATGGTTGAGAAAAAAGCAAATTCTGAAAACGACAGAGCTAAAAGAGGATGGATTGGTAAGGTGGCAGCTCACTAATGTGACGCCAGAGCAATACTAGAAATACAAGGATACAGGAATAATGAATGTTAAGGTTACAGTTTTTGTGGCAAGTAGGTGTGAAACTGATTACATTTAGATTAGTTATTTTACTTGTAAATGCCCTTGACTATAAGCCATGAATGGAACATTTTTATTGTGCATTCTGTTACTGTGGTGTCATTGTTTTTGTTTTATTTTATTTGCAAATAGTTTTTGTGTATATTTGTGTTTTACATCTGTACTTAACTTGTTGGCTTTTACGTCTTTACTGTTCCTTTTAATAAGCTTATGCAAAGTCAGAATTAAATGTAAATTGATCGGACAGAGCATGACTTTTTAAACCTCTTTATAAATATACTTCTATTAGCAATTATTAGTTCTTTTGGTTCCCTTTTTAATAAGTACTCATAGGTGAGCTTGGGAGTGTGCACACATCTGTTTAGATGCAGTGATTGGTGTATTTGTGTGTGGGGTGTATTGGTGATGGATTTATAAAAAAAAAAAAAAAAATGTATTGCACTATAGTACAGGCCAGTCTGAGGAAACGTCACAAATAAAATGGATGTTTGAGAGTTGTCCAGTGAGGTGCTTATTTATTTTTATATATATATATATATATATATATATATATATATATATATATATATATATATATATATATATATATATATATATATATATATATATATATATATATATATATATATATATATATATATATATATATATATATAATTATATTTCTCCAACATTGGTGTGTCCGGTCCACGGCGTCATCCATTACTTGTGGGATATTCTCCTCCCCTACAGGGAATGGCAAGGAGAGCACACAGCAAGAGCTGTCCATATAGTCCCCCCTCTGGCTCCGCCCCCCAGTCATTCTCCTTGCCGCTCTAAACAAGTAGCATCTCCACGGGGATGGTGAGGAGTTTGTGGTGTTAGTTGTAGTTTTTTATTTCTTCTATCAAGAGTTTGTTATTTTAAAATAGTGCCGGTTTGTACTATTTACTCTACAACAGAAAATGAAGAAGATTTCTGTTAAAAGAGGAGTATGGTTTTAGCAGCAGTAACTAAAATCAATTGCTGTTCCCACGCAGGGCTGTTGAGCCTAGAGAACTTCAGTTGGGGGGAACAGTTTGCAGACTTATCTGCTTCAGGTACGATTAGTCATATTTCTAACAAGACTGTGTAATGCTAGAAGACTGTCATTTTCCGTTTTGGCGATCGGTAAGCCATTTTCTTAGATTCATAACAGATTAAGGCTTATAAATGGGCTCTATACTGGTTGACACTATTGTGGGTTAAATCGATTGGTTTTTATCAGATTTATTGGACATTTAGAGTGTTTTTTTGTGTTATAAAAGCACTTTTGGGAACGTTTTTTTTTCGCCTGGCATCTAGTTAGACTACTACTTCAGTCAGAAAGGCCCCTTCATTCTGGTAATGCAGATAAAGGAGGCCCTGTTTTCGTGCCTCAATTGCGCAGTTTATTTACTTGGAAGTGCATGCAGCTTCATTTGAGGGTCCTGTGGGTAAAGAAAACGGACTCAGGAAGGTTTATTTCAGTGCTGGATCACTTTAAGGGAAGGTAAAAAGCCGCAGCAAGGCTGTGGCAGTGATTGTTGTGTGTTAAAATTGTTTATTTGAACAAATAGCTCCGGTTTGCTCATTTTAAGGGTTAAAGTCTCGAAACCTGGTGTGCAATACTTTCAAGGCACTAATATTCTGCGGTGCAAATTTTGTAAAAATCGGACATTGCCTTCATAGTTTTTCAAACTTTCAGAAATAAAGTGTTCTTGTTTATTATTTAAAGAGACAGTAACGTTTTTATTGCATTATTAGCCTGCCATATTCTGTCTAACATGTCTGCATCTTCAGATAGCTTATGCTGTGTATGTATGGAAGCCAAGGTGGTTCCCTCTATTAATGTTTTGTGCAAATTGTGTCATAGCGTCCAAACAAAGTAAGGACAGTACTGTCACATTTAATAAGATTGCCCAGGATGATTCTTCATTTGAAGGTAGTGGGGATAGTTTATCCTCTCCTTCTGTGTCAATACCAGCTAGCGCGCCAATTCTGGTTACTATGCAGCAATTAACTGCAGTGATGGATAATTCTTTAGCAAATCTATTATCCAAACTGCCATCCTATTCTAGAAAGCGTGATTGCTCAGTTTTTAAATACAGAAGATGAGCAGGTTAGCGCTGAGGACAATTTACCAGTTGTTCCCTCACATCAATCTGAGTATAGCAGTGAGGGAGGGCCTGTCTGAAGGGGAAGTTTCTGATTCAGGAAAAGTTTCTCAGCAGGCAGACACTAATATAGTGATTTTTTAATTTAAGTTAGAACACCTCCACGCCCTGCTTAAGGAGGTCCTAACTACTCTAGATGATTGTGATTCTCTGGTAATGCCAGAGAAATTGTGCAAGATGGACAAATTCTTAGAGGTTCCAGTGCACGCTGATGCCTTTACGATACCCAAGCGGGTGGCGGACATAGTGACTAAGGAGTGGGAAAAGCCAGGTATACCTTTTTGTTCCACCTCCTATATTCAAGAAAATGTTCCCCATTGTCGACCCCAGAAAGGACACATGGCAAACGGTTCCTAAGGTTGAGGGGGCGGTTTCAATGTTAGCTAAGTGCACAACTATTCCTATTGAGGACAGTTGCGCTTTCAAAGATCCTATGAATTAAAGATTAGAAGGACTGTTAAAAAAGAATTTATTCAGCAGGTCTTCCTTATTCAACCAATCTCGTGCATTATTCCTGTCACTACCGCAGCGTATTTGGGTTCGAGGAACTGGAAAATTCGCTTCAAAGGTAGACTCCATATGATGAAGTCATGGACAGAATTCACGCACTTAAGTTGGCTAATTTATTTTGGATGCCGCTTTTCTATTGCTAAGTTAGCGGCGAAAAGTGCAGGGTTTGCTATAGTGGCGCGCAGAGCGCTTTGGCTAAAATCCTGGTCGGCGAATGTGTCGTCCAAGAATAAATTGCTTAATATTCCTTTCAAGGGTAAGACCCTATTCGGGCCGGAATTGAAAGAGATTTCTGACATTACTGGTGGAAAGGGACATGCCTTTCCACAAGATAGGCCTTTTAAGGCTAAGAACAAATCTAATTTTCGTTCCTTTCGCAATTTCAGGAACGGACCAATTCCTAACTCTGCGGCCTCCAGACAAGAAGGCAACACTTCCCAACCTAAACCAGCATGGAAAACATTGCAAGGTTGAAACTAGGGTAAACAGGCCAAAAAAAGCCTGCTGCTGCTACCAAGACAGCATGAAGGTGTAGCCCCGATCCGGGACCGGATCTAGTAGGGGGCAGACTCTCTTTTTCCTCAGGCTTGGGCAAGAGATGTTCCGGATCCCTAGACACTAGAATAGTCTTTTTTGGATATCTTCTAGAAAGGAACTTCCTCCAAAGGGAAGGTTCCACATGTCTCGCTTATCTTCAGACCAGATGAAGAGACAGGCATTCTTACACTGCGAAGGAGCCATAGTAAAGTGGGAGTGATACACTAAGTTCCAACTGTGGAACAAGGTCAGGGGTTTTACTCAAACCTGTTTGTAGTTCCCAAAAAAGAGGGAACTTTCAGACCAATTCTGGATTTAAAGATTCTAAACAAATTCCATCAGCTCCTAAGGTTCGCCTTTCTGGACAAACATTATCAGTTCGTGGCTCTTCCATTCGGGTTAGCCACTGCTCCCAGAATTTTCACAAAGGTGCTAGGGTCCCTTCTGGCGGTTCTAAGACAGAGGGGCATTGCAGTGGCATCTTACCTAGACGACATTCTAATTCAAGCGTCGTCTCTTTCCAAGGCAAAGGCTCATACAGACATTGTTCTAGCCTTTCTCAGATCTCACGGGTGGAAGGTGAACGTAGAAAAGAGTTCTGTATCCGTCAACAAGAGTTCCCTTTTTGGGAACAATTATAGATTCTTTAGAAATTAAGATCTTCCTGACAGATGTCAGAAAGTCAAAGCTTCTAAACGCTTGTCAAGTTCTTCACTCTATTCTGCAGCCTTCCATAGCTCGGTGCATGGAAGTAGTAGGATTGATGGTTGCAGCAATGGACATAGTTCCTTTTGCTCGAATTCATCTAAGACCATTACAACTGTGCATGCTCAATCAGTGGAATGGGGACTATGCAGACCTGTCTCCACAGATTCAAGTAGACCAGATGACCAGAGACTCACTCCGTTGGTGGTTGACCCAGGATCACCTGTCTCAGGGAATGAGTTTCCGCAGACCAGAGTGGGTCATTGTCACGACCGACGCCAGTCTATTAGGCTGGGGCGCGGTCTGGGATTCCCTGAAAGCTCAGGGTCTATGGTCTCGGGAAGAGTCTCTTCTCCCGATAACATCCTGGAACTGAGAGCGATATTCAATGCTCTCCGGGCTTGGCCTCAACTAGCGAAGGCCGGATTCATAAGATTCCAGTCGGGCAACATGACGACTGTAGCTTACATCAACCATCAGGGAGGAACAAGAGTTCCTTGGCGATGAGAGAGGTATCCAAGATCATCAAATGGGCGGAGGATCACTCCTGCCATCTATCTGCAATTCACATCCCAGGAGTAGACAACTGGGAGGCGGACTTTCCATCCGGGGGAGTGGGAACTCCACCCGGAGGTTTTTGCCCAGTTGACTCCATTATGGGGCATTCCAGACATGGATCTGATGGCGTCTCGTCAGAACTTCAAGGTTCCTTGCTACGGGTCCAGATCCAGGAATCCCAAGGCGACTCTAGTGGATGCATTAGTGGCGCCTTGGTCGTTCAACCTAGCTTATGCGTTTCCACCGCTCCCTCTCCTTTCCAGGCTCGTAGCCAGGATCAAACAGGAGAAGGCCTCGGTGATTCTGATAGGTCCTGCGTGGCCGCGCAGGACTTGGTATGCAGACCTGGTGAATATGTCATCGGCTCCACCATGGAAGCTACCTTTGAGACAGGATCTTCTAGTACAAGGTCCATTCGAACATCCAAATCTAGTCTCTCTGCAGCTGACTGCTTGGAAATTGAACGCTTGATTTTATCCAAGCGTGGGTTTTCAAATTCAGTGATAGATACTCTGGTTCAAGCCAGAAAACCTGTGACTAGAAAGATTACCATAAAATATGGAAAAGATATATCTGTTGGTGTGAATCCAAGGGATTCTCCTGGAGTAAGATTAAAATTCCTAAGATTCTCTCCTTTCTCCAAGAAGGTTTGGATAAAGGGTTGTCAGTGAGTTCTCTAAAAGGACAGATTTCTGCTTTACACAAACGACTGGCAGCTGTGCCAGAGGTACAAGCTTTTGTACAGGCTTTGGTCAGAATCAAGCCTGTTTACAGACCCATGACTCCTCCTTGGAGTCTAAATTTAGTTCCTTCAGTTCTTCAAGGGGTTCCGTTTGAACCTTTACATTCCATAGATACCAAATTACTATCTTGGAAAGTTCTGTTTTGGTTGCTATTTCTTCTGCTAGAAGAGTTTCTGAATTATCTGCTTTGCAGTGTGATCCACCCTATCTGGTGTTCCATTCAGATAAGGTTGTTTTGCGTACTAAGCCTGGTTTTCCTACGAAAGTTGTTCCAACAAGAATGTTAACCAGGAAATAGTTGTTCCTTCTCTGTGTCCGAATCCAGTTTCAAAGAAGGAACGTTTGTTACACAATTTAGATGTAGTTCGTGCTTTAAAGTCCTATTTAGAAGCAACAAAGGATTTTAGACAAACCTCATCTTTGTTTGTCGTTTACTCTGGTAAGAGGAGAGGACAAAAAGCTACTGCTACCTCTTTCTTTCGGGCGGAAAAGTATTATCCGTTTGACTTATGAGACTGCCGGACGGCAGCCTCCTGAACGAATCACAGCTCACTCTACTAGGGCTGTGGCTTCCCATGAGCCTTCAAGAACGAGGCTTCTGTTGATCAGATATGTAAGGCAGAGACTTGGTCTTCTCTGCACACTTTTGCTAAATTCTACAAATTTGATACTTATGCTTCTTCGGAGGCTATTTTTGGGAGAGAGGTTTTGCAAGCCGTGGTGCCTTCTGTTTAGGTAACCTGATTTGCTCCCTCCCTTCATCCGTGTCCTAAAGCTTTGGTATTGGTTCCCACAAGTAATGGATGACGCCGTGGACCGGACACACCAATGTTGGAGAAAACAGAATTTATGCTTACCTGATGAATTACTTTCTCCAACGGTGTGTCCGGTCCACAGCCCGCCCTGGTTTTTTTAATCAGGTTTGAAAAATTTCTTTCTCTATACACTACAGTCACCACGGCACCCTATAGTTTCTCCTTTCTCCTAACCGTCGGTCGAATGACTGGGGGGCGGAGCCAGAGGGGGGACTATATGGACAGCTCTTGCTGTGTGCTCTCCTTGCCATTCCCTGTAGGGGAGGAGAATATCCCACAAGTAATGGATGACGCCGTGGACCAGACACACCGTTGGAGAAAGTAATTTATCAGGTAAGCATAAATTCTGTTATATATATATATATATAATTTATTTTTTCTAATGAGTTATGTTGTACAGCCGTTTAGGGCTGGTGTCACATGGGGTTTTCAGTTACTTTTCAGTGGAATTTTAAAGAGAAGATTTTAGTTAAAGTGATTGTAAGCTTAACGCAACTGCCCCACGGCATTCAATAGACTTTGGAAAATGAGCCTGTGTTTTTATATTTCTGTATTATCTCAAATCTTTACCTTTTTAGCGCTTCGACGATAAGCAACTATCCCGCCCACCATTTTGTCTAATTGATTGACAGATGACGATTCTTAAAAGAACTAACTAGTGATGTTTATGCAAAGATATTTTATGAATAGTCACCTGTCAATCCCCCACCGTCAGCCGTCAAACACCAGAGCGCTGAATTTTCACAGAGCTAGCCGGCTCTCCTCATAATTACTCTCAGCCATAAAACCCACAAAAGTGACTCTGGACTTCAAAAAGGAAAAAAATGACTTTATTATAACAAAAAAAGCCATAAGAGAGACTTTTTTTTTTTTTTTTTAAAATGAAGTCTGGAGTCACTTTTGTGGGTTTGATGGCTGAGAGTAATCCTGAGGGGAGCTGGCTAGCTCTGTGAATCTTCAGCGCTCTGGTGTTTGACGTTGAACGGTGAAGCTGGGGGAAGCTGGGCTAGCATGGAGACTAATGTGATCATTTATGTTCCAAAACATTGGACTTCTTATTTTGATAGAAGTTAGAACAATCACCTTCAGCCAGCCTGGCTATGAATATTAAAATGTAATGGACAGAACCGCGTACCTATTGGATGGGGCACGGAAATAATTTTACATAAACCCTGCCTATTTTTATGGGAGGTTATTAATGCTCATTTTACACAAATTAGAAAGTTAAATCAAGCCTATTTAGAAGCTTTGTTTCAGTAAAAAGTAGAGGATTTTATAACATATATTTATATAATCATAATAATGACTTATTTTCTTAATGTTTTACAAAGATTTCTAACCCTTTAAACCAGGCTCATTTTTCGAATGCCGTGGGGCAGTTGCTTTGTGTATCCCAACATTAAAGTGAATGTAAGCTTAAGTGCTTTTCAGTTTTGTTTAAGCATTTTTGCAATACAAATGTATTGTTAAAGCTTCTAGTGAAAGAGTTTTTAGTGACAGTTTGTACTGGGCCGGGAACATACAGAACATACGTCTCAAGGTAGTTAGTGGAAGTACAGACTCTTGATGTAGGTGCACACTTAATGCAGCCACAGGCTTTGTATGTAATACAAAAAATACAGTTCCTCCAAAAACATATTTTTTTAAAAAGACGTTCTGAGGTGTGAAAGCCCCCCTTTTTTTTTTTAACCCTAATATAAAAATAGAAACATATTCTTGCTTTTTATCATTGTAGAAAACTGAAATAATTTTCATACATGGAACGTGTATAAAACACAACTCAGATGATATATTTATGAGCCTAGAGAAGGGATTCTTCTTAAAAGGAAAATAAGTGCAAAATTCTGTTTCTAGAGCATTTTGTTATTGCACTATTGCTTGTAAATGTGTGGTTAACCCCTGCAAACAAATTAAACACATAACTGAGGTCAGTTACAGAGCAACAATGCACTACTGGGAGCTAGCAGAGCACATCTGGTTAGCCAATGACAAGAGGCATGTGTAGCCACCAATCAGCTTGCTCACATATATACAAATGCTTAGATAAAAAATTATTTATAATCTTTAATTACATGATCCTTTATGAAAATGTAACGTTTCATGTCCCTTTTATTTAAGAGATAAATAGCTGCACATAACAAATTAGCAGTGTTCTTATAAAGCAATTCCTTTACACTATTTGAGGCATGAAGGGTATAAAAAATTTTTATTTATATTTTTGTGAAATTTACATCTGATCCTTGGTTCACACCCACACTGCTCCAACAGACTGTCTCACTCACGTTTCGTTTTGCACCTTGTTTACTCCTGTGTTAAATGCAAGTTACTGATCAAGACAATGCACCCAACGCAGTCTGAGAGATTTTGACCCCAGTGCCTTTCTTCCACCTTCATCCTGCCTGCCTTATTCCTCCACAACATGGCAATAAAAAAAAAAGTTTGCTACTGCTTGTGGTTTCCATAGGATAATTTGAAGTGTCATTGCTCCTCCGCTTATATGCTCTAGCACCCACTGGTACTGTCTCCCCCCCCCCCCTCTTTGTGTTCACAATGATCAATTTTACCTTCTGGAGTTTTACATTTTGTGTCTCCACTTATACTGAAAATGCCAATACTGAAGTACTGTTTATAGAAAAAACATAATTTATGCTTATTGGATAAATTCCTTTCCTTCCTGTCAGGTAGAGTCCATGACTTCATTCCTGTTGGGAAATACAACACCTTGCCACCAGGAGGAGGCAAAGACACCCCAGCCAAAGACTTAAATATCCCTCCCACTTCCCCTATTCCCCAGTCATTCTGCCGAGGGAACAAGGAAAAGTAGAAACATCAGGGTATAAAGGTGCCAGATGGAATCATTTTAAAGAGGGAGCCGTCCATCAAAAAATAAATTACGGACAGGGTCGTGGACTCTCCCTGCCAGGAAGGAAAGGATTTTATCTGGTAAGCATAAATGTTTTCCTTCCATAAGGCAGGGAGAGTCCACGACTAAATTCCTTACTGTTGGGTAAACTATACCCAAGCTCCAGAGGACACTGAATAACAGAAGGGAACAAAAAAAGAGGTGGACCCTATTCTTAGGGCACCTCAGCCTGCAAAACTTTTCTCCCAAAAGCTGCTTCAGCCGAAGCAAACGCATCAAACTTGTAACATTTAGAAATAGTGTGTAAGGACCAGGTAGCTACCTTACAAATCTGATCCATAGAGGCTTTCTTCTTAAAAGCCCAGAAGGAAGCCACTGCTCTAGTGGAATGAGCCGTTATCCTCTTCAGGATGCTGTCGCCCCACTGTCTCGTAAGCTAAGTGGATGACACTCCTCAACCAGAAAGATAGGGAAGTCGTAGTATCCTTCTGCCCCTTACACTTCCCCGTATAGATGACAAACACAGAGGAAGATTGTCTAAACAACTTAGTAGCCTGAAGATAGAACTTCAAGGCATGAACCACTTCCAGATTGTGAAGCAAGCATTCCTTCGCTGAAGGAGGTTTAGGACACAAAGCAGGAACAACAATCTTTCGATTAATGTTACGGTCAGACACCACCTTAGGTAGGAACTCAAATTTAGTACATAAAACCGCCTTATCAGCATGGAAAACAAGATAAGGGGAGTAACGTAAAGCAGAAATCTCAAACTATGCGCGCAGTGGCAATAGCCAGCAAAAAATTAACCTTACAAAAGATAACAATTTAATGTCAACAGTATGCATAGGCTCAAACTGAGCCTGCTGCAAAACACTAAGAACAAGATTTAGGCTCCCATGCAGAGTCCCAGATCTTAACACAGGTCTGATCCTAGTCAGAGCCTTAAAGGACTGCACATCTGGAAGCTCAGACAATCTCTTGTGCAGTAACACAGACAGGGCCGATACCTGTCCCTTCAGGGAACTAGCAGATAAACTCTTCTCCAGTCCATCCTGGAGAAAAGATAACATTCTTGCAACCTTAACCTTATGCCAGGAAAAACCACGCTCTTCACACCGGTACAAGTAAGTCCGCCACACTTTATGGTAGATCCGAGTAACTGGCTTACGAGCTTGAACCAGAGTGTCAACACTCTCAGAAAACCCTCTCTTGGCTAAGACTAAGCGTTCAATCTCCACACAGTCAGCCTCAGAGAATCTAGATTTTGATGAACGAAGGGACCCTGTATCAGCAGATCTCTGTGACAAGGTTACCTCCACTGAGGAGATGACATCCCTACCAGATCCGCAAGCCACGTCCTTCGTGGCCACGATGGAACAATCAGAATCACTGATGCTCGCTCCTGCTTCATGCGAGCCACCACACGGGGGAGAAGTGGTAATGGAGGAAAAAGATTTGAACCTCCATGGTACTGATAGGGCATCTATCAATTCCGCCTGAGAATACCTCGACCCGCGCCCCCCACTCGCTGCATATCTTTGCAAACACCTTGGGTGGAGAGACCATTCCCCTGGGTGAAAGGATTGCCTGCTGAGGAAGTCGGCTTCCCAGTTGTCCACACCTGGAATGTGGATCGCTGACAGCGTACATCTGTGAGTCTCTGCCCACTTTAATATCTGATATACTTCTCATCGCCAAGGGACTTCTCGTTCCCCCCCCTGATGGTTGATGTCGGCAACCAAGGTTATATTGTCTGATTGGAATCTGATAAACTGGGACGAACTCAGAAGGGGCCAAGCCTTCAAGGCATTGAAGATTGCCCGGAGTTCCAATATATTGATCAGAAGAGGACTCCTTAGTCCACAGACTTTGTGCGTGTTTGGCACTTTAAACAGCTCCCCAGCCGGAAAGGCTTGCGTTCTCTACCAGGACGATCTCAAGAAGCTTGTGCTTAGGATGGTCTCAAGAAGCACGTGCCTTGGGACAGATGATCTGGACAGAGCTACTAAGAATGATTCTCTAGACAGGACACCATGAGTCGGATCACCTCAATACACTGAGCCACTTAGGGTCTCAAGGAGGCCTGGAGGGCAAGACATGCCGAAGTTGGCTCACAATTTCTTCAATCTGTGAGGAATATTCTCATAGATATTCAGTCTATTCCTGAACTGAACCAGAGGCAGGATTGACCGTATTGTCTCCATCTTGAAAGCGGGAACACTCAAACTTGTTTAGGCACTTTAGGTCCAGAATTGGACGAAAAGTTCCCTCCTTCTTAGGAACCACAAAAAGGTTTGAATAAAACCCCAAAACTCTTTCTGCTGTAGGCAACGGCACAATTACTTCTAGAGAGGAGAGATCCCGTACGCAACCTAAGAAGGCAGTCCTCTTTTCTGGTCTTGTAGACTAGAGAGTAGGAATCTGCCCCTGGGCGGATGAATCCTATCCTGTATTCTTGAGATTCAACCTCCAGGACCCAAGGATCCTGGAACCAGGCGTCTGAAAAAAGTCTACCACCTACTCAATCCGATCCTGGATTGGGGGCTGCCCCTTCATGCCGATTTGTTCTCGGTGGGCTTCTTAGTCCGTTTGGACTTAATTCCAGGACTGAGCCGGCTTCCAAGTACTCTTTGGCTGCTCGAACTTAGATGAGGATTGCTGACTGTGATTTGTCAGAATGAAAGGAACGGAAATTAGACCATTTCTGTCCCTTAGGCCTATTTTTCTTATCCTGCGGTAGGAAGGCACCTTTCCCTCCGGTAACCGTAGAAATAATCGAGTCCAGCTCTGGACCGAATTAAGTCTTCCCCTTGAATGGAAGAGAAAGGAGTCTGTATTTAGTCATATCCCCAGACCAAGACTTCAACCAGAGAGCCAGGCAGACTAGGACTGCAAAGCCAGAAGCCTTTGCATTTATGCGACTAATCTACATATTCGCATCACAGATGGAGTTAGCAATTCTCAGAGCCTTAATTCCTGAATATCCTCGAAGGCAGTCTCCACCTCAATGATCTGACAGTGTCACACCAGTAGGTAGCTGCTACAAATACCCTGTATGTTGAAACATCTTCCACAGAAAAGTTTCCATTTTCTTATATATAGTCTCTCTAAAAGAACTTTCTTTCATGTAATTAGCAAGAGTCCATGAGCTAGTGACGTATGGGATATACATTCCTACCAGGAGGGGCAAAGTTTCCCAAACCTCAAAATGCCTATAAATACACCCCTCACCACACCCACAAATCAGTTTTACAAACTTTGCCTCCCATGGAGGTGGTGAAGTAAGTTTGTGCTAGATTCTTCGTTGATATGCGCTTCGCAGCAGGCTGGAGCCCGGTTTTCCTCTCAGTGTGCAGTGAATGTCAGAGGGATGTGAAGAGAGTATTGCCTATTTGAATTCAATGATCTCCTTCTACGGGGTCTATTTCATAGGTTCTCTGTTATCGGTCATAGAGATTCATCTCTTACCTCCCTTTCCAGATCGACGATATACTCTTATATATACCATTACCTCTACTGATTCTCGTTTCAGTACTGGTTTGGCTTTCTACTACATGTAGATGAGTGTCCTGGGGTAAGTAAGTCTTATTTTTGTGACACTCTAAGCTATGGTTGGGCACTTTTATATAAAGTTCTAAATATGTGTTTAAACATTTATTTGCCTTGATTCAGGATGTTCAATATTCCTTATTTCAGACAGTCAGTTTAATTATTTGGGATAATGCATTTGAATAATCAATTTTTTCTTACCTTAAAATTTGACTTTTTTTCCCTGTGGGCTGTTAGGCTCACGGGGGCTGAAAATGCTTCATTTTATTGCGTCATTCTTGGCGCTGACTTTTGGCGCAAAAATTTTCTTTGTCATTTCCGGCGTCATACTTGTCGCCGGAAGTTGCGTCATTTTTTTTTACGTTTTTGCGCCAAAAATGTCGGCGTCACCGGATGTGGCGTCATTTTTGGCGCTTAAAGCATTTAGGCGCCAAATAATGTGGGCGTCTTTTTTGTCTCCACATTATTTAAGTCTCATTGTTTATTTGCTTCTGGTTGCTAGAAGCTTGTTCATTGGCATTTTTTCCCATTCCTGAAACTGTCTTTTAAGGAATTTGATCAATTTTGCTTTATATGTTGTTTTTTCTATTACATATTGCAAGATGTCTCAGATTGACCCTGAATCAGAAGATACTTCTGGAAAATTGCTGCCTGATGCTGGATCTACCAAAGTTAAGTGTATTTGTTGTAAACTTGTGGTAACTGTTCCTCCGGCTGTTTGTAATGAATGTCATGACAAACTTGTTAATGCAGATAATATTTCCTTTAGTAATGTTCCATTACCTGTTGCTGTTCCATCAACATCTAATATTCAGGGTGTTCCTGTTAACATAAGAGATTTTGTTTCTAAATCTGTTAAGAAGGCTATGTCTGTTATTCCTCCTTCTAGTAAACGTAAAAGGTCTTTTAAAACTTCTCATTTTTCAGATGAATTTTTAAATGAACATCATCATTCTGATAATGATTCTTCTGGTTCAGAGGATTCTGTTTCAGAGATTGATACTGATAAATCTTCATATTTATTTAAAATGGAATTTATTCGTTCTTTGCTTAAAGAAGTCTTAATTGCATTAGAAATAGAGGAATCTGGTCCTCTTGATACTAAATCTAAACGTTTGAATACGGTTTTTAAACCTCCTGTAGTTATTCCAGAGGTTTTTCCCGTCCCTGATGCTATTTCTGAAGTAATTTCCAGGGAATGGAATAATTTAGGTAATTCATTTACTCCTAAACGGTTTAAACAATTATATCCTGTGCCATCTGACAGATTAGAGTTTTGGGACAAAATCCCTAAGGTTGATGGGGCTATCTCTACTCTTGCTAAACGTACTACTATTCCTACGGCAGATAGTACTTCCTTTAAGGATCCTTTAGATAGGAAGATTGAATCCTTTCTAAGAAAAGCTTACTTATGTTCAGGTAATCTTCTTAGACCTGCTATATCTTTGGCGGATGTTGCTGCAGCTTCAACTTTCTGGTTGGAAGCTTTAGCACAACAAGTATCGGATCAGAATACTCATAGCATTGTTAATCTTCTTCAACATGCTAATAATTTTATTTGTGATGCCATCTTTGATATCATTAGGGTTGATGTCAGGTATATGTCTTTAGCTATTTTAGCTAGAAGAGCTTTATGGCTTAAAACTTGGAATGCTGATATGTCTTCTAAGTCAACTTTGCTTTCCCTTTCTTTCCAGGGTAATAAATGGTTTGGTTCACAGTTGGATTCTATTATTTCAACTGTTACTGGGGGGAAAGGAACTTTTTTACCACAGGATAATAAATCTAAAGGTAAATTTAGGTCTGCTAATCGTTTTCGTTCCTTTCGTCACAATAAGGAACAAAAGCCTGATCCTTCCCCTAAAGGAGCGGTATCAGTTTGGAAACCATCTCCAGTCTGGAATAAATCCAAGCCTTTTAGAAAGCCAAAGCCAGCTCCCACATGAAGGTGCGGCCCTCATTCCAGCCCAGCTGGTAGGGGGCAGATTACGATTTTTCAAAGAAATTTGGATCAATTCGATTCACAATCTTTGGATTCAGAACATTGTTTCACAAGGGTACAGAATAGGCTTCAAGGTAAGGCCTCCTGCAAGAAGATTTTTTCTTTCCCGTGTCCCAATAAATCCAGTGAAGGCTCAAGCATTTCTGAAATGTGTTTCAGATCTAGAGTTGGCTGGAGTAATTGTGCCAGTTCCAGTTTTGGAACAGGGGCTGGGGTTTTACTCAAATCTCTTCATTGTACCAAAGAAGAATTCCTTCAGACCAGTTCTGGATTTAAAAATATTGAATAGTTATGTAAGGATACCAACATTCAAAATGGTAACTATAAGGACTATTCTGCCTTTTGTTCAGCAAGGGCATTATATGTCCACAATAGATTTACAGGATGCATATCTGCATATTCCGATTCATCCAGATCACTATCAGTTTCTGAGATTCTCTTTCCTAGACGAGCATTACCAGTGTGTGGCTCTGCCGTTTGGCCTAGCAACAGCTCCAAGGATTTTTACAAAGGTTCTCGGTGCCCTTCTATCTGTAATCAGAGAACAGGGTATTGTGGTATTTCCTTATTTGGACGATATCTTGGTACTTGCTCAGTCTTCACTTTTAGCAGAATCTCATACGAATCAACTTGTATCGTTTCTTCGAGAACATGGTTGGAGGATCAATTTACCAAAGAGTTCGTTGATTCCTCAGACAAGGGTAACCTTTTTAGGTTTCCAGATAGATTCAGTGTCCATGACTCTGTCGCTGACAGACAAAAGACGTCTGAAATTGGTTTCAGCTTGTCGAAACCTTCAGTCTCAATCATTCCCTTCGGTAGCCTTATGCATGGAAATTCTAGGTCTTATGACTGCTGCATCGGACGCGATCCCCTTTGTTCGTTTTCACATGCGACCTCTTCAGCTCTGTATGCTGAACCAATGGTGCAGGGATTATACAAAGATATCGCAATTAATATCTTTAAAACCGATTGTTCGACACTCTCTGACGTGGTGGACAGACCACCATCGTTTAGTTCAGGGGGCTTCTTTTGTTCTTCCAACCTGGACTGTGATCTCAA
Organism: Bombina bombina; assembly: GCF_027579735.1. Taxonomy (NCBI): domain Eukaryota; kingdom Metazoa; phylum Chordata; class Amphibia; order Anura; family Bombinatoridae; genus Bombina; species Bombina bombina. The sequence continues at coordinate 1,201,661,386 of NC_069500.1, forward strand.
CAGATGCAAGTCTGACAGGTTGGGGAGCTGTGTGGGGGTCTCTGACAGCACAAGGGGTTTGGGAATCTCAGGAGGCGAGATTACCAATCAACATTTTGGAACTCCGTGCGATTTTCAGAGCTCTTCAGTCGTGGCCTCTTCTAAAGAGAGAGTCATTCATTTGTTTTCAGACGGACAATGTTACAACCGTGGCATATGTAAATCATCAAGGAGGGACTCACAGTCCTCTGGCTATGAAAGAAGTATCTCGAATATTTGTATGGGCGGAATCCACCTCCTGTCTAATTTCTGCGGTTCATATCCTAGGTATAGACAATTGGGAAGCGGATTATCTCAGTCGCCAGACATTACATCCGGGCGAGTGGTCTCTTCACCCAGAGGTATTTCTTCAGATTGTTCAAATGTGGGGACTTCCAGAAATAGATATGATGGCTTCTCATTTAAACAAGAAGCTTCCCAGGTATCTGTCCAGATCCAGGGATCCTCAGGCGGAAGCAGTGGATGTATTGTCTCTTCCTTGGAAGTATCATCCTGCCTATATCTTTCCGCCTCTAGTTCTTCTTCCAAGAGTGATTTCCAAGATTCTAAAGGAGCGTTCGTCTGTTCTGCTGGTGGCTCCAGCATGGCCTCACAGGTTTTGGTATGCGGATCTTGTCCGGATGGCTACTTGCCAACCGTGGACTCTTCCGTTAAGACCAGACCTTCTATCGCAAAGGTTCTTTTTTCCATCAAGATCTCAAATCCTTAAATTTGAAGGTATGGAGATTGAACTCTTGATTCTCAGTCATAGAGGTTTCTCTGTCTCCGTAATTAATACTATGTTACAGGCTCGTAAATCTGTATCTAGGAAGATATATTATCGAGTCTGGAAGACTTACATTTCTTGGTGTTCTTCTCATCATTTTTCTTGGCATTCTTTTAGAATTCCTAGAATTTTACAGTTTCTTCAGGATGGTTTGGATAAAGGTTTGTCTGCAAGTTCCTTGAAAGGACAAATCTCTGCTCTTTCTGTTCTTTTTCACAGAAAGATTGCTAATCTTCCTGATATTAATTGTTTTGTACAGGCTTTGGTTCGTATAAAACCTGTCATTAAGTCAATCTCTCCACCTTGGAGTTTGAATTTGGTTCTAGGGGCTCTTCAAGCTCCTCAGTTTGAACCTATGCATTCGCTGGATATTAAATTACTTTCTTGGAAAGTTTTGTTTCTTTTGGCCATCTCTTCTGCTAGAAGAGTTTCCAAGTTATCTGCTCTTTCTTGTGAGTCTCCTTTTCTGATTTTTCATCAGGATAAGGCGGTTTTGCGAACTTCATTTAAATTTTTACCTAAGGTTGTGAATTCTAACAACATTAGTAGAGAAATTGTAGTTCCTTCATTGTGTCCTAATCCTAAGAACTCTAAGGAAAGATCGTTGCATTCTTTGGATGTAGTTAGAGCTTTGAAATATTATGTTGAAGCTACTAAAGATTTCAGAAAGACTTCTAGTCTATTTGTTATCTTTTCTGGTTCTAGGAAAGGTCAGAAGGCTTCTGCCATTTCGTTGGCATCTTGGTTAAAGTCTTTGATTCATCATGCTTATGTCGAGTTGGGTAGAACTCCGCCTCAAAGTATTACAGCTCATTCGACTAGGTCAGTCTCTACTTCCTGGGCATTTAGGAATGAAGCTTCGGTTGATCAGATTTGCAAAGCAGCAACTTGGTCTTTGCATACTTTTACTAAATTCTACCATTTTGATGTGTTTTCTTCTTCAGAAGCAGTCTTTGGTAGAAAAGTACTTCAGGCAGCTGTTTCAGTTTGATTCTTCTGCTTATAATTTCAGTTTTTTTCATTATAAGATTTAAACTTTGTTTTGGGTGTGGATTATTTTTCAGCGGAATTGGCTGTCTTTATTTTATCCCTCCCTCTCTAGTGACTCTTGCGTGGAAGATCCACATGTTGGGTATTCATTTTCCCATACGTCACTAGCTCATGGACTCTTGCTAATTACATGAAAGAAAACATAATTTATGTAAGAACTTACCTGATAAATTTCTTTCATATTAGCAAGAGTCCATGAGGCCCACCCTTTTTGTGGTGGTTATGATTTTTTTTGTATAAAGCACAATTATTCCAATTCCTTATTTTTTATGCTTTCACACTTTTTTCTTATCACCCCACTTCTTGGCTATTCGTTAAACTGAATTGTGGGTGTGGTGAGGGGTGTATTTGTAGGCATTTTGAGGTTTGGGAAACTTTGCCCCTCCTGGTAGGAATGTATATCCCATACGTCACTAGCTCATGGACTCTTGCTAATATGAAAGAAATGAATTTATCAGGTAAGTTCTTACATAAATTATGTTTTTACTTTTTATTAATTTGCTTTGTACGCTTTGAATTCTTAATTGAAAATATCTATATATGCTCAGGATCTGAAAGCTAGCTGCCGATTGGTGGCAGCAAATATACACTTCTCGTCGGTTTACTGATGTGTTTAGCTAACTCCCAGTAGTGCATTGCTACACCTTAAATAAAGGATACCAAGAGAATGAAGCAAAATTGATAACAGAAGTAGATTGGAAGATTTTTTTTAAATTGTATGCTTTACTTGAATCATGAAAGAGAAATTTAAGGTTTCTCCTACATTGGTGTGTCCGGTGCACGGCTTCATCCTTGTGGGATATTCTTTTCCCCTACAGGAAATGGCAAAGAGAGCACACAGCAAAGCTGTCCATATAGCCCCCCCTCTGGCTCCGCCCCCAGTCATTCTCTTTGCTGCTCTGAACAAGTAGCATCTCCACAGGGATGGTAAAGAGTATGTGGTGTTGTAGTTTTATTTCTTCTATCAAGAGTTTATTTTAAAATAGTGCCGGTTTGTACTATTTACTCTACAACAGAAAGTGATAAAGAGTTCTGTTAAGAGGAGTATGATTTTAGCACCAGTAACTAAAATCCATTGCTGTTCCCACGCAGGACTGTTGAAACCAGAGAACTTCAGTTGGGGGGAACAGTTTGCAGACTTTTCTGCTCCAGGTATGACCAGTCTCTTTTCTAACAAGACATAGTACTGCTAGAAGACTGTCAGTTTTCCCTTATGGGATCGGTAAGCCTTTTTCTTAGACTCAGTAACAGAATTAAGGCTTATAAAATGGGCTCTATGCTGGTTGACACTATTGTGGGCTAAATCGATTGGTTTATATCGTATTTATATGACTTTTGGAGTGTTTTGTGAATTTGGAAACACTTTGGGAACGTTTTTATTACGCCTGGCAGTTGTTTAGACGCCTAATCTATTCAGGAAGGCCCCTTCACTCTGGTATGCAGAGGGAGGAGGCCTCATTTTCGCGCCTCAGTTGCGCAGTTACTTCTAGAGGCAGTGCATGCAGCTTCATGTGAGAGGGTCCTGTGGCTGAAAAACGGACTCAGGGGTTATTCACCACAGAAATAAGCCTTCCTAAGGAAGGTAAAAGCCGCAACAAAGTCTGTGGCAGGGACTGTAGTGTGTTTAAACTGGTAAATTGAACAATTGGCTCCGGTTTGCTCATTTAAGGGTTTAGAGACTTGAAATTTGGTGTGCAATACTTTCAAAGCATTAAGACACTGGGGTGTAAATTTTGTTAAAGGGCCACTGTAAGTAAATATTTTCTATGCCTGTTACTAACTAACTACCCCAAATACGCTTTTTATCAATAGCATTTCATTAACATATCTCTACCCTATGTCAGAAATCTTGTCTGCAAATGTAATTGTTTTCCAAACCCACTCCGTGGGTATCCTTTACTCTGTACCAATCCGTTTACAATACCTAGGTTTCAAAATGGCACTTTAAACACAAAGTTATTGGTTTAAGTATTTTGAACATGCAGTGCTGAAAATAGTGGGCAGGATAACGTGACATCATCGGCGAATAAAAGATATAACTTTTAGAACGTTATGAAACTTTGTTTTGGAGAAAATATAGGTCAGTAGGTTTTAATTAATGTTTATTAACTTTAATATGTTAGTTGTTTAGCTTAAAAATTATAACAGAAAGTAATCCTTTAAGATCGGATATTTCCTTCATTGTTTTTCAAACATTCAGAAATAAAGTGTGCTCTTTTTATTATTTAAAGAGACAGTAACGGTTTTGTTTAAAAAGTTTTTATTGCATTAATAGCCTGCCTAAATCTGTCTAACATGTCTGTACCTTCAGATAGCATATGTTCTGTGTGTATGGAGGCCAAGGTGGTTCCCCCTTTAAATGTATGTGAAAATTGTGCCATGGCGTCCAAACAAAGTAAGGACAGTACTGTCACATTTAATAAGGTTGCCCAAGATGATTCTTCAAATGAAGGTAGTGGGGATAGCTCATCATCCTCTCCTTCTGTGTCAACACCAGTTTTGCCCGCGCAGGCGACACCTAGTACATCTAGCGCGCCAATGCTTGTTACTATGCAGCAATTAACTGCAGTAATGGATAATTCTATAGCAAATCTTTTATCCAAACTGCCAGCATTTCCCAGAAAGCGTGATTGCTCAGTTTTAAATACAGAGGATGAGCAAGTTGGCAATGACGATAATTTATCTGTTATACCCTCACATCAATCTGAATTAGCAGTGAGGGAGGGTCTGTCTGAGGGAGAAATTTCTGATTCAGGAAAAGTTTCTCAGCAGGCAGAACCTGATACTGTGGCATTTAAATTTAAGTTAGAACATCTCCGCGCCCTGCTTAAGGAGGTGCTAACTACTCTTGATTGTGACTCTTTGATTCCAGAGAAGTTGTGCAAAATGGACAAATTCTTAGAGATCCCTGTGCACGCTGATGCCTTTCCGATACCCAAGAGGGTGGCGGACATAGTGACTAAGGAGTGGGAGAAGCCAGGTATACCTTTTGTTCCACCTCCTATATTTAAGAAAATGTTCCCCATTGTTGACCCCAGAAGGGACGCATGGCAAACGGTCCCTAAGGTTGAGGGGGCAGTTTCAACGTTAGCCAAGCGCACAACTATTCCTATTGAGGACAGTTGCGCTTTCAAAGATCCTATGGATAAAAAATTGGAAGGATTGCTTAAAAAGATATTTGTTCAGCAAGGTTTCCTTCTTCAACCAATTTCGTACATTATTCCTGTCACCACTGCGGCGTCTTTTTGGTTCGAGGAACTAGAAAATTCGCTCCTAAAGGAGACTCCATATGATGAAGTCATGGACAAAATTCACGCACTAAAGTTGGCTAATTCCTTTATTTTGGATGCCGCTTTTCAATTGGCTAAATTAGCGGCGAAAAATTCAGGTTTTGCAATAGTGGCGCGCAGAGCGCTTTGGCTAAAATCTTGGTCGGCGGATGTGTCGTCCAAAACAAAATTGCTTAATATTCCTTTCAAAGGTAAGACCCTTTTCGGGCCAGAATTGAAGGAGATTATTTCAGACATCACTGGGGGAAAGGGCCATGCCCTCCCACGGGATAGGCCTTTCAAGGCTAAGAACAAATTAATTTTCGTTCCTTTCGCAATTTCAGGAACGGACCGACTCCTAACTCTGCAGCCTCTAGACAAGAGGCTAACGCTTCCCAGCCTAAACCAGCATGGAAACCATTGCAAGGCTGGAACAAGGGTAAACAGGCCAAGAAGCCTGCTGCTGCTACCAAGACAGCATGAAGGGGTAGCCCCCGATCCGGGACCGGATCTAGTAGGGGGCAGACTTTCTCTCTTTGCTCAGGCTTGGGCAAGAGATGTTCCGGATCCCTGGGCACTAGAAATAGTCTCTCAGGGGTATCTTCTAGAGTTCAAGGAACTTCCTCCAAGGGGAAGGTTCCACTTGTCTCGCTTATATTCAGACCAGATAAAGAGACAGGCATTCTTACATTGTGTAGGAGATCTATTAAAGATGGGAGTGATACACCCAGTTCCAACAGCAGAACAAGGTCTGGGTTTTTACTCAAACCTGTTTGTAGTTCCCAAAAAATAGGGAACTTTCAGGCAAATTCTGGATTTAAAAATTCTAAACAGATTCCTCAGAGTTCCATCATTCAAAATGGAAACCATTCGGACGATTTTACCAACAATCCAGGAGGGTCAATATATGGCTACCGTGGACTTAAAGGATGCGTACCTGCCTATTCCTATCCACAAAGATTATCAGTTCATAAGGTTCGCCTTTCTGGACAAACATTACCAGTTCGTGGCTCTTCCATTCGGTTTAGCCACTGCCCCCAGAATTTTCACAAAGGTGCTAGGGTCCCTTCTAGCGGTTCTAAGGCCGAGGGAAATTTCTGTAGCACCTTACCTAGACGACATTCTAATCCAAGCGTCGTCCCTTTCCAAAGCAAGGGCTCATACAGACATTGTTTTAGCCTTTCTCAGGTCTCACAGGTGGAAGGTGAACGTAGAAAAGAGTTCCCTGTCCCCGTCCACAAGGGTTCCTTTTCTGGGAACAATAATAGATTCTTTAGAAATGAAGATTTTTCTGACAGAGGTCAGAAAGTTAAAGCTTCTAAACGCTTGTCAAGTTCTTCAATCTATTCCTCAGCCTTCCATAGCTCAGTGCATGGAGGTAATAGGATTAATGGTTGCAGCAATGGACATGGTTCCTTTTGCTCGAATTCATCTAAGACCATTACAACTGTGCATGCTCAAACAGTGGAATGGGGATTATGCAGACTTGTCTCCCCAGATTCAAGTAGACCAGGTAACCAGAGACTCACTCCGCTGGTGGTTGACTCAGGATCACCTGTCTCAGGGAATGAGTTTCCGCAGACCAGAGTGGGTCATTGTCACGCCCGACGCCAGTCTATTAGGCTGGGGCGCGGTCTGGGACTCCCTGAAAGCTCAGGGTCTATGGTCTCGGGAAGAGTCTCTTCTCCCAATAAACATTTTGGAACTGAGAGCGATATTCAATGCGCTCCTGGCTTGGCCTCAACTAGCGAAGGCCAGATTCATAAGATTTCAGTCGGACAACATGACGACTGTAGCGTACATCAATCATCAGGGGGGAACAAAGAGTTCCTTGGCGATGAGAGAGGTATCCAAGATTATCAAATGGGCGGAGGATCACTCCTGCCATCTATCTGCAATTCATATCCCAGGAGTAGACAATTGGGAGGCGGATTATTTGAGTCGTCAGAATTTCCATCTGGGGGAGTGGGAACTCCACCCGGAGGTCTTTGCCCAGTTAACTCAACTATGGGGCATTCCAGATATGGATCTGATGGCGTCTCGTCAGAACTCCAAGGTTCCTCGCTACAGGTCCAGATCAAGGGATCCCAAGGCGACGCTAGTGGACGCATTGGTGGCACCTTGGTCGTTCAATCTAGCTTATGTGTTTCCACCGTTCCCTCTCCTTCCCAGGCTTGTAGCCAGGATCAAACAGGAGAAGGCCTCGTGATTCTAATAGCTCCTGCATGGCCACGCAGGACTTGGTATGCAGACCTGGTGAATATTTCATCGGCTCCACCATGGAAGCTACCTTTGAGGCAGGATCTTCTAGTACAAGGTCCATTCGAAAATCCAAATCTAGTCTCTCTGCAACTGACTGCTTGGAAATTGAACGCTTGATTCTATCTAAGCGTGGGTTTTCAGATTCAGTTATAGATACTCTGGTTCAAGCCAGAAAAGCTGTGACTAGGAAAATTTACCATAAGATATGGCAAAAATATATCTGTAGGTGTGAATCCAAGGGATTCTCCTGGAGTAAAATTAAAATTCCTAGGATACTTTCCTTCCTCCAAGAGGGTTTGGATAAAGGTTTGTCGGCTAGTTCTCTAAAGTGACAGATATCTGCTCTGTTTTGTTACACAAATGTTCGGCAGCCGTGCCAGATGTGCAGGCGTTTGTACAGGCGTTAGTCAGAATCAAGCCTGTCTACAGACCTATGACTCCTCCATGGAGTTTAAACTTAGTTCTTTCAGTTCGTCAAGGGGTTCCGTTTGAACCCTTACATTCCATAGATACCAAGTTACTATCTTGGAAAGTTCTGTTTTTGGTTGTTATTTCTTCTGCCAGAAGAGTTTCTGAATTGTCTGCTTTGCAGTGTACTTCACCCTATTTAGTATTCCATACAGATAAGGTAGTTTTACGTACCAAGCCTGGTTTTCTTCCAAAAGTGGTTTCCAACAGGAATATTAACCAGGAAATAGTTGTTCCTTCTCTGTGTCCGAATCCAGTTTCGAAGAAGGAACGTTTGCTACACAACCTAGATGTGGTCCGTGCTTTAAAATTCTATTTAGAAGCAACAAAGGATTTCAGACAGACATCATCCTTGTTTGTCGTTTATTCTGGTAAGAGGAGAGGGCAGAAAGCTACTGCTACCTCTTTCATTTTGGCTGAAAAGCATCATCCGATTGGCTTATGAGACTGCCGGACTGCAGCCTCCTGAACGAATTACAGCCCACTCTACTAGAGCTGTGGCTTCCACATGGGCCTTCAAGAACGAGGCTTCTGTTGATCAGATCTGTAAGGCAGCGACTTGGTCTTCTCTGCATACTTTTGCCAAATTTTACAAATTCAATACTTATGCTTCTTCGGAGGCTGTTTTTGGGAGAAAGGTTTTGCAAGCTGTGGTGCCTTCCATTTAGGTTACCTGACTTGTTCCCTCCCTTCATCCGTGTCCTAAAGCTTTGGTATTGGTTCCCACAAGTAAGGATGAAGCCGTGGACCGGACACACCAATGTAGGAGAAAACAGAATTTATGTTTACCTGATAAATTTCTTTCTCCTACGGTGTGTCCGGTCCACGGCCCGCCCTGGCTTTTAGTCAGGTTTAAAAATGTTTATTTCTGTAAACTACAGTCACCACGGCACCCTATAGTTTCTCCTTTTTCTCCTAACCGTCGGTCGAATGACTGGGGGGCGGAGCCAGAGGGGGGGCTATATGGACAGCTTTGCTGTGTGCTCTCTTTGCCATTTCCTGTAGGGAAAGAGAATATCCCACAAGTAAGGATGAAGCCGTGGACTGGACACACCGTAGGAGAAAGTAATTTATCAGGTAAACATAAATTCTGTTTTTATGTTCTTTTAACATAGGAAAAATGTATATGCACACTTAGGTACTTTTTAACTTCAAGGGCCAGTCCACTCCAAAATAAACTTTAAAATGAAATGCCCTATCTGAATCATGAAACAACTTTACAATTTACTTTTATCACCAATTTTACTTTATCTTGGTATTCTTAGTTGAAAGCTAAACCTAGGTAGGCTCATATGCCAATTTATTAGACCTTAAAGGCCGCCTCTAATCTGAATGCATTTTGACAGTTTTTCACCGCTAGAGGGCGTTAGTTTGTGTCATCTAGGTAACTTCACGTGAGTTCAATGTTATCTATGAGTCGGCACTGATTGGCTAAAATGCAAGTCTGTCAAAAGAACTGAAAATAAGGGGGTAGTTTGCAGAGGCTTAGGGCTAGATTTATCATAGCTGAAGCGTACAGGGGCGCGTATACGCGCCCCTGTACGGCTCAGCTCGCCTGTGGCGGGGCAAAATTACCCGTAGGTAATTAACATTGCACACAAGCGCAATTTTGCGCTCGCGTGCAATCCCGCCCCCTGCCCGCGCACAACCAATCACGTGCGGGCAGGAGCTGTCAATCTCCTCTGTTGGACTCGACCAAAGAGATTGAATTTCGCCCGTTTCGAGGTGGCGAAGAGTTTAGGGAAGCAGCGGTCTGGTGACCATTGCTTGATAAATCGCGGCGAGCAAGTTCTTGTGAGAACTTGCTGCCGTAGGGGCTTAATAAATCTAACCCTAAGCTACAAGGTAATTACAGAGGTAAAACGTGTATTATAACTGTTATGCAAAACTTGGGAATGGATAATAAAGGGATTATCTATCTTTTTAAACAAAAAAAATTCAGGGTGTTGACTGTTCCCTTAACCTAATCCAAAAAGAGAAAAAAATATTATTTCCTTAACATTATCAACAGCACTGGTCTCTCAGCAAGAAAATCTGTGGTAATTTCCAGTATTTGGTCCATAAAATTACTATCCTACCCCCACTTTCATGGCAGAGGGAAAATAGCAATGAACTTCTTGTTTACAATGTGTCACTGGCCCACCTGTCTCTTCCAGGAGACTGACGCACCTGTCTTACTCGAAACATCTAGATTATCTTCAAAGGGACGTTAAACCACAACTTCTCAGCCATAGCAAGAAAGTACTCTAGGGTAAAGTCTGCATCTCGCTCCATGGAGATGACGTCCACAGCCCATTGAGAGGTAGGAGAGAAAACATAGGTCTCCTTGAAGTGATTATGGTTGGCATAGAAGGCGCCAAGCTGCTACAATAAAATGTTTGCTAGTTGAGTTGACAATAACTTGTTGAGTAGCATCTTGTGTGCCAGAAGCATGCTGATCTGTTACCAACTACCTTTCCTTGTGCAATGCAAAAGCTTAGTGTCCTCCCCAAGGCCACACTGGATGTCATAGGTGTTGCCACCAGGGGCGTCCCGGACCTCTCTGTATCCGGCAGATAATCACTGTCCTATTGCAGCAGGTCCAGGCCAAGCACAACGTTTAGCCTTGTTCTCCACAGCCAAATGGTCAACTAACATTGAGGGAATCTATGCTCCCTAGAATGTTGTGCTCCGTCGTCAAAGCACATACTGTTATACAAAAACATTCCATTGTAAATGCGTAGTAGGTAATCATCGCAGCGTATGCATAAAACTGCATTAACGCAAGCATCCGGGACACTTGCTGTTGGGTTGGGTGTGGAGGTCATAGCCTCAAAATAGTCAGAGTATTCTAGTCATAATAGAACATTAAGACTGCAGATCAACACATTATGCAGCTCAATCAATGCAGGAACCTTATTGCTAAGGATCCTATAGGTCAAAACATTAGATGGTCTCATAGAAATATAGATTTTATACAGACTATCCCGTGAGGGGGAGCAGCACCAAATTTTGTGACTTAAAGGGATAGGAAAGTTAAAATTAAACTGGCATGATTCAAATCGAGCATGTGATTTCAAGATACTTTTAAATGCACTTCTATTTTCAAATGGGCTTTGTTCTCTTGGTATCTATTGTTGAAAAAAGAATATGCACATATCCTACACTAGTGGGAGCTGCTGCTGATTGGTGCTTACACACATTTGTCTCTTGTGATTGGCTATCTAGATGTGTTCAGCTAACTTCCAGTAGTGAAATACTGTTCCTTCTGCTATGGGTAAGAAGAGAATAAAGCAAATATGATAACAGAAGTAAATTGGAAAGTTGTTTGAAATTGTATGTTCTATGTGAATCATGAAAGGAAAATGTTGGGGTTTCCTATCCTTAAGTTCCCCCAATGATTACTGATTTAAGTATTTATATATGATATGCATGTCCAATGCACCTGCTTTTAAACAGACTGCCCAGAGAGCCAGACAAGTGCAGCAAGATACATATGTGCCCCAGAAAAAGTAATGTTTCCACACAATACTAGTGTATTGCAAAATTGCTTCTATTAATCAAAATTGAAATGTGCACGTAATTTACAATTATTTCCCTTTTTAATCCCAATTCTAAAATGTTTAATTAAAAATGTCCACTGTATGTTATCCATGTGTACTTTTTGGTTTATAGTCCAGAGAAAATATGCAGAGCTTAAAAAGAACCTTTCTAGAGTGCTGGGATTGAACATTAGCTGCTTTATGGGTTTTGATTATAGAATCTATTTAATGTGATCAGTAATATCTGTATTCTGTAAGAATGTTTGATATCTTGTGCATTTTCTCTTGGTGAACATTTAAATAGAATTGCGTTTAAGGAGATCCGGTTGGGTGGTGATTATGCCTATTTTGTGGTTTGGAAAGTTAACATTTGACCGTTTTAAGAGTTTTGCTGTATATAGCTGTTTTTGCTGTTTCACTGTTTTTATTTACCTCTTCGAGAGTTCTAAATTGAGTCTATTTTTTTTGTTAGGTGGAGGATGTAACACTCCCAAAGGAAAGCCTAATTGTGTAAAAGCTTCACCAGCTTGTGGTACAAGAACCTTGCCCAAGTCAAGAGTACTTTGTAACGGACCAGCCCTTCAAAGAGCCCCTAGTGTATCTTCAGTGTACAGCACCCAGAGCGAGCAGAGTACTCAGAGTACTAGGTGTAAGTAGTGTGTTTACCACTTGTCACTGCTCATGAAGGGTGCGTGTGTGTGTTTGTTTTTTTTCTATTCACTTAATCACACAATTACATGTATGGAATTAATATGAAATATATATGCTGTCCTTTTATTTTTTTGTCAGTGATGATTATAGACCTTTCTTTTGCATGATGTACCGAGCCCACGGATTCATCCTTACTTGTGGGATATTGTCCTTCCTTTTCTGCCTGATGATCTTAGCATTTGTAACTAAGGTCCACTGCTGTTCCCACAGAAGCTGAGGAGTACAGGAAAACTTCAGTGTGAGGAACGGTTTCTTGCTATACAGCAATGAGGTATGTTCAGTCCTATTTTCTGCAGAGAATGTTAACTCAAAGGCTGACAGTGTCCCCATTAGGGGAAGGGTAAGCAGTAATCCTAGTGTTATCAGAGGTTACTAGCTTGTGTAAAGGGTTAATTTTTTGTTGGCACTCAGTTTATGTGAATTTGGGACAAACGTTTTTGTGTCGGAGTAACGTTTTCTGTTTTATGGGACATTTGCTTGAGGGTTCTTTGGGGTTGTTTATAACCCACATGGCTTTCAGGCAGGGTTTGTTAGTTTTGTGTAGGCCCCAGCAACATCGAGTGAGGTGGGCAGGGCCTACATTTACAAGCAGCAAGCAACTTCTCCTGAGGTCCTGAGACTCTTCTGAGGCACTAATTGAAGCTTTAAACCCCATATTTGGAATCCTGCAATCCTTGAAATCCTTCTAAAGCTTAGTGGGTACACAGTTAAAATTTCGGAATTTTTAAAGCAATTTTAACCTGTTTTGCAGTTTGTGTATGCCTTTTTTTTCTCTTAAAGGTACAGTACCGTTTTTTGCCAATTGTTTATTTCATTAAATAAAGTGTTTTCCAAGCTTGCTTGCTTCAATACTAGCCTGTTAAACATGTCTGACACTGAGGAAACTCATTGTTCAATTTGTTTAGAAGCCATTGTGGAACCCCCTCTAAGAATGTGTCCCAATTGTACTACTATGTCTATAAATTGCAAACAGCATATTTTGACTTATAAGAATTTGGCATTAAATGATTCTCAGACAGAAGGAAATGGGGTTTCGCCATCTAGTTCTCCCCAAGTGTCACAACCAGTTACGCCCGCACAAGCGACGCCAAGTACTTCTAGTGTGTAATTCTTTCACCTTGCAAGATATGGCTTCAGTTATGAATACTACCCTCACAGAGGTTTTATCTAAACTGCCAGGGTTGCAAGGGAAGCGCAGTAGCTCTGGGTTAAGAACAAATGCTGAGCCTTCTGACGCTTTAGTAGCCGGATCTGATATTCCCTCACAATGTTTTGAGGTAGGGATGAGAGATTTGCTGTCTGAGGGAGAGATTTCTGATTCAGGAAAGATGTTCCCTCAGACAGATTCAGATATGACGGCATTTAAATTTAAGCTAGAGCACCTCCGTTTATTGCTCAGGGAGGTTTTAGCTACTCTGGATGATTGTGACCCTATTGTCGTTCCAGAGAAATTGTGTAAAATGGACAAATATTTAGAGGTTCCTGTTTACACTGTGTTTCCGGTCCCTAAGAGGATTTCTGACATTGTTACTAAGGAGTGGGATAGACCAGGTATTCTGTTCGCTCCCCCTCCTGTTAAGAAAATGTTCCCCATTTCTGACACCATAAAGGATTCATGGCAGACGGTCCCTAAGGTGGAGGGAGCTATTTCTACTCTGGCTAAGCGTACAACTATATACCTATTGAAGACAGTTGTGCTTTCATTGATCCTATGGATAAAAAGTTAGGTCTCCTAAAGAAAATTTTTGTTCATCAGGGTTTTCTTCTTCAACCTATAGTGTGCATTGTTCCGGTAACCACTGCAGCTGCTTTTTGGTTTGAGGCTCTAGAAGAGGCTCTTCAGATGGAGACCCCACTAGATGATATTTTGGACAGAATTAAGGCCCTTTAGTAGACTAATTCTTTTATTACAGACGCCGCTTTTCATTTTGCTAAGTTAGCGGCAAAGAATTCAGGTTTTGCCATTTTAGCGCGAATAGCGTTATGGCTTAAGTCTTGGTCAGCTGATGTGTCATCTAAATCTAAGCTTTTGACCACCCTTTTCAAAGGTAAGACCCTATTCGGGCCTGCACTGAAAGATCATTTCAGACATCACTGGAGGGAAGGGTCATGCCCTCCCTCAAGATAAGTCAACTAAGACAAGGATCAAACAAAATAATTTTCGTTCTTTCGAAACTTCAAGGGTGGTTCCTCTTCCCCTGCTGCAAAGCAAGAGGGGAACTTTGCTCAATCAAAAGCCAACCTGGAGACCTAACAAGGCTTGGAACAAGGGTAAACAGGCCAAAAAGCCTGCTGCTGCCACTAAGACAGCATGAAGGGGTAGCCCCCATTCTGGGACCGGATCAAGTAGGGGGCAGACTTTCTCTCTTTGCTCAGGCCTGGGCAAGAGACGTTCAGGACTCCTGGGCCGTACAAATTGTAACCCAGGGGTATCTCCTAGATTTCAAAGATTCTCCAAGGGGGAGGTTCCATCTTTCTCAATTGTCTGTAAACCAGACAAAAAGAGAGGCGTTCTTACGCTGTGTAGAAGACCTTTTTACCATGGGAGTGATCTGCCCAGTTCCGAAAACAGAACAGGGGCAAGGTTTCTACTCTAATCTGTTTGTGGTTCCCAAAATAGAGGGAACCATCAGACCAATTCTAGATCTCAAGATCCTTAACCAATTCCTAAGAGTTCCATCCTTCAAGATGGAGACCATTCGGACTATTTTACCAATGATCCAGGAGGGTCAATATATGACTACCGTGGATCTAATGGATGCGTATCTACACATTCCTATCCCCAAAGATCATCACCAGTTCCTCAGGTTTGCCTTTCTGGACAGGCATTACCAGTTTGTGGCTCTTCCCTTTGGGTTGGCCACGGTGCCAAGAATCTTCACAAAGGTGCTAGGGTCCCTTCTGGCGGTCCTAAGGCAGAGGGGCATAGCAGTGGCGCCTTATCTAGACGACATCTTAATTCAAGCGTCGACTTTCCAACTTGCCAAGTCTCACACGGACTTAGTGTTGGCCTTTCTAAGATCTCATGGTTGGAAGGTGAACGTGAAAAAGAGTTCTTATTCCTCTCACAAGAGTTCCATTCCTGGGAACTCTGATAGATTTGGTGGACATGAAAATATTTCTGACGGAGGTCAGGAAATCAAAGATTTTAACCACCTGCCGAGCTCTTCATTCCATTCCTCGGCTGTCAGTGGCTCAGTGTATGGAGGTAATCGGACTTATGGTAGCGGCAATGGACATAGTTCTGTTTGCTCGCTTGCATCTCAGACCACTGCAACTATGCATGCTCAAACAGTGGAATGGGGATTATTCAGATTTATCTCCTCAGATAAATCTGGATCAAGAGACCAGAGACTCTTATTTGGTGGTTGTCACAGGATCACCTGTTCAGGAGAATGTGTTTCCGCAGGCCAGCGTGGGTTATTGTGACGACGGACACCAGCCTACTGGGCTGGGGTGCAGTCTGGAATTCCCTGAAAGCACAGAGTTTGTGGACTCGGGAGGAGGCCCTCCTACCGATAAATATTCTGGAATTAAAAGCGATATTCAATGCTCTTCAGGCGTGGCCTCAGCTGGCTTCAGCCGGATTCATCAGGTTTCAGTTGGACAACATCACGACTGTAGCTTATATCAATCATCAGGGGGGAACAAGGAGTTCCTTGGCGATGATAGAAGGTTCCAGGATAATCCGATGGGCAGAGACTCACTCTTGCCATCTATCAGCGATCTATATCCCAGGGGTGGAGAACTGGGAGGCAGATTTCTTTCATGTAATTAGCAAGAGTCCATGAGCTAGTGACGTATGGGATATACATTCCTACCAGGAGGGGCAAAGTTTCCCAAACCTCAAAATGCCTATAAATACACCCCTCACCACACCCACAATTCTGTTTTACAAACTTTGCCTCCGATGGAGGTGGTGAAGTAAGTTTGTGCTAGATTCTACGTTGATATGCGCTCCGCAGCAAGTTGGAGCCCGGTTTTCCTCTCAGCGTGCAGTGAATGTCAGAGGGATGTGAGGAGAGTATTGCCTATTTGAATGCAGTGATCTCCTTCTACGGGGTCTATTTCATAGGTTCTCTGTTATCGGTCGTAGAGATTCATCTCTTACCTCCCTTTTCAGATCGACGATATACTCTTATATATACCATTACCTCTACTGATTCTCGTTTAAGTACTGGTTTGGCTATCTACTATATGTAGATGAGTGTCCTGGGGTAAGTAAGTCTTATTTTCTGTGACACTCCTAGCTATGGTTGGGCACTTTGTTTATAAAGTTCTAAATATATGTATTCAAACATTTATTTGCCTTGACTCAGAATGTTCAACTTTCCTTATTTTCAGACAGTCAGTTTCATATTTGGGATAATGCATTTTAATTTAACATTTTTTCTTACCTTAAAATTTGACTTTTTCCCTGTGGGCTGTTAGGCTCGCGGGGGCTGAAAATGCTTCATTTTATTGCGTCATTTTTGGCGCTGACTTTTTTGGCGCAAAAATTCTATTTCAGTTTCCGGCGTCATACGTGTCGCCGGAAGTTGCGTCATTTTTTGACGTTATTTTGCGCCAAAAATGTCGGCGTTCCGGATGTGGCGTCATTTTTGGCGCCAAAAAGCATTTAGGCGCCAAATAATGTGGGCGTCTTATTTGGCGCGAAAAAATATGGGCGTCACTTTTGTCTCCACATTATTTAAGTCTCATTTTTTATTGCTTCTGGTTGCTAGAAGCTTGTTCTTTGGCATTTTTTCCCATTCCTGAAACTGTCATTTAAGGAATTTGATCAATTTTGCTTTATATATATGTTGTTTTTTCTCTTACATATTGCAAGATGTCTCACGTTGCATCTGAGTCAGAAGATACTACAGGAAAATCGCTGTCAAGTGCTGAATCTACCAAAGCTAAGTGTATCTGCTGTAAACTTTTGGTAGCTATTCCTCCAGCTGTTGTTTGTATTGATTGTCATGACAAACTTGTTAAAGCAGATATTTCCTTTAGTAAAGTACCATTGCCTGTTGCAGTTCCTTCAACATCTAAGGTGCAGAATGTTCCTGATAATATAAGAGATTTTGTTTCTGAATCCATAAAGAAGGCTATGTCTGTTATTTCTCCTTCAAGTAAACGTAAAAAATCTTTTAAAACTTCTCTCCCTACAGATGAATTTTTAACTGAACATCATCATTCTGATTCTGATGATTCCTCTGGTTCAGAGGATTCTGTCTCAGAGGTTGATGCTGATAAATCTTCATATTTATTTAAAATGGAATTTATTCGTTCTTTACTTAAAGAAGTCCTAATTGCTTTAGAAATAGAGGGTTCTGGTCCTCTTGATACTAAATCTAAACGTTTAAATAAGGTTTTTAAAACTCCTGTAGTTATTCCAGAAGTTTTTCCTGTCCCTGATGCTATTTCTGCAGTAATTTCCAAAGAATGGGATAATTTGGGTAATTCATTTACTCCTAAACGTTTTAAGCAATTATATCCTGTGCCGTCTGACAGATTAGAATTTTGGGACAAGATCCCTAAAGTTGATGGGGCTATTTCTACCCTTGCTAAACGTACTACTATTCCTACGTCAGATGGTACTTCGTTTAAGGATCCTCTAGATAGGAAAATTGAGTCCTTTCTAAGAAAAGCTTATCTGTGTTCAGGTAATCTTCTTAGACCTGCTATATCTTTGGCTGATGTTGCTGCAGCTTCAACTTTTTGGTTGGAAACTTTAGCGCAACAAGTAATACATCGTGATTCTCATGATATTATTATTCTTCTTCAACATGCTAATAATTTTATCTGTGATGCCATTTTTGATATTATCAGAGTTGATGTCAGGTTTATGTCTCTAGCTATTTTAGCTAGAAGAGCTTTATGGCTTAAAACTTGGAATGCTGATATGGCTTCTAAATCTACTTTACTTTCCATTTCTTTCCAGGGTAACAAATTATTTGGTTCTCAGTTGGATTCCATTATTTCAACTGTTACTGGTGGGAAAGGAACTTTTTTACCACAGGATAAAAAATCTAAAGGTAAAAACAGGGCTAATAATCGTTTTCGTTCCTTTCGTTTCAACAAAGAACAAAAGCCTGATCCTTCATCCTCAGGAGCAGTTTCAGTTTGGAGACCATCTCCAGTCTGGAATAAATCCAAGCCAGCTAGAAAGGCAAAGCCTGCTTCTAAGTCCACATGAAGGTGCGGCCCTCATTCCAGCTCAGCTGGTAGGGGGCAGGTTACGTTTTTTCAAGGAAATTTGGATCAATTCTGTTCACAATCTTTGGATTCAGAGCATTGTTTCAGAAGGGTACAGAATTGGTTTCAAGTTGAGACCTCCTGCAAAGAGATTTTTTCTTTCCCGTGTCCCAGTAAATCCAGTAAAAGCTCAAGCATTTCTGAAATGTGTTTCAGATCTAGAGTTGACTGGAGTAATTATGCCAGTTCCGGAACAGGGGATGGGGTTTTATTCAAATCTCTTCATTGTACCAAAGAAGGAGAATTCTTTCAGACCAGTTCTGGATCTAAAAATATTGAATCGTTATGTAAGGATACCAACGTTCAAGATGGTAACTGTAAGGACTATCTTACCTTTTTGTTCAGCAAGGGAATTATATGTCCACAATAGATTTACAGGATGCATATTCCGATTCATCCAGATCATTATCAGTTCCTGAGATTCTCGTTTCTGGACAAGCATTACCAGTTTGTGGCTCTGCCGTTTGGCCTAGCTACAGCTCCAAGAATTTTTACAAAGGTTCTCGGTGCCCTGCTGTCTGTAATCAGAGAACAGGGTATTGTGGTATTTCCTTATTTGGACGATATCTTGGTACTTGCTCAGTCTTTACATTTAGCAGAATCTCATACGAATCAACTTGTCTAAAGTTGATTACAGCTTGTCGAAACCTTCAGTCACAATCATTCCCTTCGGTAGCCTTATGCATGGAAATTCTAGGTCTTATGACTGCTGCATCGGACGCGATCCCCTTTGCTCGTTTTCACATGCGACCTCTTCAGCTCTGTATGCTGAAGCAATGGTGCAAGGATTACACGAAGATATCTCAATTAATATCTTTAAAACCGATTGTTCGACACTCTCTAACATGGTGGACAGATCACCATTGTTTAATTCAGGGGGCTTCTTTTGTGCTTCCGACCTGGACTGTAATTTCAACAGATGCAAGTCTCACAGGTTGGGGAGCTGTGTGAGGATCTCTGACGGCACAAGGAGTTTGGGAATCTCAGGAGGTGAGATTACCGATCAATATTTTGGAACTCCGTGCAATTTTCAGAGCTCTTCAGTTTTGGCCTCTTCTGAAGAGAGAATCGTTCATTTGTTTTCAGACAGACAATGTCACAACTGTGGCATACATCAATCATCAAGGAGGGACTCACAGTCCTCTGGCTATGAAAGAAGTATCTCGAATTTTGGTTTGGGCGGAATCCAGCTCCTGTCTAATCTCTGCGGTTCATATCCCAGGTATAGACAATTGGGAAGCGGATTATCTCAGTCGCCAAACGTTGCATCCGGGCGAATGGTCTCTTCACCCAGATGTATTTCTTCAGATTGTTCAAATGTGGGAACTTCCAGAAATAGATCTGATGGCGTCCCATCTAAACAAGAAACTTCCCAGGTATCTGTCCAGATCCCGGGATCCTCAGGCGGAGGCAGTGGATGCATTATCACTTCCTTGGAAGTATCATCCTGCCTATATCTTTCCGCCTCTAGTTCTTCTTCCAAGAGTAATCTCCAAGATTCTGAAGGAATGCTCGTTTGTTCTGCTGGTAGCTCCGGCATGGCCTCACAGGTTTTGGTATGCGGATCTTGTCCGGATGGCTCTTGCCAACCGTGGACTCTTCCGTTAAGACCAGACCTTCTGTCACAAGGTCCTTTTTTCCATCAGGATCTGAAATCCTTAAATTTAAAGGTATGGAGATTGAACGCTTGATTCTTGGTCAAAGAGGTTTCTCTGACTCTGTGATTAATACTATGTTACAGGCTCGTAAATCTGTATCTCGAGAGATATATTATAGAGTCTGGAAGACTTATATTTCTTGGTGTCTTTCTCATCATTTTTCCTGGCATTCTTTTAGAATACCGAGAATTTTACAGTTCCTTCAGGATGGTTTAGATAAGGGTTTGTCCGCAAGTTCTTTGAAAGGACAAATCTCTGCTCTTTCTGTTCTTTTTCACAGAAAGATTGCTATTCTTCCTGATATTCATTGTTTTTGTACAAGCTTTGGTTCGTATAAAACCTGTCATTAAGTCAATTTCTCCTCCTTGGAGTTTGAATTTGGTTCTGGGAGCTCTTCAAGCTCATCCGTTTGAACCTATGCATTCATTGGACATTAAATTTCTTTCTTGGAAAGTTTTGTTCCTTTTGGCCATCTCTTCTGCCAGAAGAGTTTCTGAATTATCTGCTCTTTCTTGTGAGTCTCCTTTTCTGATTTTTCATCAGGATAAGGCTGTGTTGCGAACTTCTTTTGAATTTTTACCTAAAGTTGTGAATTCCAACAACATTAGTAGAGAAATTGTGGTTCCTTCATTATGTCCTAATCCTAAGAATTCTAAGGAGAAATCGTTGCATTCTTTGGATGTTGTTAGAGCTTTGAAATATTATGTTGAAGCTACGAAATCTTTTCGTAAGACTTCTAGTCTATTTGTTATCTTTTCCGGTTCTAGAAAAGGCCAGAAAGCTTCTGCCATTTCTTTGGCATCTTGGTTGAAATCTTTAATTCATCTTGCCTATGTTGAGTCGGGTAAAACTCCGCCTCAGAGAATTACAGCTCATTCTACTAGGTCAGTTTCTACTTCCTGGGCGTTTAGGAATGAAGCTTCGGTTGACCAGATCTGCAAAGCAGCAACTTGGTCCTCTTTGCATACTTTTACTAAATTCTACCATTTTGATGTATTTTCTTCTTCTGAAGCAGTTTTTGGTAGAAAAGTACTTCAGGCAGCCGTTTCAGTTTGAATCTTCTGCTTATGTTTTTCGTTAAACTTTATTTTGGGTGTGGATTATTTTCAGCAGGAATTGGCTGTCTTTATTTTATCCCTCCCTCTCTAGTGACTCTTGTGTGGAAAGATCCACTTCTTGGGTAGTCATTATCCCATACGTCACTAGCTCATGGACTCTTGCTAATTACATGAAAGAAAACATAATTTATGTAAGAACTTACCTGATAAATTCATTTCTTTCATATTAGCAAGAGTCCATGAGGCCCGCCCTTTTTTTGTGGTGGTTATGATTTTGTATAAAGCACAATTATTCCAATTCCTTATTTTATATGCTTTCGCACTTTTTTCTCACCCCACTTCTTGGCTATTCGTTAAACTGAATTGTGGGTGTGGTGAGGGGTGTATTTATAGGCATTTTGAGGTTTGGGAAACTTTGCCCCCTCCTGGTAGGAATGTATATCCCATACGTCACTAGCTCATGGACTCTTGCTAATATGAAAGAAATGAATTTATCAGGTAAGTTCTTACATAAATTATGTTTTTAAAACTTCTCTCCCTACAGATGAATTTTTAAATGAACATCATCATTCTGATTCTGATGACTCTTCTGGTTCAGAGGATTCTGTCTCAGAGGTTGATGCTGATAAATCTTCATATTTATTTAAAATGGAATTTATTCGTTCTTTACTTAAAGTACTACTAATTGCTTTAGAAATAGAGGATTCTGGTCCTCTTGATACTAATTCTAAACGTTTGGATAAGGTATTTAAAGCTCCTGTGGTTATTCCAGAAGTTTTTCCTGTTCCTAATGCTATTTCTGCAGTAATTTCCAAAGAATGGGATAAATTGGGTAATTCATTTACTCCTTCTAAACGTTTCAAGCAATTATATCCTGTGCCGTCTGACAGATTAGAATTTTGGGACAAAATCCCTAAGGTTGATGGGGCTATTTCTACCCTTGCTAAACGTACTACTATTCCTACGTCAGATGGTACTTCGTTTAAGGATCCTTTAGATAGGAAAATTGAATCCTTTCTAAGAAAGGCTTATCTGTGTTCAGGTAATCTTCTTAGACCTGCTATATCTTTGGCTGATGTTGCTGCAGCTTCAACTTTTTGGTTTGAAACTTTAGCGCAACAAGTAACACATCATGATTCTCATGATATTATTCTTCTTCAGCATGCTAATAATTTTATCTGTGATGCCATTTTTGATATTATCAGAGTTGATGTCAGGTTTATGTCTCTAGCGATTTTAGCTAGAAGAGCTTTATGGCTTAAAACTTGGAATGCTGATATGGCTTCTAAATCAACTCTACTTTCTATTTCTTTCCAGGGTAACAAATTATTTGGTTCTCAGTTGGATTCTATTATTTCAACTGTTAATGGTGGGAAAGGAACTTTTTTACCACAGGATAAAAAATCTAAAGGTAAAAACAGGGCTAATAATAGTTTTCGTTCCTTTCGTTTCAACAAAGAACAAAAGCCTGATCCTTCATCCTCAGGAGCAGTTTCAGTTTGTAAACCATCTCCAGTCTGGAATAAATCCAAGCCAGCTAGAAAGGCAAAGCCTGCTTCTAAGTCCACATGAAGGTGCGGCCCTCATTCCAGCTCAGCTGGTAGGGGGCAGGTTACGTTTTTTCAAGGAAATTTGGATCAATTCTGTTCACAATCTTTGGATTTAGAACATTGTTTCAGAAGGGTACAGAATTGGTTTCAAGATGAGACCTCCTGCAAAGAGATTTTTTCTTTCCCGTGTCCCAGTAAATCCAGTAAAAGCTCAAGCATTCTGAATTGTGTTTCAGATCTAGAGTTGACTGGAGTAATTATGCCAGTTCCAGTTCCGGAACAGGGGATGGGGTTTTATTCAAATCTCTTCAATGTACCAAAGAAGGAGAATTCCTTCAGACCAGTTCTGGATCTAAAAATATTGAATCGTTATGTAAGGATACCAACGTTCAAGATGGTAACTGTAAGGACTATCTTGCCTTTTGTTCAGCAAGGGAATTATATGTCCACAATAGATTTACAGGATGCATATCTGCATATTCCGATTCATCCAGATCATTATCAGTTCCTGAGATTCTCTTTTCTGGACAAGCATTACCAGTTTGTGGCTCTGCCGTTTGGCCTAGCTACAGCTCCAAGAATTTTTACAAAGGTTCTCGGTGCCCTTCTGTCTGTAATCAGAGAACAGGGTATTGTGGTATTTCCTTATTTGGACGATATCTTGGTACTTGCTCAGTCTTTACATTTAGCAGAATCTCATACGAATCGACTTGTGTTGTTTCTTCAAGATCATGGTTGGAGGATCAATTTACAAAAAGTTCATTGATTCCTCAGACAAGGGTAACCTTTCTGGGTTTCCAGATGGATTCAGTGTCCATGACTCTGTCTTTAACAGACAAGAGACGTCTAAATTAATTACAGCTTGTCGAAACCTTCAGTCACAATCATTCCCTTCGGTAGCCTTATGCATGGAAATTCTAGGTCTTATGACTGCTGCATCGGACGCGATCCCCTTTGCTCGTTTTCACATGCGACCTCTTCAGCTATGTATGCTGAATCAATGGTGCAAGGATTACACAAAGATATCTCAATTAATATCTTTAAAACCGATGGTTCGACACTCTCTAACGTAGTGGACAGATCACCATCATTTAATTGAGGGGGCTTCTTTTGTGCTTCCGACCTGGACTGTAATTTCAACAGATGCAAGTCTCACAGGTTGGGGAGCTGTGTGGGGATCTCTGACGGCACAAGGAGTTTGGGAATCTCAGGAGGTGAGATTACCGATCAATATTTTAGAACTCCGTGCAATTTTCAGAGCTCTTCAGTTTTGGCCTCTTCTGAAGAGAGAATCGTTCATTTGTTTTCAGACAGACAATGTCACAACTGTGGCATACATCAATCATCAAGGAGGGACTCGCAGTCCTCTGGCTATGAAAGAAGTATCTCGAATTTTGGTTTGGGCGGATTCCAGCTCCTGTCTAATCTCTGCGGTTCATATCCCAGGTATAGACAATTGGGAAGCGGATTATCTCAGTCGCCAAACGTTGCATCCGGGCGAATGGTCTCTTCACCCAGAGGTATTTCTTCAGATTGTTCAAATGTGGGAACTTCCAGAAATAGATCTGATGGCGTCTCATCTAAACAAGAAACTTCCCAGGTATCTGTCCAGATCCCGGGATCCTCAGGCGGAGGCAGTGGATGCATTATCACTTCCTTGGAAGTATCATCCTGCCTATATCTTTCCGCCTCTAGTTCTTCTTCCAAGAGTAATCTCCAAGATTCTGAAGGAATGCTCGTTTGTTCTGCTGGTAGCTCCGGCATGGTCTCACAGGTTTTGGTATGCGGATCTTGTCCGGATGGCCTCTTGCCAACCGTGGACTCTTCCGTTAAGACCAGACCTTCTGTCTCAAGGTCCTTTTTTCCATCAGGATCTGAAATCCTTAAATTTAAAGGTATGGAGATTGAACGCTTGATTCTTGGTCACAGAGGTTTCTCTGACTCTGTGATTAATACTATGTTACAGGCTCGAAAATCTGTATCTAGAGAGATATATTATAGAGTCTGGAAGACTTATATTTCTCCAACATAGGTGTGTCCGGTCCACGGCGTCATCCTTACTTGTGGGATATTCTCTTCCCCAACAGGAAATGGCAAAGAGCCCAGCAAAGCTGGTCACATGATCCCTCCTAGGCTCCGCCTACCCCAGTCATTCTCTTTGCCGTTGTACAGGCAACATCTCCACGGAGATGGCTTAGAGTTTTTTAGTGTTTAACTGTAGTTTTTCATTATTCAATCAAGAGTTTGTTATTTTCAAATAGTGCTGGTACGTACTATTTACTCAGAAACAGAAAAGAGATGAAGAATTCTGTTTGTATGAGGAAAATGATTTTAGCAACCGTAACTAAAATCCATGGCTGTTCCACACAGGACTGTTGAGAGCATTAACTTCAGTTGGGGGAACAGTTTGCAGTCCTTGCTGCTTGAGGTATGACACATTCTAACAAGACGATGTAATGCTGGAAGCTGTCATTTTCCCTATGGGATCCGGTAAGCCATGTTTATTACGATTGTAAATAAGGGCTTCACAAGGGCTTATTTAGACTGTAGACATTTTTTGGGCTAAATCGATTGATATTAACACTTATTTAGCCTTGAGGAATCATTTATTCTGGGTATTTTGATATAATAATATCGGCAGGCACTGTTTTAGACACCTTATTCTTTAGGGGCTTTCACAAAGCATAGGCAGAGTCTCATTTTCGCGCCGGTGTTGCGCACTTGTTTTTTCAGAGGCATGGCATGCAGTCGCATGTGAGAGGAGCTCTGATACTTATAAAAGACTTCTGAAGGCATCATTTGGTATCGTATTCCCCTTGGGTTTGGTTGGGTCTCAGCAAAGCAGATACCAGGGACTGTAAAGGGGTTAAAGCTTAAAACGGCTCCGGTTCCGTTATTTTAAGGGTTAAAGCTTCCAAATTTGGTGTGCAATATTTCAAGGATGCGTATCTACATATTCCTATCCACAAGGAACATCATCGGTTCCTAAGGTTTGCATTCCTGGACAAACATTACCAGTTCGTGGCGCTTCCTTTCGGATTAGCCACTGCTCCAAGGATTTTCACAAAGGTATTAGGGTCCCTTCTAGCTGTGCTAAGACCAAGGGGCATTGCAGTAGTACCTTACCTGGATGACATTCTGATTCAAGCGTCGTCCCTCCCTCGAGCAAAGGCTCACACGGACATCGTCCTGGCCTTTCTCAGATCGCACGGCTGGAAAGTGAACGTGGAAAAGAGTTCTCTATCCCCGTCAACAAGGGTTCCCTTCTTGGGAACAATTATAGACTCCTCAGAAATGAGGATTTTTCTAACAGAGGCCAGAAAGACAAAGCTCCTGGACTCTTGTCGAATACTTCATTCCGTTCCTCTTCCTTCCGTAGCTCAGTGCATGGAAGTGATCGGGTTGATGGTAGCGGCAATGGACATAGTTCCTTTTGCGCGCATTCATCTAAGACCGTTACAACTGTGCATGCTCAGTCAGTGGAATGGGGACTATACAGACTTGTCTCCAAAAGATACAAGTAAATCAGAGGACCAGAGACTCACTCCGTTGGTGGCTGTCCCTGGACAAACCTGTCACGAGGGATGACATTCCACAGACCAGAGTGGGTCATTGTCACGACCGACGCCAGTCTGATGGGCTGGGGCGCGGTCTGGGGATCCCTGAAAGCTCAGGGTCTTTGGTCTCGGGAAGAATCTCTTCTACCGATAAATATTCTGGAACTGAGAGCGATATTCAATGCTCTCAAGGCTTGGCCTCAGCTAGCGAGGACCAAGTTCATACGGTTTCAATCAGACAACATGACGACTGTTGCGTACATCAACCATCAGGGGGAACAAGGAGTTCCCTAGCGATGGAAGAAGTGACCAAGATCATTCTATGGGCGGAGTCTCACTCCTGCCACCTGTCTGCTATCCACATCCCGGGAGTGGAAAATTGGGGAAGCGGATTTTCTGAGTCGTCAGACATTGCATCCGGGGGAGTGGGAACTCCATCCGGAAATCTTTGCCCAAGTCACTCAACTTTGGGGCATTCCAGACATGGATCTGATGGCCTCTCGTCAGAACTTCAAAGTTCCTTGCTACGGGTCCAGATCCAGGGATCCCAAGGCGGCTCTAGTGGATGCACTAGTAGCACCTTGGACCTTCAAACTAGCTTATGTGTTCCCGCCGTTTCCTCTCATCCCCAGGCTGGTAGCCAGGATCAATCAGGAGAGGGCGTCGGTGATCTTGATAGCTCCTGCGTGGCCACGCAGGACTTGGTATGCAGATCTGGTGAATATGTCATCGGCTCCACCTTGGAAGCTACCTTTGAGACGAGACCTTCTTGTTCAGGGTCCGTTCGAACATCCGAATCTGGTTTCACTCCAGCTGACTGCTTGGAGATTGAACGCTTGATTTTATCGAAGCGAGGGTTCTCAGATTCTGTTATCGATACTCTTGTTCAGGCCAGAAAGCCTGTAACTAGAAGATTTACCACAAAATTTGGAAAAAATATATCTGTTGGTGTGAATCTAAAGGATTCCCTTGGGACAAGGTTAAGATTCCTAGGATTCTATCCTTCCTTCAAGAAGGATTGGAAAAAGGATTATCGGCAAGTTCCCTGAAGGGACAGATTTCTGCCTTGTCGGTGTTACTTCACAAAAAACTGGCAGCTGTGCCAGATGTTCAAGCCTTTGTTCAGGCTCTGGTTAGAATCAAGCCTGTTTACAAACCTTTGACTCCTCCTTGGAGTCTCAATTTAGTTCTTTCAGTTCTTCAGGGGGTTCCGTTTGAACCCTTACATTCCGTTGATATTAAGTTATTATCTTGGAAAGTTTTGTTTTTAGTTGCAATTTCTTCTGCTAGAAGAGTTTCAGAATTATCTGCTCTGCAGTGTTCTCCTCCTTATCTGGTGTTCCATGCAGATAAGGTGGTTTTACGTACTAAACCTGGTTTTCTTCCAAAGTTGTTTCTAACAAAAACATTAACCAGGAGATTATCGTACCTTCTCTGTGTCCGAAACCAGTTTCAAAGAAGGAACGCTTGTTGCACAATTTGGATGTTGTTCGCGCTCTAAAATTCTATTTAGATGCTACAAAGGATTTTAGACAAACATCTTCCCTGTTTGTTGTTTATTCAGGTAAAAGGAGAGGTCAAAAAGCAACTTCTACCTCTCTCTCTTTTTGGATTAAAAGCATCATCAGATTGACTTACGAGACTGCCGGACGGCAGCCTCCCGAAAGAATCACGGCTCATTCCACTAGGGCTGTGGCTTCCACATGGGCCTTCAAGAACGAGGCTTCTGTTGATCAGATATGTAGGGCAGCGACTTGGTCTTCACTGCACACTTTTACCAAATTTTACAAGTTTGATACTTTTGCTTCTTCTGAGGCTATTTTTGGGAGAAAGGTTTTGCAAGCCGTGGTGCCTTCCATTTAGGTGACCTGATTTGCTCCCTCCCTTCATCCGTGTCCTAAAGCTTTGGTATTGGTTCCCACAAGTAAGGATGACGCCGTGGACCGGACACACCTATGTTGGAGAAAACAGAATTTATGTTTACCTGATAAATTTCTTTCTCCAACGGTGTGTCCGGTCCACGGCCCGCCCTGGTTTTTTAATCAGGTCTGATAATTTATTTTCTTTAACTACAGTCACCACGGTACCATATGGTTTCTCCTATGCTATTATTCCTCCTTAACGTCGGTCGAATGACTGGGGTAGGCGGAGCCTAGGAGGGATCATGTGACCAGCTTTGCTGGGCTCTTTGCCATTTCCTGTTGGGGAAGAGAATATCCCACAAGTAAGGATGACGCCGTGGACCGGACACACCGTTGGAGAAAGAAATTTATCAGGTAAACATAAATTCTGTTTTCTTGGTGTCTTTCTCATCATTTTTCTTGGCATTCTTTTAGAATACCGAGAATATTAGTTTCTTCAGGATGGTTTAGATAAGGGTTTGTCTGCAAGTTCCTTGAAAGGACAAATCTCTGCTCTTTCTGTTCTTTTTCACAGAAAGATTGCTATTCTTCCTGATATTCATTGTTTTGTACAAGCTGTGGTTTGTATAAAGCCTGTCATTAAGTCAATTTCTCCTCCTTGGAGTTTGAATTTGGTTCTGGGGGCTCTTCAAGCTCCTCCATTTGAACCTATGCATTCATTGGACATTAAATTACTTTCTTGGAAAGTTTTGTTCCTTTTGGCCATCTCTTCTGCCAGAAGAGTTTCTGAATTATCTGCTCTTTCTTGTGAGTCTCCTTTTCTGATTTTTCATCAGGATAAGGCGGTGTTGCGAACTTCTTTTGAATTTTTACCTAAAGTTGTGAATTCCAACAACATTAGTAGAGAAATTGTGGTTCCTTCATTATGTCCTAATCCTAAAAATTCTAAGGAGAAATCGTTGCATTCTTTGGATGTTAGAGCTTTGAAATATTATGTTGAAGCTACTAAATCTTTCCGAAAGACTTCTAGTCTATTTGTTATCTTTTCCGGTTCTAGAAAAGGCCAGAAAGCTTCTGCCATTTCTTTGGCATCTTGGTTGAAATCTTTAATTCATCTTGCCTATGTTGAGTCGGGTAAAACTCCGCCTCAGAAAATTACAGCTCATTCTACTAGGTCAGTTTCTACTTCCTGGGCGTTTAGGAATGAAGCTTCGGTTGATCAGATTTGCAAAGCAGCAACTTGGTCCTCTTTGCATACTTTTACTAAGTTCTACCATTTTGATGTATTTTCTTCTTCTGAAGCAGTTTTTGGTAGAAAAGTACTTCAGGCAGCGGTTTCAGTTTGAATCTTCTGCTTATGTTTTTCGTTAAACTTTATTTTGGGTGTGGATTATTTTCAGCAGGAATTGGCTGTCTTTATTTTGTCCCTCCCTCTCTAGTGACTCTTGTGTGGAAAGATCCACATCTTGGGTAGTCATTATCCCATACGTCACTAGCTCATGGACTCTTGCTAATTACATGAAAGAAAACATAATTTATGTAAGAACTTACCTGATAAATTCATTTCTTTCATATTAGCAAGAGTCCATGAGGCCCGCCCTTTTTTTGTGGTGGTTATGATTTTGTATAAAGCACAATTATTCCAATTCCTTATTTTATATGCTTTCGCACTTTTTTATCACCCCACTTCTTGGCTATTCGTTAAACTGAATTGTGGGTGTGGTGAGGGGTGTATTTATAGGCATTTTGAGGTTTGGGAAACTTTGCCCCTCCTGGTAGGAATGTATATCCCATACGTCACTAGCTCATGGACTCTTGCTAATATGAAAGAAATGAATTTATCAGGTAAGTTCTTACATAAATTATGTTTTTCTAAGTCGTCAGACTTTTCATCCGGGGGAGTGGGAGCTCCATCCAGAGGTGTTTGCTCAACTGGTTCGGCTATGGGGCACACCAGAATTGGATCTGATGGCGTCTCGTCAGAACTCCAAACTTCCTTGTTACGAATCCAGGTCAAGGGATCCTCAGGCTTTACTGATAGATGCTCTAGAAGTACCCTGGTCGTTCAACCTGGCTTATGTGTTTCCACCATTCCCTCTCCATCCGCGTCTGATTGCTAGAATCAAACAGGAGAGAGCTTCAGGGATTTTGATAGCACCTGCGTGGCCACGCAGGACTTGGTATGCAGACCTGGTGGACATGTCATCTTCCACCATGGACGCTGCCACTGAGACGGGACCTTTTGATTCAAGGTCCATTCAAGCATCCAAATCTAATTTCTCTTCAACTGACTGCTTGGAGATTGAACGCTTGATTTTATCAAAGCGAGTTTTCTTTGAGTCGGTCATAAATACCTTGATTCAGGCTCAAAAGCCTGTCACCAGGAAGATCTATCATAAGATATGGCGTAAATATCTTTTTTGGTGTGAATCCAAAGGCTACTCATGGAGTAAGATCAGGATTCCTAGGATTTTGTCTTTTCTCCAAGAAGGATTGGAGAAAGGATTGTCCGCTAGTTCCTTAAAGGGACAGATATCTGCTTTGTCTATTCTGTTGCACAAGCGTCTGGCAGATGTCCCAGACGTTCAGGCTTCTTTAGTTAGAATTAAGCCTGTGTTTAAACCTGTTGCTCCGCAATGGAGTCTCAATTTAGTTCTTAAAGTTCTTCAGGGGGTTCCATTTGAACTCATGCATTCCATAGATATTAAGCTTCTATCTTGAAAAGTTCTGTTTCTAGTTGCTATCCCTTCAGCTCGAAGAGTTTCTGAACTATCTGCATTACAATGTGACTCGCCTTATCTTGTTTTCCATGCTGATAAGGTGGTTTTGCGTACCAAACCTGGGTTCCTCCCTAAGGTTGTTTCTAACAGGAATATCAATCAGGAAATTGTTGTTCCTTCTGTGTGTCCTAATCCTCCTAAGAAGGACCGTCTGTTGCACAACTTGGACGTGGTTCGTGCCTTGAAGTTTTATTTGCAGGCAACCAAAGATTTTCGCCAATCATCTTCTTTGTTTGTTGTCTATGCTGGAAAGCGTAGAGGTCAAAAGGCTATGACTACCTCTTTCCTTTTGGCTGAAAAGCATAATCCGTTTGGCTTATGAGACTGCTGGACAGCAGCCTCCTGAAAGAATTACAGCTCACTCCACTAGAGCGGTGGCTTCCACATGGGCTTTTAAAAATGATGCTTCTGTTGAACAGATTTGTAAGGCTGCGATTGGTCTTCGCTTCATACCTTTTCCAAATTTTCCAAATTTGATACTTTTGCTTCTTTGGAGGCTATTTTTGGGAGAGAGGTTCTGCAAGCAGTGGTGCCTTCCGTTTAGGTTCCTGTCTTGTCCCTCCCTTCATCCTTGTCCTAAAGCTTTGGTATTGGCATCCCACAAGTAAGGATGAATCCGTGGACTCGGTACATCATGCAAAAGAAAACAAAATTTATGCTTACCTGATAAATTTCTTTCTTTTGCGATGAGTCCACAGCCCGCCCTGTCTATTCATTACATTATTTTTTATGTAAACTTCAGTCACCTCTGCACCTTATAGTTTCTCCTTTTCTTCCTTGGCCTTTGGTCGAATGACTGGGGGGTGGAGTTAAGGGGGGAGCTATATAGACAGCTCTGCTTAGGTGTTCTCTTTGCTACTTCCTGTCAGGAAGAACAATATCCCACTAGTAAGGATTTATCATGGACTCGGTACATCGCAAAAGAATGAAATTTATCAGGTAAGCATACATTTTGTTTTTGTCTAATAATTAAAGGGACATAATACTCATATGCTAAATCACTTGATACTGATGCAGTATAACTGTAAAAAGCTGACAGTAAAATATCACCTGAGCATCTCTATGTAAAAAGGGAATATATTTTACCTCACAATTTCCTCAGCTCAGTAGAGTAAGTTCTATGTAAAAAGTTATACTCCGCTGCAGCCCAGCTGCAGGTAAAAAAATTTTTAAAAAAATGAAGAAATGAACAGCAGCGCTGAGGTCATGAACTCTTACTGTGATCTCATGAGATTTGAATTAACTCATGAGATTTCATAGTAAATTTCCTTTAAACGGAATAGGGAAATAACATGAGTGCATGAGGCTCATCCCTTCGGCTGTCCCAGGACAGACATACTAATATGCTGCTTAAAAGTCCTTTACAATGGGATGTGGCTACTGGGAAACTTTTGAGGTAAAATATCTTTATTTTTTACATAGAGATGTTCAGGTGATATTTTCTAGTCGGCTTTTTACAGCTATACTGCATCAGTTTCTCCAACATAGGTGTGTCCGGTCCACGGCGTCATCCTTACTTGTGGGATATTCTCTTCCCCAACAGGAAATGGCAAAGAGCCCAGCAAAGCTGGTCACATGATCCCTCCTAGGCTCCGCCTACCCCAGTCATTCTCTTTGCCGTTGTACAGGCAACATCTCCACGGAGATGGCTTAGAGTTTTTTAGTGTTTAACTGTAGTTTTTATTATTCAATCAAGAGTTTGTTATTTTAAAATAGTGCTGGTATGTACTATTTACTCAGAAACAGAAAAGAGATGAAGATTTCTGTTTGTATGAGGAAAATGATTTTAGCAACCGTTACTAAAATCCATGGCTGTTCCACACAGGACTGTTGAGAGGAATTAACTTCAGTTGGGGGAACAGTGAGCAGTCTCTTGCTGCTTGAGGTATGACACATTCTAACAAGACGATGTAATGCTGGAAGCTGTCATTTTCCCTATGGGATCCGGTAAGCCATGTTTATTAAGATTGTAAATAAGGGCTTCACAAGGGCTTATTAAGACTGTAGACTTTTTCTGGGCTAAATCGATTCATTAACACATATTTAGCCTTGAGGAATCATTTAATCTGGGTATTTTGATAAGTTTATATCGGCAGGCACTTTTTTAGACACCTTTCTCTTTAGGGGCTTTCACAAATCATAGGCAGAGCCTCATTTTCGCGCCGGTGTTGCGCACTTGTTTTTGAGAGGCATGACATGCAGTCGCATGTGTGAGGAGCTCTGATACATAGAAAAGACTTTCTGAAGGCGTCATTTGTTATCGTATTCCCCTTTGGGCTTGGTTGGGTCTCAGCAAAGCAGACACCAGGGACTGTAAAGGGGTTAAAGTTAAAAACGGCTCCGGTTCCGTTATTTTAAGGGTTAAAGCTTCCAAATTTGGGGTGCAATACTTTTAAGGCTTTAAGACACTGTGGTGAAATTTTGGTGAATTTTGAGCAATTCCTTCATATTTTTTCGCAATTGCAGTAATAAAGTGTGTTCAGTTTAAAATTTAAAGTGACAGTAACGGTTTTATTTTAAAACGTTTTTTTGTACTTTATCAAGTTTATGCCTGTTTAACATGTCTGAACTACCAGATAGACTGTGTTCTGAATGTGGGGAAGCCAGAGTTCCTTCTCATTTAAATAAATGTGATTTATGTGACAATGACAATGATGCCCAAGATGATTCCTCAAGTGAGGGGAGTAAGCATGGTACTGCATCATTCCCTCCTTCGTCTACACGAGTCTTGCCCACTCAGGAGGCCCCTAGTACATCTAGCGCGCCAATACTCCTTACTATGCAACAATTAACGGCTGTAATGGATAATTCTGTCAAAAACATTTTAGCCAAAATGCACACTTATCAGCGTAAGCGCGACTGCTCTGTTTTAGATACTGAAGAGCATGACGACGCTGATAATAATGGTTCTGAAGGGCCCCTAAACCAGTCTGATGGGGCCAGGGAGGTTTTGTCTGAGGGAGAAATTACTGATTCAGGGAACATTTCTCAACAAGCTGAACCTGATGTGATTACAGGGAGTGCAGAATTATTAGGCAAATGAGTATTTTGACCACATCATCCTCTTTATGCATGTTGTCTTACTCCAAGCTGTATAGGCTCGAAAGCCTACTACCAATTAAGCATATTAGGTGATGTGCATCTCTGTAATGAGAAGGGGTGTGGTCTAATGACATCAACACCCTATATCAGGTGTGCATAATTATTAGGCAACTTCCTTTCCTTTGGCAAAATGGGTCAAAAGAAGGACTTGACAGGCTCAGAAAAGTCAAAAATAGTGAGATATCTTGCAGAGGGATGCAGCACTCTTAAAATTGCAAAGCTTCTGAAGCCTGATCATCGAACAATCAAGCGTTTCATTCAAAATAGTCAACAGGGTCGCAAGAAGCGTGTGAAAAAACCAAGGCGCAAAATAACTGCCCATGAACTGAGAAAAGTCAAGCGTGCAGCTGCCAAGATGCCACTTGCCACCAGTTTGGCCATATTTCAGAGCTGCAACATCACTGGAGTGCCCAAAAGCACAAGGTGTGCAATACTCAGAGACATGGCCAAGGTAAGAAAGGCTGAAAGACGACCACCACTGAACAAGACACACAAGCTGAAACGTCAAGACTGGGCCAAAAAATATCTCAAGACTGATTTTTATAAGGTTTTATGGACTGATGAAATGAGAGTGAGTCTTGATGGGCCAGATGGATGGGCCCGTGGCTGGATTGGTAAAGGGCAGAGAGCTCCAGTCTGACTCAGACGCCACCAAGGTGGAGGTGGAGTACTGGTTTGGGCTGGTATCATCAAAGATGAGCTTGTGGGGCCTTTTCGGGTTGAGGATGGAGTCAAGCTCAACTCCCAGTCCTACTGCCAGTTTCTGGAAGACACCTTCTTCAAGCAGTGGTACAGGAAGAAGTCTGCATCCTTCAAGAAAAACATGATTTTCATGCAGGACAATGCTCCATCACACGCGTCCAAGTACTCCACAGCGTGTTTGGCAAGAAAGGGTATAAAAGAAGAAAATCTAATGACATGGCCTCCTTGTTCACCTGATCTGAACCCCATTGAGAACCTGTGGTCCATCATCAAATGTGAGATTTACAAGGAGAGAAAACAGTACACCTCTCTGAACAGTGTCTGGGAGGCTGTGGTTGCTGCTGCACGCAATGTTGATGGTGAACAGATCAAAACACTGACAGAATCCATGGATGGCAGGCTTTTGAGTGTCCTTGCAAAGAAAGGTGGCTATATTGGTCACTGATTTGTTTTTGTTTTGTTTTTGAATGTCAGAAATGTATATTTGTGAATGTTGAGATGTTATATTGGTTTCACTGGTAAAAATAAATAATTGAAATGGGTATATATTTGTTTTTTGTTAAGTTGCCTAATAATTATGCACAGTAATAGTCACCTGCACACACAGATATCCCCCTAAAATAGCTAAAACTAAAAACAAACTAAAAACTACTTCCAAAAATATTCAGCTTTGATATTAATGAGTTTTTTGGGTTCATTAAGAACATGGTTGTTGTTCAATAATAACATTAATCCTCAAAAATACAACTTGCCTAATAATTCTGCACTCCCTGTACGTTTAAATTTAAGTTGGAACATCTCCGCATTCTGCTTAAGGAGGTATTATCCACTCTGGATGATTGTGACAAGTTGGTCATCCCAGAGAAACTATGTAAAATGGACAAGTTCCTAGAGGTCCCGGGGCTCCCAGAAGCTTTTCCTATACCCAAGCGGGTGGCGGACATTGTAAATAAAGAATGGGAAAGGCCCGGTATTCCTTTCGTCCCTCCCCCCATATTTAAAAAATTGTTTCCTATGGTCGACCCCAGAAAGGACTTATGGCAGACAGTCCCCAAGGTCGAGGGAGCGGTTTCCACTTTAAACAAACGCACCACTATACCCATAGAAGATAGTTGTGCTTTCAAAGATCCTATGGATAAAAAATTAGAAGGTTTACTTAAAAAGATGTTTGTTCAGCAGGGTTACCTTCTACAACCAATTTCATGCGTTGTCCCTGTCACTACAGCCGCGTGTTTCTGGTTCGATGAGCTGGTAAAGGCGGTCGATAGTGATTCTCCTCCTTATGAGGAGATTATGGACAGAATCAATGCTCTCAAATTGGCTAATTCTTTCACCCTAGACGCCACTTTGCAATTGGCTAGGTTAGCGGCTAAGAATTCTGGGTTTGCTATTGTGGCGCGCAGAGCGCTTTGGTTGAAATCTTGGTCAGCTGATGCGTCTTCCAAGAACAAGCTACTTAACATTCCTTTCAAGGGGAAAACGCTGTTTGGCCCTGACTTGAAAGAGATTATCTCTGATATCACTGGGGGTAAGGGCCATGCCCTTCCTCAGGATCGGCCTTTCAAGGCCAAAAATAAACCTAATTTTCGTCCCTTTCGTAGAAACGGACCAGCCCAAAGTGCTACGTCCTCTAAGCAAGAGGGTAATACTTCTCAAGCCAAGCCAGCTTGGAGTCCAATGCAAGGCTGGAACAAGGGAAAGCAGGCCAAGAAACCTGCCACTGCTACCAAGACAGCATGAAATGTTGGCCCCCGATCCGGGACCGGATCTGGTGGGGGGCAGACTCTCTCTCTTCGCTCGGGCTTGGGCAAGAGATGTTCTGGATCCTTGGGCGCTAGAAATAGTCTCCCAAGGTTATCTTCTGGAATTCAAGGGGCTTCCCCCAAGGGGGAGGTTCCACAGGTCTCAGTTGTCTTCAGACCACATAAAAAGACAGGCATTCTTACGTTGTGTAGAAGACCTGTTAAAAATGGGAGTGATTCATCCTGTTCCATTAGGAGAACAAGGGATGGGGTTCTACTCCAATCTGTTCATAGTTCCCAAAAAAGAGGGAACGTTCAGACCAATCTTAGATCTCAAGATCTTAAACAAGTTTCTCAAGGTTCCATCGTTCAAAATGGAAACCATTCGAACAATTCTTCCTTCCATCCAGGAAGGTCAATTCATGACCACGGTGGATTTAAAGGATGCGTATCTACATATTCCTATCCACAAGGAACATCATCGGTTCCTAAGGTTCGCATTCCTGGACAAGCATTACCAGTTCGTGGCGCTTCCTTTCGGATTAGCCACTGCTCCAAGGATTTTCACAAAGGTACTAGGGTCCCTTCTAGCTGTGCTAAGACCAAGGGGCATTGCTGTAGTACCTTACTTGGACGACATTCTGATTCAAGCGTCGTCCCTTCCTCAAGCAAAGGCTCACACGGACATTGTCCTGGCCTTTCTCAGATCTCACAGATGGAAAGTGAACGTGGAAAAGAGTTCTCTATCTCCGTCAACAAGGGTTCCCTTCTTGGGGACAATAATAGACTCCTTAGAAATGAGGATTTTTCTGACAGAGGCCAGAAAAACAAAACTTCTAGACTCTTGTCGGATACTTCATTCCGTTCCTCTTCCTTCCATAGCGCAGTGCATGGAAGTGATAGGTTTGATGGTAGCGGCAATGGACATAGTTCCTTTTGCGCGCATTCATCTAAGACCATTACAACTGTGCATGCTCAGTCAGTGGAATGGGGACTATACAAACTTGTCTCCGAGGATACAAGTAAATCAGAGGACCAGAGACTCACTCCGTTGGTGGCTGTCCCTGGACAACCTGTCACAAGGGATGACCTTCCGCAGACCAGAGTGGGTCATTGTCACGACCGACGCCAGTCTGATGGGCTGGGGCGCGGTCTGGGGATCTCTGAAAGCTCAGGGTCTTTGGTCTCGGGAAGAATCTCTTCTACCGATAAATATTCTGGAACTGAGAGCGATATTCAATGCTCTCAAGGCTTGGCCTCAGCTAGCGAGGGCCAAGTTCATACGGTTTCAATCAGACAACATGACAACTGTTGCGTACATCAACCATCAGGGGGGAACAAGGAGTTCCCTGGTGATGGAAGAAGTGACCAAAATCATTCTATGGGCGGAGTCTCACTCCTGCCACCTGTCTGCTATCCACATCCCAGGAGTGGAAAATTGGGAAGCGGATTTTCTGAGTCGTCAGACATTGCATCCGGGGGAGTGGGAACTCCATCCGGAAATCTTTGCCCAAGTCACTCAACTGTGGGGCATTCCAGACATGGATCTGATGGCCTCTCGTCAGAACTTCAAAGTTCCTTGCTACGGGTCCAGATCCAGGGATCCCAAGGCGGCTCTAGTGGATGCACTAGTAGCACCTTGGACCTTCAAACTAGCTTATGTATTCCCGCCGTTTCCTCTCATCCCCAGGCTGGTAGCCAGGATCAATCAGGAAAGGGCGTCGGTGATCTTGATAGCTCCTGCGTGGCCACGCAGGACTTGGTATGCAGATCTGGTGAATATGTCATCGGCTCCACCATGGAAGCTACCTTTGAGACGAGACCTTCTTGTTCAAGGTCCGTTCGAACATCCGAATCTGGTCTCACTCCAGCTGACTGCTTGGAGATTGAACGCTTGATCTTATCGAAGCGAGGGTTCTCAGATTCTGTTATCGATACTCTTGTTCAGGCCAGAAAGCCTGTAACTAGAAAGATTTACCACAAAATTTGGAAAAAATATATCTGTTGGTGTGAATCTAAAGGATTCCCTTGGGACAAGGTTAAGATTCCTAAGATTCTATCCTTCCTTCAAGAAGGATTGGAAAAAGAATTATCTGCAAGTTCCCTGAAGGGACAGATTTCTGCCTTGTCTGTGTTACTTCACAAAAAGCTGGCAGCTGTGCCAGATGTTCAAGCCTTTGTTCAGGCTCTGGTTAGAATCAAGCCTGTTTACAAACCTTTGACTCCTCCTTGGAGTCTCAACTTAGTTCTTTCAGTTCTTCAGGGGGTTCCGTTTGAACCCTTACATTCCGTTGATATTAAGTTATTATCTTGGAAAGTTTTGTTTTTGGTTGCAATTTCTTCTGCTAGAAGAGTTTCAGAATTATCTGCTCTGCAGTGTTCTCCTCCTTATCTGGTGTTCCATGCAGATAAGGTGGTTTTACGTAATAAACCTGGTTTTCTTCCAAAAGTTGTTTCTAACAAAAACATTAACCAGGAGATTATCGTACCTTCTCTGTGTCCGAAACCAGTTTCGAAGAAGGAACGTTTGTTGCACAATTTGGATGTTGTTCGCGCTCTAAAATTCTATTTAGATGCTACAAAGGATTTTAGACAAACATCTTCCTTGTTTGTTGTTTATTCCGGTAAAAGGAGAGGTCAAAAAGCAACTTCTACCTCTCTCTCTTTTTGGATTAAAAGCATCATCAGATTGGCTTACGAGACTGCCGGACGGCAGCCTCCCGAAAGAATCACAGCTCATTCCACTAGGGCTGTGGCTTCCACATGGGCCTTCAAGAACGAGGCTTCTGTTGATCAGATATGTAGGGCAGCGACTTGGTCTTCACTGCACACTTTTACCAAATTTTACAAGTTTGATACTTTTGCTTCTTCTGAGGCTATTTTTGGGAGAAAGGTTTTGCAAGCCGTGGTGCCTTCCATCTAGGTGACCTGATTTGCTCCCTCCCATCATCCGTGTCCTAAAGCTTTGGTATTGGTTCCCACAAGTAAGGATGACGCCGTGGACCGGACACACCTATGTTGGAGAAAACAGAATTTATGTTTACCTGATAAATTACTTTCTCCAACGGTGTGTCCGGTCCACGGCCCGCCCTGGTTTTTTAATCAGGTCTGATAATTTATTTTCTTTAACTACAGTCACCACGGTTTCATATGGTTTCTCCTATGCAAATATTCCTCCTTAACGTCGGTCGAATGACTGGGGTAGGCGGAGCCTAGGAGGGATCATGTGACCAGCTTTGCTGGGCTCTTTGCCATTTCCTGTTGGGGAAGAGAATATCCCACAAGTAAGGATGACGCCGTGGACCGGACACACCGTTGGAGAAAGTAATTTATCAGGTAAACATAAATTCTGTTTTCAAGTGTTTAAACATTTGGCTATTATGACCCTTTAAAGGATAGTTTAAACCGCGTTGGATCACAGAGTGCAGAAGTGATGCTACATGCCCACACCGTTAGGAATATTTTTTTTTTTTATGTTGTCTTAAAGTATGAGGGAAAATGAAAATAAAAATGCATGGTTTCTATTATATAAATATAGATCTAGATCACTGGTTTTCAAACCTCTCCTCAGGCCTCCCCAATAGGCCAGGTTTTCAGGATTACCTTGGATGAGAGCAGGTAAAATAACCATGTTTACTAGTCAGCTGATTGTTTCCCCTGTGCTCTAGTTAAGATATCCTCAAAATGTGGCCTGTTACGGAGGCCCAAGGACAGGTTTGAAAACCAGTTATCTTGATATCTATCCTTCTCAAGTTCAAGTGTACCACGTCTTAAGCTCCCATAAAGGACACTCAGTCCTCCATCTGGTATGCTTTCCATGTGTTATGAAGAAAAAAAACTTACATTTAAAAAATAGCTATGCTTGCTTTAAAGGGACAGTCTACTCCCAAATTTTTATATTTTTGGAAAGATGGATAACGCCTTTACTACCCATTCCCCAGCTTTGCACAGCCAAAATAGTTGTATATTTAATATACTTTATAACCTTTAAGTCTCTAAGCCACTACAGACCACCTCTTCTCAGTGCATTCTTTTGATAGCTTTTCACATTGACACTGCTAGTTCACGTGTGCCTTGTAGATAACATTGTGGTCACTCCTGTTGAGTTATTCATGAGCCAGCACTAATTTTCTA
The DNA here is from genome assembly GCF_027579735.1 of Bombina bombina. Lineage (NCBI taxonomy): Eukaryota > Metazoa > Chordata > Amphibia > Anura > Bombinatoridae > Bombina > Bombina bombina. The sequence continues at coordinate 1,201,701,857 of NC_069500.1, forward strand.
AAATGCAAGTCTAAATAGCAGTGAGATAAGTGGGCAGTCTGCTGAGACTTAAATACAAGGTAATCGGGGGTAAAAAGTATAAATAGAAAAGTGTTGGTTATGCAAAACTAGGGAATGGGTAATAAAGTATGGAATAAAATTGCTGTCAAAAAAGCAAGCTTGTGTGATTCTATATCATTGTGACATACGAATACAAATCTAAATATGAGTGTGTGTGTGTGTATATGTATATGTATGTATATGTATGTATATATATGTATGTATGTATATGTATGTATATATATGTATGTATATATATGTATGTATATATATGTATGTATATATATGTATGTGTATATATGTATGTGTATATATGTATGTATATATATGTATGTATATATATGTATGTATATATATGTATGTGTATATATGTATATATGTATATATGTATATATGTATATATATATATGTATATATATATATATATATATATATTTTGTGTGAAAAAGAATACAAATCTCATTTGCAAATACAATTCCTTTGTTATTTAGAAGTACAATGTTTTATTTTTTTATTTCACTTGTTTTTTGGAACTACAATGATTTTTTTTCTTTTGGAAGAGTCCACGTCTTTCATTACTTTAGAGAATAAAGAACCTGGCCACCAGGAGGAGGCAAAGACACCCCAGCTAAAGGTTTAAATACCTCCCCCACTCCCCTCATCCCCCAGTCATTCTTTGCCTTTCATCAGAGGAGGATGGCAGAGAAGTGCTGAAGATTTGGAGTAGCCTCTTATGGAGGGTAGTACTCTTCGGAATGGGACTGGAATTTTAAGTAGTCCTGTCAGCCTCTCAGTGAAAGCCTGTGTGAAAGAGTTCAGAGATGCAGGTAGAGTCTTTCTGCAAAACCATCCCGACTCATATTAACAGCTCCAGAAACAATCAGCGTTGACTAGTTTCGCTGACTGCTTTCTGCACTCAAGTCCATGTCAGGAGCGTTTCTTCTACCTGTCACTCTTGAAGGGCCATGTTCCTCTTTCACGGCATAGATTCTGGTAAGATTGTTTCATTTTTTATACATAATGATGACACAGAAGACAGGGTCACAGTGTGGCGCCTTTTATCTTATGGATTCAAGGGTTAATATTCCTTGTAAGGGGATTATTGAACAGGGAGGTTTATACATATTATTTGTGTGATTGCTGCGTTATGTGCGAGATGAAGCTCTGGCAATGGTGGAACTTTTAGGTTGACTTCCGGGAGTGTTTGTGTGGAAGGTTTTGGTGCGTTTTCTCCTTAGTGCAGGGGCGGTCCTGCGAGGCATCCCATGTGACAGAGGTGGCAGTCTCCTCTTCCTTTGTTGATCTGTGGCACAGGAGACGAAGCGGGTTCTGTAGTCCGGGTCATAGGAGGTGGTGAGTGTCCCGGCCATTGAAATATAAAGGTACCTTTTTATTAAGTTAATCTAGTCCATAATAAAAGCGCAAGCTATGGAGGACTGACACTTTAGAGGGTACTCCCTCTTTAACAAAGTCTCATTCCTGTGTTTATTGTGAGGAAGTTCTTGTAGATCAGCCTGCTCAACTATGTTCCACATGGCTTGATAATGTTTTGACATCTAAAAATAAAGGGATGTCTAGTACTTCTGAGCCGTCCACCTCTGAGGGTTCCCCGTCCCGTGAGGTGTGTTCCCTGCTTTCATCTCAGAGTGCACATGCAGCGATTCAGGGTCCAACCATTACTCCTACGGGATAAATTTGTTCGCCGTCAGATTTTGCGGATCAACTGCAAACGGCAGTATCTTAAGTTCTGCTAAGCTCAAGCGTAGGGCGTATCATGACGGTCCGGCCCAGGGGTTGTCTACGCCTATGGAAATATCAGAGGCATTATACGATGACGAAGCCCACTCCGATTCTTCTGAGGAGGCTCCTTATGGGTCAGAGTCCGTGTCATCTCAACCTCTGGCTGCGGTTTAGCATAGATAATTTGCGCTTTTTGCTGAAGCAAGTGCTTGCTACTCTGGAGGTTCCGGAACCAAAGCTTCCGGAGGAACCTTAGATTCCTAAGCTTGATAAGGTATATGAGGACAGGGTTCCTATTAATGAATGGGAGCGATTAGGTTCTTCATTTTCCCCTGCTTTAAAGAGACAGTCTACACCAGAATTGTTGTTGTTTTAATAGATAAATAATCCCTCGTTTACCCATTCCCTAGTTTTGCACAGCCAACAGTTATATTTATATATTTTTTACCTCTGTGATTATCTTGTATCTAAGCCTCTGCAGACTGCCCCTTTATTTGTTCTTTTGACAGACTTGCAGTTTAGCCAATCAGTGATGGCTCCCAGGTAATTTCACGTGCACGAGCACAGTGTTATCTATATGAAAAACATGAACTAACACCCTCTAGTGGTGAAAAACCTGTTAAAATGGATTCTTAAGAGGCGGCCTTCAAGGTCTAAAAAATTAGCATATGAACCTCCTAAGTTAAGCTTTCAACTAAGAATACCAAGAGAACAAAGAAAATGTGGTGAAAAAAGTAAATTGGAAAATTGTTTAAAATTACATGCCCTATCTGAATCATCTTTTTTTTTTTGGACTAGACTGTCCCTTTAAGAAGCTGTTCCCTGTCCCGGACTATCAGCTCGAGCTGTGGGGGACTGTCTCTAAGGTGGATGGTGCTATTTCCACGCTCACGAAGCGGACAGCTATTCCTCTTGAGGATAGTTCGTCATTTAAACAGCCCATGGATAAAAAGTTGGAAAACATGTTAAGGAAGATCTTTCAGAAATGGGGTTTGTTTTTCAACCGGCAGCGGCTGTGCTGCGGTTGCCGGAGCAACAAATTGGTGTGAATCCCTGTGTGATATGGTCGAGAGGGAGACTTTCATTGACAAGATACAGAATAAGATTAAGGCGTCGAGGGTCGCCAATTCTTTCATTTGTGATGCCAATATGCAAATTATTCGCCTGAATGCAAAGGTTTCAGGATTCTCCTTTCTTTCATGTAATTAGCAAGAGTCCATGAGCTAGTGACGTATGGGATATACATTCCTACCAGGAGGGGCAAAGTTTCCCAAACCTTAAAATGCCTATAAATACACCCCTCACCACACCCACAATTCAGTTTTTACAAACTTTGCCTCCCGTGGAGGTGGTGAATTAAGTTTGTGCTAGATTCTACATTGATATGCGCTTCACAGCAGGCTGGAGCCCGGTTTTCCTCTCAGCGTGCAGTGAATGTCAGAGGGATGTGAAGAGAGTATTGCCTATTTGAATTCAATGGTCTCCTTCTACGGGATCTATTTCATAGGTTCTCTGTTATCGGTCGTAGAGATTCATCTCTTACCTCCCTTTTCAGATCGACGATATACTCTTATATATACCATTACCTCTGCTGATTCTCGTTTCAGTACTGGTTTGGCTATCTGCTATATGTAGATGAGTGTCCTGGGGTAAGTAAGTCTTATTTTTTGTGACACTCTAAGCTATGGTTGGGCACTTTATACGTAAAGTTCTAAATATATGTCTTTAAACTTATATTTGCCATGATTCAGGATAATCAGTATTCCTTCTTTCAGACTGTCAGTTTCATTATTTGGGAAAATGCATATGAATAAAATATTTTTTCTTACCTTAAAGAAATTTTCTAATTGACTTTTTTCCTTGCGGGCTGTTAGGCTCGCGGTGGCAGAAAATGCTTCAATTTATTGCGTCATTCTTGGCGCAAACTTTTTTGGCGCAAAATTTTGTCATTTCCGGCGCCATAGTTGACGCCGGAAGTTTACACGTGGTTGCGTCATTTGACGCATGTGTGTTACAGACGTTCTTTTGCGCCAAAAAATGTGGGCGTCATACTTGGGGCCAAAAAATGTGGGCGTCATACTTGGCGCCAAAAAATGTGGGCGCCATACTTGGCGCCACTTTTTTTCACATTATTTAAGTCTCACTTTTTTGTTGCTTCTGGTTGCTAGAGGCTTGTTTGTTTTGCATTTTTCCCCATTCCTGAAACTGTCATTTAAGGAATTTGATAATTTTGCTTTATATGTTGTTTTTTTCTATTACATATTGCAAGATTTTCCATAAATTATTCCTGGATCAGAACATACTGAGGGATTCCTGTTGACTAAGAAGTCCTACCAAAGCTAAGTTCATTTATTTTAAATGTTATGAATCTTTATCTTTAGCTATGGTTTGTAATAAGTTATCATGATAAACTTTTACATGCAGAATCCATTAGTATTTATGCTTTATGTATTGCTTTTCTTTTTACATCTTATGTACAAGATATACTTAGAAAATTTATAAGAATATTTTTCTGATTCTAGGTTAAGGCTTTGTCTGACTTTGCGCCTTCTATTAAAAATTTTTTAGGTCTTTTTCAAACTTCTTTTTGATGAAGTTTCAAATCACCAACAACATACTGAATTATCCTTCTCTGATTATGTTTTTTCTCTTTCAGAACTTTTCTTCATCAGATATTGACACTAACAAATCTACTTTTTTATTTTTTATTAGAGTACATTTGTTTTTTGTTGAAAAGGTGTTGATTATTTTGGATATTGAGGTAACTAGTTCTTTTTCAAAACTAGCTAACATTTTATTTCTGCTTATTTTATCTTCTGTGTCTTCAGAGGTTTTTTTCCATTCCTTCATACTAGGGAATGGAATAGGCTGACAATTTTCTTCAAAGGTTTTAAATTATATTCTTTGCCGGCAGTTAAATTAAATTTTGAGGGTTCTCCAATTTAATGGGGCTATCTCTACTCCTGCTAAATTATGCTATTGTTTCTATAGCAAAATAGTATTTATTTTCTTTTTAAATGGTTGTATCCTATTTAAGGAAATTTTTTTATTTTCAGGTACTTTTCTTGGACCTGTAATTTATTTGGATGATGTTGCTTTTGCTCCATTTTTTCTGTTTACTTTAAAGATCAAGTATCAGATTATGTATTATTTAGCATTGTTAAGGGACAAAGTCTACTGCTCATTTGAGGTTCAGACTGGGTGCTGTTGCATTTGTCTTGTTGTCTTGCATTTTTGTTTATGCAAGTCCGGTGTGTTCTGGTCCCTTAACTGGATTAACATGCTAATAATTTTATTTGTTTCTTCATTTTTATTGAATATTTTCATAAATGAGGTTTAATCTATGTCTTTAGCTGTTTTTAGCTAGAAGAAATTTTGTGATTTCTAAAAAATCCTTATTTCTCCAACATAGGTGTGTCCGGTCCACGGCGTCATCCTTACTTGTGGGATATTCTCTTCCCCAACAGGAAATGGCAAAGAGCCCAGCAAAGCTGGTCACATGATCCCTCCTAGGCTCCGCCTACCCCAGTCATTCTCTTTGCCGTTGTACAGGCAACATCTCCACGGAGATGGCTTAGAGTTTTTTAGTGTTTAACTGTAGTTTTTATTATTCAATCAAGAGTTTGTTATTTTAAAATAGTGCTGGTATGTACTATTTACTCAGAAACAGAAAAGAGATGAAGATTTCTGTTTGTATGAGGAAAATGATTTTAGCACCGTAACTAAAATCCATGGCTGTTCCACACAGGACTGTTGAGAGCAATTAACTTCAGTTGGGGGAACAGTGTGCAGTCTCTTACTGCTTGAGGTATGACACATTCTAACAAGACGATGTAATGCTGGAAGCTGTCATTTTCCCTATGGGATCCGGTAAGCCATGTTTATTAAGATAGTAAATAAGGGCTTCACAAGGGCTTATTAAGACTGTAGACTTTTTCTGGGCTAAATCGATTCATTATTAACACATATTTAGCCTTGAGGAATCATTTATTCTGGGTATTTTGATATGATTATATCGGCAGGCACTGTTTTAGACACCTTATTCTTTAGGGGCTTTCCCTAATCATAGTCAGAGCCTCATTTTCGCGCCGGTATGGCGCACTTGTTTTTGAGGACAGCATGGCATGCAGCTGCATGTGTGTGGAGCTCTGATACATAGAAAAGTCTTTCTGAAGGCATCATTTGGTATCGTATTCCCCTTTGGGCTTGGTTGGGTCTCAGCAAAGCAGATTCCAGGGACTGTAAAGGGGTTAAATATAAAAACGGCTCCGGTTCCGTTATTTTAAGGGTTAAAGCTTCCAAATTTGGTGTGCAATACTTTTAAGGCTTTAAGACACTGTGGTGAAATTTTGGTGAATTTTGAACAATTCCTTCATACTTTTTCGCAATTGCAATAATAAAGTGTGTTTAGTTTAAAATTTAAAGTGACAGTAACGGTTTTATTTTAAAACGTTTTTTGTGCTTTGTTATCAAGTTTATGCCTGTTTAACATGTCTGAACTACCAGATAGATTGTGTTCTGACTGTGGGGAAACCAAGGTTCCTTCTCATTTAACTATATGTATTTTATGTCATAAAAAAAAATTTAGTAAAAATGATGCCCAAGATGATTCCTCAAGTGAGGGGAGTAAGCATGGTACTGCATCATCCCCTCCTTCGTCTACACCAGTCTTGCCCATACAGGAGGCCCCTAGTACATCTAGTGCGCCAATATTCCTTACTATGCAACATTTAACGGCTGTAATGGATAATTCTATCAAAAACATTTTAGCCAATATGCCCACTTATCAGCGAAAGCGCGACTGCTCTGTTTTAGAATATGAGACTGCCGGACGGCAGCCTCCTGAAAGAATCACAGCTCACTCCACTAGGGCTGTGGCTTCCACATGGGCCTTCAAGAACGAGGCTTCTGTTGATCAGATATGTAAGGCAGCGACTTGGTCTTCACTGCACACTTTTTCTAAATTTTACAAATTTGATACTTTTGCTTCTTCTGAGGCTATTTTTGGGAGAAAGGTTTTGCAAGCCGTGGTGCCTTCCATTTAGGTGACCTGATTTGCTCCCTCCCTTCATCCGTGTCCTAAAGCTTTGGTATTGGTTCCCACAAGTAAGGATGACGCCGTGGACCGGACACACCTATGTTGGAGAAAACAGAATTTATGTTTACCTGATAAATTACTTTCTCCAACGGTGTGTCCGGTCCACGGCCCGCCCTGGTTTTTTTAATCAGGTCTGATAATTTATTTTCTTTAACTACAGTCACCACGGTAACATATGGTTTCTCCTATGCAAATATTCCTCCTTAACGTCGGTCGAATGACTGGGGTAGGCGGAGCCTAGGAGGGATCATGTGACCAGCTTTGCTGGGCTCTTTGCCATTTCCTGTTGGGGAAGAGAATATCCCACAAGTAAGGATGACGCCGTGGACCGGACACACCGTTGGAGAAAGTAATTTATCAGGTAAACATAAATTCTGTTTTCTTTTTTTCCAAGATAATCAATTATTTGATTCATATTGGATTCAATTCTTAACTGTTACTCTGGGCTTCAAGATTAAGTTCTTAGACTAAAACTTTAAGCTTATTTTAGTTTGGTTGTTCTTACTAAAGAACAAAATTCTAAATTCTTACCCAAGTAACATGTTTTTATTTAGAAGTTTTTTTTTGGTTCTATTCGGTCCAAAATTCTTAGATTTTGGGTACAAAATAAAATTTGAAGTAAAACAGTCTGTGAGAAGTCTTTTTCTCTCTATTATATTCCAGCTATTCCAGTAAGGCTAACACTTTCCTTAATGTGTTTCAGTCCCATATATTTTGGGTAATGTTGAAGTGTGGTTGATCACCTGTTGAGGATCAAGCGCTGCTCAGATCTGGAATCTTCTGGGGTATTTATTCCAGTTCCATTTTTAGGATCTGGGTTTTGGGGTTTTATTCAAACTATTCATTGTTCCAAAGATAGAAAATCTTTTTATTATATAAATGTACCATCTTTTAGATTGGTATTTATATGGTCTATTCTGACTTTTTTTGGTTAGTGATATCATTATTTGTTTTCATTAGATACGATAGATGCATATCTTCATTTCTGTTTTCATTCAGATTATTTTTATTTTCTGAGACTACGGAATCTCATATGATTCAATTTTGTTTTTTCAAGACATGGTTAGAGGATCTTTTTATCAAAAGCTCTTGATTCCTCACACAAGGGTCACCTTTTTTAGGTTTCCAGATAGATTGTGTCACTGTCTTTGTCTCTAACAGATAAGTGATTTTTTTCTTATTGGGTTCCGTCTGTCGGTACCTTCAGTCTCTATTTCCTTCAGTTGCTATATATGCATGGAAATTTAGGTCTTATGGCTGCAGCATTGGATTCATTTTCCTTTGCTCATTTTCATAGAAAACCTTTCCAGTTTTTTATGCTGCATAATGGTGCAGGGATTCTAGGATTTCACTTTTTAAACTTCGAATTCTATGTTTATCTATCTTTGATTCGGTGGTTAAGATCACCATCATTTAGTTCTACAGGTCTCTTTGATTCTTTCAACCTGGACCATGATCTCTATAGATGCGAGTCTTTTAGGTTGGGAGGCTGTCTGAGGTTCTCTGTCAGCACAAGGGGTTTGGAAATCTCAGGAGGCGAGATTACCATTTGATATTTTGGAACTCCGTGCATTCCCAGAGTTCTTCAGTTGGTTTCTTTTGAAGAAGAGACGTTTATTGTTTTTTTCAGACTTTATCACATCTGTGGTGTATGTCAATCATCAGGGTGTGACTATCAGTCTTTAGAAAGTATCTCGGATATTTGCTTGGGCTAAATCCAGCTCCTATCTAAATTCTGGGGTCCTTTTCCCAGGTATAGACGTTTGGGAAGCGGATTATCTCTGTTAATCAAGCTTTACATCCGGGAGAATGGTCTTTACCCAGATATGTTTTTCAATTTTTCAGATGTGAGGGCTTCCAGAAATAGATCTGTTGGCCTCTCGTCTTAACAAGGAATTTCCCAGGGGCCTATTTCAGGTCCGGGGATCCTCAGGCGGAAGTAGCGTATGCATTGACACTTCCTTGGAATTATCATTCTGTCTATATCTTCCGCCTCTAGTTCTTCAAAAATTCTAAAGGAGCATTCGTTTGTACTGCTGGTGGTTCCAGCATGGCCTCACAGGTTTTGGTATGTGGATCTCTTTCGGATGGCCAGTTTGACAACCTTGGACATTTCCGTTAAGACCAGACCTTTTATCTCAAGGCCCATTTTTCCATCAGGATCTCAAATAATTTAATTTGAAGATATGGAGATTGAACGTTTGATTCTTAGTCATAGAGGTTTCTCTGACTCAGTGATTAATACTATGTTACAGGTTTGTAAATCTGTCTCTAGAAAGATTTATTATCGAGTTTGGAAGACTTTCATTTCTTGGTGTTCTTCTCATAAATTCTTTTGGCATTCTTTTAGAATTCCTAGAATTTTACAATTTTTCAGGTTGGTTTTGTCTGCAAGTTATTTGAAAGGACAAATCTCTACTCTTTCTGTTCTTTTTCACAGAAAGATTGCTATTCATTCTGATATTCATTGTTTTGTACAGGCTTTGGTTTGTATCAAGCCTGTCATTAAGTCAATATCTCCTCCTTGGAGTCTCAATTTGGTACTGAGGGCTTTACAGGCTCCTCCGTTTGAACCTTTGCGTTCTCTGGACATTAAAATTACTTTCTTGGAAAGTATTGTTCCTTTTGGTTATCTCTTCTGCTAGAAGAGTTTCTGAGTTTTCTGCTCTTGTGGATCTCCTTTTCTGATTTTTCATCAGGGTAAGGCAGTGTTCCTTCCTGTTATTCGTTATTTTGTTCAGGCTTTGGTTCTTTTCAAACCTGTCATTAAGCCAATTTCTCCTCCTTGGAGTTTTAATTTGGTTCTAAAGGCTTTACAGGCTCTTCTATTTGAGCATATGTTTTCTCTAGACATTATTTACTTTCATGGAAAGTATTGTTCTTTTTAGACATCTCTTCAGCTAGAACAATTTTTAATTATCTGTTCTTGTGAGTCTCCTTTTTCTGATTTTTTTCATCAGGATAAGGTGGTTTTTGCTATCCTCATTTAAATTTTTACCTAAAGTTGTGATTTCTATCAACATTAGGGAGGAATTATTGTCTTTTACTAAGACTTCTTTGTTAAGATTCTTACATTCTTTGGATATGGTAAGAGTTTTGAAATCTTATGTTGAAGCTATTCAGATTTCAGATAGTCTTCTAGTCTATTTGTTATCTTTTCTGGTGTTAGGAAGGTCAAAAGGCTTCTGCCATTTATTTGGCATCTTGCTTAAACTTTTGATTCATCATGCTTATTTGGAGTCGGGTGGATTCCCGCCTCGGAGGATTATGGCTCATTCTACTAGGTAAGTTTCTACTTCCTGGGCTTTTTAAGAATGAAGCTTCTGTTGATCAGATTTGCAAAGCAATGACTTGGTCTTCTTTGCTTACTTTTACTATGTTCTACCATTTTGATGTTTTCTCTTTAGAAGCAGTTTTGGTAGAATGGTACTTCAGGCAGCTGTTTCAGTTTGATTCTTCTGCTTATATTTTCAGTTTTTTTCATTATAAAAATTAAATTTTTTTTTGATTTGGGTAGTGGATTAATTTTTCAGCGGAATTGGCTGTCTTTATTTTATCCCTCCCTCTCTAGTGACTCTTGCGTGGAAGTTCCACATCTTGGGTATTTATTATCCCATACGTCACTAGCTCATGGACTCTTGCTAATTACATGAAAGAAAACATAATTTATGTAAGAACTTACCTGATAAATTCATTTCTTTCATATTAGCAAGAGTCCATGAGGCCCACCCTTTTTTGTGGTGGTTATGATTTTTTGTATAAAGCACAATTATTCCAATTCCTTATTTTTTTGATGCTTTCGCTCCTTTTTTATCACCCCACTTCTTGGCTATTCGTTAAACTGAATTGTGGGTGTGGTGAGGGGTGTATTTATAGGCATTTTAAGGTTTGGGAAACTTTGCCCCTCCTGGTAGGAATGTATATCCCATACGTCACTAGCTCATGGACTCTTGCTAATATGAAAGAAATGAATTTATCAGGTAATTTCTTACATAAATTATGTTTTTTAGCTTGCATGCCTCTGTGGCTAAAGTCTTGGTTTGCGGACATGACCTCTATTAGGCCTTATCTTAAGGGGGGTATCACTTAGCAGTATTCTACACCTTCACCTGGAACTGAATGGGTTACCTGACGAGTGGTCTCGGGAACAGAAATCAGACACGCAGCAAGAAAAATCTAATCACTGTCTGTTTATTATAAGGCGTACAATACTTTTATAGACAATGGTTCTGCATATAGGGTTAAACAATGACGTACTCATAGTTACATCATCTTACACAGTATTGCTTAGAACAAAAGAAGCTTATTAAAATATAATTGAGTAAAAAGAATATTATTTTTAATAAGCGATGAGTGTTAGATAAAAGTATACCTGGACGCATCGCCCAGCACATAGCAAGGCCGTTGGACCAATTATTGAGATAACGTGTTAAGCTTAGAACATAAACATATTTTCTCACAACATAATAAGCTGTTATAATAAGCTTGTAATAAACCATTTTTAACCAAAATGGATGACTAAAGACAAAATGGCATCAGTATTGCTATACATATTCTAACAACCTCTAAGTCGAGACTGTTGTCTCTGCCTTTTCAAGGAAAGATTCTGTTCGGTCCAGGATTGGATTTGATCATATCCACAGTTACGGGAGGCAAGGGAGCTTTCCTTCCGCAGGATAAGAAGGCTAAGCCTAAAGGATCTATTTTTCGGCCCTTTCATGCAGACAAGGCCCAGTGCCAGCAGCCTGCTTCAAAAGCGGATCAGTCCAAGAGAATTTGGAAGCCTGCTCAGTCTTGGAACAAGTCCAAGCAGAACAAGAAGCCCACCAAGATAAAATTGGCATGAAGGGGTGGCCCCCCCGACTGGTCTCCGGACCAAGTAGGGGGCATATTGTCTCTTCTCCAAAGCCTGGTTGCAGAACATTCAGGACTCTTGGATTTTGGAGGTTGTCGCCCAGGATTACAGGATAGGATTCAGGGTCCATCTGCCCAGGGGCACATTTCTCCAGTCAACCCTGTCTTCAAGACCGGAAAAGAGAGAGGTCTTTCTAGAATGTGTGAGGGATCTCTCCTCGCTAGGTGTTATTGTACCAGTACCCCAAGTAGAAAGAGGTCTAGGTCGCTATTCAAATCTTTGTTGTTCCAATTCTGATTCTGGACCTAAAGTGTTTAAACAAGTTTCTGGCTGTTCCATCATTCAAAATGGAAACGATCAGATCGATTCTGCCCCTAGTTCAAGAGGGGCAGTTCATGACGACAATATACTTGAAGGATGCTTACCTTCATGTTCCAATTTACAGGGACCACTTCAAGTTCCTAAGATTTGCGTTTCTTGACCAACACTTCAAGTTTTTGGCTCTTCCTTTCGGTCTGGCGACGGCCCCGAGAGTCTTCACAGAGGTTCTGGGGGCGCTACTTGCAGTCGTCAGATCCAGGGGCATTGCTGTGACACCCTATTTGGACGACATCCTAGTCCAGGCGCCACCGTCCAGCCTCATTTGAGAACTTCTCTTTTCTTGCTTCAATCTCACGGTTGGAAGATCAACTCAGGAAAGAGTTCCCTGGTGCCCAGCAACAGGGTGGAGTTCCTGGGCACGATAATAGACTTTATATCCATGAAAATATTTCTCAGATTGACGCAGGAAGATTGCGTCCACCTGTCTTGCCCTTCAGTCCTCCTTAAGCCCTTCGGTGACTCAGTGTATGGAGATGATCGGGCTCATGGTCTCCAGCATAGACGCCATCCCTTTTGCCAGGTTCCATATCGGACCTCTTCAATTGTTTATGTTGCGACAGTGGAACTGCGATCATTCAGATCTATCACAGCGGATATCCATGGATGCTTGGACCAGGGACTCCCTCTCTTGGTGTATCCGTCCGGAGCATCTGTCCCTGGGGACATCCTTCTTGAGACCGTCCTGGGAGATTGTGACCACGGATGCAAGTCTCGCGGGGTGGGGAGCTGTTTGGGGTGGCACAAGGAAGATGGACCCGGGAGGAGTCTCTCCTTCCGATTAAATATTCTGGAACTTCAAACAATTTACAATGCTTTGAGGGCGTGGCCTCCTCTGGGGTCGTTCGGCTTCATCAGATTCCAGACCAACATTATCTCGGTGGCATACATCAACCATCAGGGGGGTACAAGGAGCTCCCTAGCAATGAGGGAGGTGCCTCTGATTTTGGAGTGGGCTGAGTCCCACAGCTGCTCGCTTTCAGTGATCCACATTCCAGGTGTGGACAACTGGGTAGCGGACTTTCTCAGTAGACAGTCCTTTCATCCGGGGGAATGGTCTCTTCATTCCGAAGTGTTTGTGGAGATTTGTCACAGATGGGGAATGCCGGAGATAGATCTCATGGCGTCCAGACTCAATTCTAAGTTACCCCGATACGGGTTGAGATCGAGGGTTCCCCAGGCAGAGCTGATAGATGCCTTAGCGGTGCCTTGAGGATTCAACCTAGTTTACATTTTTCCACCGTTACCACTTCTGCCTCGTGTAGTGGCACACATCAAACAGGAGCCAGCTTCGGCCATCCTGATTGCTCCATCGTGGCCGTGGAGGATGTGGTTTGCAGATCTGGTGGGGATGTCGTCCTCTTCGCCATGGAGGTTACCCTGTCGCAGGGATCTGCTGGAACAGGGTCCCTTTCAGCATCAAAATCTCGTTTCTCTGAGGCTGACTGCATGGAGATTGAACGCTTAGCCTTAGCCAACAGAGGTTTTTCTCTAAGTGTGATTGACACTCTTTAGTTCACGCAAGTAAGCCAGTCACTCGTCACATCTACCATAAGGTGTGGAGGACTTACTTGTCCTGGTGTGAGAAGCATTGATATCCTTGGCACAAGGTGAAAGTATCAAGGATTCTGTCCTTTCTCCAGGAGGGTTTGGATAGGGGTCTTGCCGCTAGTTCCTTAAAGAGACAGATTTCGGCTTTATCAGTGCTGTTGCACAGGATACTTGCTGAGCTTGCTGACATTCAATCTTTCGTTCAGGTTCTGTCTAGAATCAGGCCTGTCTTTAGGCACTCTGCTCCCCCATGTATCTTAAACTTAGTCCTTAAGGTATTACAGAGGGTTCCATTCGAGCCTATGCATTCCATTAACATTAAGATTCTGTCCTAGAAGGTTCTCTTCCTGTTGGCTATTGCATCGACACAGAGTATCTGAGCTTGCTGCCTTGCGATTCGAGCCTCCTTACCTGTTTTTTTTCATGCGGATAAGGCGGTTCTTCGCACCAGTTTGGGGTTTCTTCCCAAGGTGGTGTCTAACTGTAACATCAATCAGGAAATAATTGTTCCTTATTTGTGTCCTAATCCTTTTTCTTCTAAGGAGAGGTTACTTCATAATCTGGATGTGGTTCATGCCTTGAAGTTCTATCTTCAGGCTTCAAAGGATTTTAGACAGTCTACATCTCTTTGTAGTGTATGCCGGGAAGCTCAAGGGGCAGAGGGCCTCTTCTACTTTGTCTTTTTGGTTGAGGAGTTTGATTCATTTAGCCTATGAGACAGCGGGACATAAGCCTCCTCAGAGGATTACGGCTCATTCAACTAGAGCTGTGGCTTCTTCTTGGGCCTTCAAGAATGAGGCCTCTATGGAGCAGATTTGTAAGGTGGCTACCTGGTCCTCCTTACACACTTTTACAAAGTTTTACAAATTTGACGGTTTTGCTTCTGCGGAAGCTGTTTTTGGGAGAAAGGTCTTGCAGGCTGTGGTGCCCTCATTATAGGGTTTGCCTTTTACCCTCCCTGTTTCATTCAGTGTCTTCTAAAGCTTGGGTATATTTTTCCCAAAAGTAATGAATGAAGCCATGGACTCTCCTCCCCTTTAGATGTAAAACATAAATTATGCTTACTCCTCCCCACGATGGAAATAAAATTATCAGGTAAGCATAATTTATGTTTTTGCTAAAGGACTTGTGATGTTACAGCATTCACTTCACTAGTTTGCTTGGGAAGCAGTTGCTAGTAAGCTTTCAATTAAATGTGAAGAAAAGCTGTTAATATAAAGCTGTGATTAAATCATCAAAATCAATATTCCTTAGTACATTATTGTAGCATGCTACATTGAGTTTTTGCTGCTACCATGAAAACTAAAACATCAAAATTAATTTTCTTCTGTATAGTGTTGTATGAAGCAAATGAGAATAATCACTTATGGCATGTTAAGCCATGTTGTATGTTACATGATAAATGTTAAACAGTTTGAGATTTTGGTGCGCTGGGATTGTCAGCCATTTCTCCACATTTTATTGAAAGCAAGAGCAGCTACTTCCCAGGCCAACTACTGAAGTGTAACCAACCTGATGACAATACTCTGTCACCACTCAAGGGGGCGCTAATATACACAGAATATATATAGTGCTAGATCACTCCTATAATGTCAACAGATTACAAAATACAACAAAAATATAGTGTATATATAGTGTGATAAAATATACAAAATGATATAACTCATCAGTCCATAGGTGAATCAATCACTGAAAAAAGTGTTGTCCGTTTGGACTTGCTTCCAATGGTCTTTTATTCTTGAATTCACGGCAGCTCCTTCCCAAATAGAAGAGGTTAACTGAAATCTGTGATGGTATAAAACAAACACACAGAAGGGCGCCTCCTAGTGTAATAAAGTACAAATGGTGTACAAATATGTGATAACGGATGTTCAGGTACTCAAGTGTGGCAGCACTTACTCATGCTTAGTAGTGCATACTGGAATCTCACAGTGTCCCAGCTAACTGTTCTTTTCCCACAGGTTTCATTCTAGGCTGTAGTCTCCAACCGCAAACAAACATGGACAGGCTCTCAGTCAAGTGATAAATTTTAAAATCACTTTTATTAAAACAATGGTCTTTAAAAGCACAGTGTATACATATATCACTGTGTATTAAAATGCAACTAGTTTTTCAGCTAGCTTGCTGTTTCCTCAGGCACGAGTGAGTGCTGACACACTTGTGAGTACCTGAACATCCGTTATCACATATTTTTACACCATCTGTACTTTATTACACTAGGAGGCGCCCTTCTGTGTGTTTGTTTTATACCATCACAGATTCCAGTCAACTACTGAAGTGAATTCTGTGATTTATTTTTGACACATACTGGAAATGTAATTCTAAAAATAAGTTAAAAAATAATTGTATTTGATAATGTAGCTATGTATTAGTATGTCACAATTTATGTAAAAAGATAAGTATCACACACACTTGTCTTTTTGACATCAATCTTATTCCACCATAAAGGGATTATCTATCACTTTAAAAAAAATACTTTAAGTACACTGTCCCTTTAAGAGTGAGGGGTTAACAGGATTGAGAATGATTGGGCTTATATCTTTAGTTTACCATGTTATTGATAATGACAAGATCATATTATGAAAT
The DNA here is from genome assembly GCF_027579735.1 of Bombina bombina. NCBI lineage: Eukaryota > Metazoa > Chordata > Amphibia > Anura > Bombinatoridae > Bombina > Bombina bombina. The sequence continues at coordinate 1,201,718,104 of NC_069500.1, forward strand.
GCACATATAAGGCTACATGCTAGCAATGAAATCTAAGTGTAAGTAAAGAATATTTTTTCACTTTCTACTTTGGTTGGTTGAGAATGTTGCCAATTATTATTTTTTTGTTAACTTCTATTCAGTATAGTGAATTAGTCTTTTACTTATGCCACATGCCCTGCAGTGTAAGGAAAGCAGCCTTATGCCAGCTATGAATGTGCTGTTTGTTTTTTGTGCCATTCTGCTACAATTGAGCACTATTTTGCACTATGCTGCATAATATGCTCCTTTCAGACAAAGATTCTACTGAGCCATGTGTATAAGATTATGCAGCCTACACACTGATTACTACGCTGGATTAATTGGCCCTGCCCATTGCCTCAGAGCCTCTGATTACTTTCCAGTCTAATTCATCGAGAGCTGACAGGAGGAGCATAGGGAGGTGAACATGGCTTCTTTTTGATCTCGTTGTGATTCTTCCTTTTTAAATGACAGTGCCAGGCGGACACCGCAGTTGCACAGCCAGTGCTTTTCCCTCACATCCTTTCATCAATTCCTCTGTAATAATCCTGCCGCCTGACTCAGAAAAGCACTATGATGTTACCTTACTGACCTTGCTGATGGTGGCATCCTGCAGCTATTGCATAATTCCTTTGTTGGCTTCGGTTTCTGGGAAAAGAAGTAGGTCACTAGAATTACATTATTATTTTTTTAAATTTTTAAGAAAAGAACTAAAAAATGGAGCAAAAAAGGTATTTTTCCTTTCCTAAGCATTTTTTTGTTTTATTCTGCTCCTTACGCAAATAAATAAGGTGTAATACTAATATTGTATTGTGCTCCCGGCTGCTAATGGAATGGTTAAATTGAATCTATTCTATTGAATTATTTATTTGCAAGTGGTCATATGCAGCAACTTCCTGCAGACATGATCTATGTACTTGGTCCTACTGCTGTCATGCAGACATGATCTATGTACCTGCTCATACTGCTGTCATGCAGACATGATCTATGTACCTGGTCCTACTGCTGTCATGCAGACATGATCTATGTACCTGGTCCTACTGCTGTCATGCAGACATGATCTATGTACCTGCTCCTACTGCTGTCATGCAGACATGATCTATGTACCTGCTCCTACTGCTGTCATGCAGACATGATCTATGTACCTGCTCCTACTGCTGTCATGCAGACATGATCTATGTACCTGCTCCTACTGCTGTCATGCAGACATGATCTATGTACCTGGTCCTACTGCTGTCATGCAGACATGATCTATGTACCTGCTCCTACTGCTGTCATGCAGACATGATCTATGTACCTGGTCCTACTGCTGTCATGCAGACATGATCTATGTACCTGGTCCTACTGCTGTCATGCAGACATGCTAGTGAATACCTCGGCACTGTCTACAAGAAATATTAGGTAGCTGGCAATGTGTCAATCTAACTGCGTTTTTATTATTTTATTTGTTTCTCTCCTAAACTGGAATAGCAAGGTTAAATGTGTTCCCCCAAGGGGAAAATACCAATTTAGCTTATTTACATTGACGGGTGACGTTAAGTTCTTAGAGAACACAAATAATAAAACCTTAGTTTTAAAGGACCAGCAAATACAGTAGATTTGCATAATTAACAAATGCACAATAACAAGACAATGCAATAGCACTTGGTCTGAACTTCAAATGAGGAGTAGTAGATTTTAATTTTTTGGGGGGACAGATTTCAGTTTCCACTCCTCCTGTATCATGTAACAGCCATCAGCCAATCACAAATGTGTATACGTGTATTCTGTGAATTCTTGCACAAGGTTAAAGGGACATGAAACCCAAAACTTTTCTTTCGTTATTCAGATAGAGAATACAATTTAAAAAAAGTTTCCAATTTAAGTCTATTATAAAATTTGCTTTCTCATGTTTGTGAAGAGATACCTAAGTAGGAAGCGTGCACATGCCTAAAGCACTACATGACAGGAAATAGTGCTGCCATCTAAAGCCCTTGCAAATGTATAACGTTGCAAAACTGCTGCCATATAGTGCTGCTGACACGTGCACACTCCTGAGCTTACACCCTTGCTTTTCAATAAAGGATAAAATGATGAAAATTTGATAATAGCAGTAAATTGGAACATTGTTTAAAATTGTATGCTCTTATTCATGAGAGAGGAAAAAATGTTTGTCCCTTTTATTAGGAGCTGGGGATTTAAAGTGTAAATATAAAAAGACTGCACATTTTGTTACTGGTAAGTAAATTAAAAAGATGATTAAAATTGCATACTCTATCTGAATCATGAAAGTTTAATTGTGACAAATGTCCCTTTAAGGGGACATAACACTTGGTATTTAAACATTTTTTTGTAGTGTTGCAATAAATTTAACAGTATGAAAGCTTTCTGAATAGATTTCTTTCCAATCTCTCCTACCTTATTTGGAGGAGCCAGCTTGGCTTATTACTGGAGTAGATTTATCTTGCCACTACCATTTTGTTAGCAAATTGTCCATTGTTTCAAACTATCTTATCTAACCCCCTCTGCAGTGGCTATTTAGGGACAGCTATGTGGCAGTTAGATTTGTGAAGTCTGCAGTGTCCACTTCTAACTTTCAGACCTGGAAAACCCACAATTGAGTTAAGTTACAGAAAACTAGAGGACTAAATGACAGTATATGACAGTGCTATTACACATCATTAAAGGAGCACTAAATAAATGTCATGCACCTCCCTCTAATCATAGGTGCTGCTGTTATGGAACTTGGGTTACACTGCAGGTATCTAAAGGAGTTATTGCACACGTGCAAACACATCATCACTGGAATGTAATGAAATACAGATTTTAATATTCCTGCACCCATGACTTGGAGGAGGCAGGGAATTACCTTAATACTGTGCTTATAAAAAGTGTTCAATGTCCCTTTTAAACAGATTGTTAGAACATCGAGGTGTCTTTATGCATTTTTCATTTTTTCAGTACCTTATTACACTCTTTTATTTATTTATTTTTGTATTTTAGCACCTTTATCTAAATCTCCAGGTGTTACACGCTTGTTTATATGTTCCAGACCATCACTATGGTGTAGGATGCCTGAATATGGGCCACTGCTACAGTGGCTTACAATTCTGGCTCTTTTGGTTCAAGATTCTCTACACGTGGCATCTGGCCACACAAAGGGGCCCTAATAGATGCTTAAATGGTAGTTGTAATGCAAGGACCATGTTCTAATTTAGAGCATTTATTTTGTAACAGATTTGGTGTAAAGGACTTTGTAATGATCGCTCTGTTGGCTGATTTGACCCCCAGGATAATTCACAACTTAGTCTTCCTAGACACCTTAAGGGGTTGTTGTGACTGTAGGATCACGATAACCAATATGTATGAATACAGGATGATGCTCCATTAGTGTACAAAGGCTGCTTTGCCTTTATTGTTCTCCTACTGTAAATATCATGCTCATAGACTTAGTGATTAAAGCAGCAGTGACTTTTTTTTTTTTAAGGGGCATTCCGGTCAACTTTAAACGCACATAGATGAATTACATCTTTGAATAGAAACAGATTTACAATATAGATGTATTGGCAAAAATGCTTCTAGTAAAAGTTATCACTGTTTTAGTGTCATCATTTTTCTCTGCACGTGCATTTGAATCATAGCTAGATATTCTCAGTGCACCAGCATTTTAAATGCTACAGCTCAGAGCACCAGTGGGGCGTGTATCATGTTGACAATTAACAAATTGAGTCATTACCAAATGGTACAAGCACCTTAGGCTCTTTGAGCAAGTGCTGTGTTTTAAAGGGACACAAAACCCAATTTTTTTTCTTTCACGATTCAAATAGAAAATACAATTGTAAACAACTTTGTAATTTACTTCCATTATCTAATTTGTTTCATTCTCTTGGTATCATTTGTTGAAGGAGCAGCAATGCACTAATGGTTTCTAACTGAACTCATGGGTGAGCCAATCACAATTGATAAATATAATGCAGCTACCAATCAACAGCTAAATTCTCTGCTGTTCACGAGGTTACCTAGATAAACCTTTCAGCAAAGGATAGCAAGAGAAGGAAGCAAATTAAATAATATAAGTAAATTGGAAAGTTGTTTAAAATTGTACTCTCTATCTGAATCATGAAATACATTTTTGGGGTTTCATGTCCCTTTAAGTATGCACTGTGTACCAGCATTTTAATGTTACAAAAATGCTTCTATTCAAAACTGAAATACATCCATGTAAATTCCAATTTTGACTGTAATTTCCCTTTAAGTAGCTAGAATTATTTGATTTTATTATGAAGGCGGTATGGTCTATATATCCTAGTGGTTCTTATTTATATCTTTATCAGAAAACCAGATCACAATGAATGTAACTGATTCTAATCTGGATGACCTAATATGAAAAGCATTTGAGGAGTTGGTAGCCGTCAGATCACTAAGTAGTTGTACTCATCCTAGTGAACATGTTTTTAATACAGATTTTATATTCATAAAGATGGCTAGAAATAAAATGCTCTCAAAAGTTTTTCTTCTGAACATACACGTCAAGACCTTTCAGGAATTCTGTGAAGTTTGAGGGTTGCAGCTATGGAGGGTACTTAAGACCTTAGTGGATAATGTTCCTAAGCAGGTGGCTGGTGCAAGGAAGACACTAGTTGGGAATTGTCTACAGTGCAGTAGAGCTGTTGCTAAGGGGGTGGGGGGGGGGGTTAATTTAAATTACTAGTCCATGAGAGTGATATTAAATCATGGTTTTCATTTTTAGAATAATTTTTCAGATTAATTTTCCGGTTATATCAGAGCATTATTGATTTGGCTATATATTAGATATGCTTAGATAGATCATTTAAATTAATGTTATTGGGAGGTGAACTATCTCCAGTTTAATAGGTTAATCCTTCATATTTGATACATTTCCATCTTAATGGGAGGAGAGTCCACTGCTTCATTCATCACTTGTGGGAAATAAGAACTTGGCTACCAGGAGGAGGCAATGACACCCCAGCCAAAGTCCCCTGAGTGTCTCGGGGTGATTGTCCCATTCCCTCCGGCAGAAAGAGGTCTGGGGTATTATTCAAACCTTATTGTGGTCCCAAAGAAGGGCATGTTTCATCCAATTCTGGACCTAAAGGCTCTAAACAAGTTTTTGTGAGTTCCATCGTTCAAGATGGAGACTATCCGGTCAATTTTGCCCCTGGTTCAAGAGGGGCAATTCATGACTATAGACCTTGAGGATGCTTACCTTCATGTTCCAATCCACAAGGATCACTTCAAATTTCTAAAATTCGCCTTCCTGGACTAGCACTTCCAGTTTGTGGCCCTTCCGTTTGGTCTGGCAATGGCCCCAAGAGTCTTTACAAAGGTTCTGGGAGCTCTTCTCGTATTTGCGAGAGCCAGTGGGATTGCAGCGTCACCGTATCTGGACGATATCCTGGTCCAGGCTCCATCCTACAGTCTGGTGGAGGATCACTCGAGAGCTCTTCTCCTTCGGTCCCACGGTTGGAAGATAAATGAAGGGAAGAGTTCATTGGTCCCCAGCAACAGGGTGGAGTTCCTGGGTACGATAATAGATTCCTCAGCATTGAAGATATTTTTGACAGATCAGAGACATTGCAAGCTTGCGTCCAACTGTCTAGCCCTTCAGACATCCTTCAGGACATCTGTGGCCAGGTGTATGGCGTAATCGGGCTCATGGTATCCAGCATAAATGTCATTCCATTCTCAGACTTCTTCAGCTGTGCATGTTGAGACAATGGAACAGCGATCATTCAGATTTGTCCCAACAGATATCTCTAGACAGACCGGTGAGGGAGTCCCTATCTTGGTGGATCTGACTGGGGCAGTTGTCTCAGGGGACATCCTTTCTGAGACCATCCTGGGAGATTGTAACCACGGATGCAAGTCTATCAGGATGGGGAGCTGTTTGGGGTGCCAGAAAGGCACAAGGCAGATGGACTCGAGAGTAGTCGAGTACCTATAAATATTTTGGAATTTCGAGCGATATTCAACGCTCTGAGGACTTGGCCCCCTCTGGGGTCTTCCCAATTCATCAGATTCCAATCGGACAACATTACCTCGGCTTACATAAACCACCATGGGGGGGGGGGGGGGACGAATAGCTCCCTAGCAATGAGGGAAGTATCTTGGATTCTGGAATGGGCAGACTCACAATTGTTTGCTCTCAGCGATCCACATTCCGGGTGTGAACAGCTGAGAAGCAGATTTTCTGAGCAGACAGACGTTTCATCCAGGGGAATGGTCTCTCCACCCGAGATGTTTGTGGAGATCTGCAGCAGATGGGGGACACCAGAGATAGATCTCATGGCGTCCAGAATCAATTGCAAGCAACCCAGATATGGGTCGCGATCCAGGGATCCCCAGGCGGAACTGATAGATGCCTTGGCGGTACCCTGGGATTTCAACCTAATTTACATATTTCCACCGTTGCCTCTTCTACCTCGGGTAGTGGCCCGCATCAAGCAGGAGCAAGTTTCGGCTATTCTGATTGCTCCGTTGTGGCCGCGGAAGACGTGGTTTGCGGATCTAGTGGCGATGTCGTCATATCCGCCGTGGAAGTTACCCTTTCGCAAGGATCTGCTAGTTAAAGGTCCTTTTCAACATCAAAATCTCGATTCTCTGAGGCTGACTGCGTGGATATTGAACGTCTAGTCTTAGCCAAGAGAGGATTTTCAGAGAAAGTGACACTCATTCAGGCTAGGAAGCCGGTCACTAGACGCATCTACCACAAGGTTTGGAGGGCCTACTTGTCCTGGTGCAAGGAACAAGGATACCCGTGGCATAAGGTCAGGGTATCCAGGATTTTGGCCTTTCTTCAGGACGGTCTGGATAAGGGTCTTGCCGCCAGTTCCCTAAGGGGACAGATCTTGGCTTTATCTGTACTTTATCTGTGTTGCATAAAAAGCTTGCAGAGCTTCCTGACATTCAGTCCGTTGTTCAGGCTTTGATTAGGATCAGACATGTCTTCAGAAATCCTGCTCCTCCTTGGAGCTTAAACTTGGACACTAAAACTTTTTTTTCTTACATGATTCGGATAGAGCATGTAATATTAAGCAGCTTTCCAATTTACTTCTATTATCAATTTTCTTCGTTCTCTTGCTATCTTTATTTGTAAAAGCAGTAATAAAAGCTTTAAAGCCGGCCCATTTTAGGTTTAGAACCTGGGTTGCGCTTGCTGATTGGTGGCTAAATGCAGGCACCAATCAGCAAGCCCTATCCAGGGTACTGAACAAATATAGGCTGGCTCCAAAACTTTCATTCCTGCCTTTCAAATAAAGATAGCAAGAGAATGAAGAAAATTTGATAATAGGAATAAATTAGAAAGTTGCTTAAAATTGCATGCTCTATCTGAATCATGAAAGAAAAAAATCTGGTTCAGTGTCCCTTTAAGGTTTTGCAGAGGGCTCCGTTTGAGCCTATGCATGACCTGAACATTAAAGGGACACTGTACCCAGGTTGTCCTTGCTGATTGGTGGATAAATTCATCCACCAATCAAAAACTGCTGTCCAGAGTGCTGAATCAAGAAAAAAGCTTAGATGCCTTCTTTTTTATATATAGATAGCAAGAGAACGAAGAAACATTGATAATAGGAGTAAATTAGAAAGTTCCTTAAAATTGCATGCTCTATCTGAATAATGAAAGAAAAATTTTGGGTTCAGTGTCCCTTTAAGATCATCTCATGGAAGGTCCTGTTGTTATTGGCTATTGCATTGGCACCCAGAGTCTGAGTTGGCGGCCTTGCAATGTGAGCCTCCCTACTTAGTTTTTCTTGCTGATAAGGCTGTTCTTCGCACTGGCTTGGGATTCCTTCCCAAGGTAGTGTTGAGTCGTAACATCAATCATCAGGAAATAGTAGTTCCTTTCTTGTGTCCTAACCCTCCTTCTTCGAAGGAGAGGTTACTTCATAATCTGGATGCGGTTCGGGCCTTGAAGTTTTATTTTCAGACCACGAAGGAGTTAAGACAGACATCGTCCTTCTTTGTTGTGTATTCTGGAAGGCATAGGGGACAAAAGGCCTCTTCAACTTCTCTCTTTGGTTGAGGAGTATGATCCGTCTTGCATATGAGACAGCGGGACACAAGCCTCCTCAGAGGATTACGGCTCACTCGACTAGAGCTGTGGCCTCTTCTTGGGCCTTTAAGAATGAGGCTTCTATGGAGCAGATTTGTAAGGCAGCCACCTGGTCATCCTTGCATATTTTTGCAAAATGTTATAAATTTGACGTTTTTACTTCAGCGGAAGCAGTTTTTGGTAAAAAGGTTCTGCTGGCTGTGGCGCCCTCAGTATAGGGTCTGCCTCCTTTACCCTCCCGTTTTTTTCATTCAGTGTCCTCTAGAGCTTGGGTATTTGTTCCCACAAGTGATAAAGGAAGCAGTGGACTCTCCGCCCATTAAGATGGAAAACATAAATTATGCTTTCCTGATAATTTCATTTCCATCTGTGGGAGGAAAGTCCACTGCACCCGCCCGTTCTCCGGTGGGCGGACCTAAGTTTATTTTTCATCTTCTGGCACCATTTATACCCTATTTCTCCTACTGTTCCTTGTTCCCTTGGCAGAATGTCTGGGGGGAAGAGGGGAGTGGGGGAAGTATTTAAGCCTTTGGATGGGGTGTCTTTGCCTTCTCCTGGTGGCCAGGTTCTTTTTTCCTCACAAGTAATGAATGAAGCAGTGGACTCTCCTCCCACAGATGGAAATGAAATTATCAGGTAAGCATAATTTTGTTTTTCCAGCTCTACTTTATTAGAAGGAGAAAAATGATTATCTTAATCATTATTTAAATAGTTTTATTTAAAGAGACAGTCAACACCCAGAATTTTCGTTGTTTTAAAAGATAATCCCTTTATTACCCATTCCCCAGTTTTGCATAATCAACAGTTATAATACACATTTTACCTCTGTAATTACCTTGTATCTAAGCCTCTGCAGACTGCCCTCTTATTTCAGTTCTTTTGACAGACTTGCATGTTAGCCAATCAGTGCTCGCTCCTCAGTAAATTCACGTGTATGATCTCAATGTTATCTATATGAAACACATGAACTTACGCCCTCTAGTGGTGAAAAACTGTCATTTAGATTAGAGGCGGCCTTTATGGTCTAAGAAATTAGCATATGAACCTCCTAGGTTTAGCTTTCAACTAAGAATACCAAGAGAACAAAGCAAAATTGGTGATAAGTGAATTGGAAAGTTGTTTAAAATTACATGCCCTATTTAAATCATGAAAGTCTTTTTTTGGACTTGACTGTCCCTTTCACTAACTAAAGAGAAATAACCTTTTCATTTTTAAAGGGACAGTCTAGGCCAAAATAAACTTTCATGATTCAGATAGAGCATGTAATTTTAAACAGTTTTCCAATTTACTTTTATCACCAATTTTGCTTTGTTCTCTTGGTATTCTTAGTTGAAAGCTTAACCTAGGAGGTTCATATGCTAATTTCTTAGACCTTGAAGCCCACCTCTTTCAGATTGCATTTTAAGTTTTTCACCACTAGAGGGTGTTAGTTCGCGTATTTCATATAGATAACACTGTGCTCGTGCACGAGAAGTTATCTGGGAGCAGGCACTGATTGGCTAGACTGCAAGTCTGTCAAAAAAACTGAAAAAAGGGGCAGTTTGCAGAGGCTTAGATACAAGATAATCATAGAGGTTAAAAGTATATTATTATAACTGTGTTAGTTATGCAAAACTGGAACATGGGTAATAAAGGGATTATCTATCTTTTAAAACAATAAAAATTCTGGTGTAGACTGTCCCTTTAATGCTTGCCCCTCACTCTTAGGTCCTTGAGCAGATATATGCCTCTCCAGACAATATTCTATTCAGTGAGCTTCTTGAAACTTAGTATGGGTGACTGTGTGCATAGATTTGCAGGGGAACACTGGCATTAAGGAACAGAATTTTTTTTTTTTTTTTTAAATATTTTGTGATTCGGAAACGTGCACTTTTTGTAAAAATGTTTTTATTGAAGCGTTCAAAGTTCAATACAAAACAAGTGATTTAGAGTTACATACATGTACATTTGTAAGCTTTATGATGATAAAGAAGTACAATAAATCTTATTGAACAGTGTGTGTCTTGTCTTATACAATCATTTATATCAGATATCAGTCAAATCTAATTTTAGTATTGGATTTAGTTATGTTGCTAGTTACATGGAGTATTATTTACAAGTTACTTAAGTAGACTAGATCATTATTCTGCATACTCTCTCTCGTGAGCGGGGGGGGGGGGGGCGTAGAGCAGTAAGGAGGTCCTAAGGTATAGTTAGATGGTGGGGGCCTATGGAGAGAATGCTTTGAATTTGGTTGACTGATGCTCCTCCCAAGAGGCAGACAACAGTGCATATACAGTATATCCATGTAGTGTTTTATATAAAAATACTCTTTCATTCTATTCGAATGGTGACATTCTTGTAGCCATTGGGCAATAGTTGGGGCAGCAGCATTTTTTCATTGCCTAGCAATGAGGATCTTAAAACTATTGCATGTGATAGTGACAAGTTTACGTTGCGTGAGCATTTTTCTTTCATGTAATTAGCAAGAGTCCATGAGCTAGTGACGTATGGGATATACATTCCTACCAGGAGGGTCAAAGTTTCCCAAACCTTAAAATGCCTATAAATACACCCCTCACCACACCCACAATTCAGTTTTACAAACTTTGCCTCCTATGGAGGTGGTGAAGTAAGTTTGTGCTAGATTCTACGTTGATATGCGCTCCGCAGCAGGTTGGAGCCCGGTTTTCCTCTCAGCGTGCAGTGAATGTCAGAGGGATGTGAGGAGAGTATTGCCTATTTGAATGCAATGATCTCCTTCTACGGGGTCTATTTCATAGGTTCTCTGTTATCGGAGGTAGAGATTCATCTCTTACCTCCCTTTTCAGATCGACGATATACTCTTATATATACCATTACCTCTGCTGATTTTCGTTTCAGTACTGGTTTGGCTTTCTACAACATGTAGATGAGTGTCCTGGGGTAAGTAAGTAAGCTTATTTTCTGTGACACTCTAAGCTATGGTTAGGCACTTTTTTATAAAGTTCTAAATATATGTATTCAAACATTTATTTGCCTTGACTCAGGATGTTCAACATTCCTTATTTTCAGACAGTCAGTTTCATACTTGGGATAAATGCATTTGTTTCAATCATTTTTTCTTACCTTAAAAAATTTGACTTTTTCCCTGTGGGCTGTTAGGCTCGCGGGGGCAGAAAATGCTTCATTTTATTGCGTCATTCTTGGCGCGGACTTTTTTGGCGCAAATTTTTTTTTTTCTGTTTCCGGCGTCATACGTGTCGCCGGAAGTTGCGTCATTTTTTGACCTTTTTTTGCGTCAAAAATGTCGGCGTTCCGGATGTGGCGTCATTTTTGGCTCCACATTATTTCAGTCTCGTTATTTATTGCTTCTGGTTGCTAGAAGCTTGTTCACTGGCATTTTTTTCCCATTCCTGAAACTGTCATTTAAGGAATTTGATCAATTTTGCTTTATATGTTGTTTTTTCTTTTACATATTGCAAGATGTTCCACGTTGCAACTGAGTCAGAAGATACTTCAGGAGAATCGCTGCCCAGTGCTGGAGCTACCAAGCTAAGTGTATCTGCTATAAACTTTTGGTATCTGTTTCTCCAGCTGTTGTTTGTATTGCATGTCATGTCAAACTTATTAATGCAGATAAAATTTCTTTTAGTACTGTTACATTACCTGTTGCTGTTCTGTCAACATCTAATTTTCAGAGTGTTCCTGATAACATAAGAGATTTTATTTTTTAAATCCATTAAGAAGGCTATGTCTGTTATTTCTCCTTCTAGTATACATAAAAGTCTTTTAAAACTTCTCTTTTTTCAGATGAATTTTTAAATGAACATCATCATTCTGATACTGATAATGGTTCTTCTGGTTCAGAGGTTTCTGTCTCAGAGGTTGATGCTGATAAATCTTTGTATTTGTTCAAGATGGAATTTATTCGTTCTTTACTTAAAGAAGTATTAATTGCATTAGTTATAGAGGATTTTGGTCCTCTTGATACTAAATCTAAACGTTTAAATAAGGTTTTTAAATCTCCTGTAGTTATTCCAGAAGTGTTTTCTCTCCCTGATGCTATTTCTGAAGTAATTTCCAGGGAATGGAATAATTTGGGTAATTCATTTACTCCTTCTAAACGTTTAAGCAATTATATCCTGTGCCATCTGACAGATTAGAGTTTTGGGACAAAATCTCTAAGGTTAAATGGGGCTGTCTCTACTCCTGCTAAACGTACTACTATTCCTATGGCAGATAGTACTTCATTTAAGGATCCTTTAGATAGGAAGATTGAATCCTTTCTAAGAAAAGCTTACTTATGTTCAGGTAATCTTCTTAGACCTGCTATATTTTTAGCGGATGTTGCTGCAGCTTCAACTTTTTGGTTAGAAGCTTTAGCGCAACAAGTAACAGATAATAATTTTATAGCATTATTATTATTCTATAACATGCTAATAATTTTATTTGTGATACCATCTTTTGATATCATTAGAGTTGATGTCAGGTATATGTCTCTAGCTATTTTAGCTAGAAAAGCTTTATGGCTTAAAACTTGGAATACTGATATGTCTTCTAAGTCAACTTTGCTTTCCCTTTCTTTCCAGGGTAATAAATTATTCGATTTTCAGTTGGATTCTATTATCTCAACTGTTACTGGAGGGAAGGGAACTTTTTTACCAAAGGATAAAAAAATCTAAGGTAAATTTAGGTCTAATAATCATTTTCGTTCCTTTCCTCACAACAAGGAACAAAAGCCTGATCCTTCATCCTCAGGAGCGGTATCAGTTTGGAAACCATTTCCAGTTTGGAATATATCCAAGCCTTATAGAAACCTGTAGCCAGCTCCTAAATACCCATGAAGGTGCGGCCCTCATTCCAGCTCAGCTGGTATGGGGCAGTGTACGTTTTCTTTTAAGGTACAGAATTGGCTTCAAGTTAAGGCCTCCTGCAAAGAGATTTTTTTCTTTCCCGTGTCCCAGTAAACACAGCAAAGGCTCAGCATTTCTGAAATGTGTTTCAGATCTAGAGTTGGCTGGAGTAATTATGCCAGTTCCAGTTCTGGAACAGGGGCTGGGGTTTTATTCTATCTCTTCATTGTACCAAAGAAGGTCAATTCCTTCAGACCAGTTCCGGATCTATCTATATTGAATCGTTATGTAAGGATACCAACATTCAAGATGGTAACTGTAGGACTATCCTGCCTTTTGTTTAGCAAGGGCATTATATGTCTACAATAGATTTACAGGATGCATATCTGCATCATCCAGATCACTTTTAGTTTCTGAGATTCTCTTTTTAGACAAGCATTACCAGTTTTGTGGCTCTACCGTTTGGCCTAGCGTCGGCTCCAAGAATTTTTTTCAAAGGTTCTCGGTGCCCTTCTGTCTGTAATCAGAGAACAGGGTTTTGGTATTTCCTTTTTTGGACGATATCTTGGTACTTGCTCAGTCTTCACATTTTCGCAGAATCTCATACGAATCGACTTGTGTTGTTTCTTCAAGATCATGGTTGGAGGATCAATTTACCAATCAGTTCATTGTTTCCTCAGACAAGGGTAACCTTTTTAGGTTTCCAGATAGATTCAGTGTCTATGACTCTGTCCTTGTCAGATAAGAGAAGTTTAACATTGATATCAGCTTGTCAAAACCTTCAGTCACAATCATTCCCTTTGGTAGCCTTATGCATGGGAAATTTTAGGTCTTAGGACTGCCGCATCGGCTGCGATCTCCTTTGCTCGTTTTCACATGCGACCTCTTCAGCTCTGTATGCTGAACCAGTGGTGCAGGGATTACACAAAGATATCTCAATTAATATCTTTAAACCGATTATACGACACTCTCTGACATGGTGGACAGTTCACCATCGTTTAGTTCAGGGGGCTTCTTTGTTCTTCCGACCTGGACTATAATCTCAACAGATGCAAGTCTTACAGGTTGGGGAGCTGTGTGGGGGTCTCTGACGGCAGAAGGGGTTTGGGAATCTCAGGAGGTGAGATTACCGATCAATATTTTTGAACTCCGTGCAATTTTCAGAGCTCTTCAGTCTTGGCTTCTTCTGAAGAGAGAGTTGTTTATTTGTTTTCAGATAGACAATGTCACAGCTGTGGCATACATCAATCATCAAGGAGGGACTCACAGTCCTCTGGCTATGAAAGAAGTATCTCGAATTTTGGTTTGGGCGGAATTCAGCTCCTGTCTAATCTCTGCGGTTCATATCCCAGGTATAGACAATTGGGAAGCGGAGTATCTCAGTCGCCAAACGTTGCATCCGGGCGAATGGTCTCTTCACCCAGAGGTATTTCTTCAGATTGTTCAAATGTGGGAACTCCCAGAAATAGATCTGATGGCTTCTCATCTAAACAAGAAACTTCCCTGGTATCTGTCCAGATCCTGGGATCCTCGGGCGGGGGCAGTGGATGCATTATCACTTCCTTGGAAGTATCATCCTGCCTATATCTTTCCGCCTCTAGTTCTTCTTCCAAGAGTATTCTCCAAGATTCTAAGGAATGCTCGTTTGTCCTGCTGGTAGCTCCAGCATGGCCTCACAGGTTTTGGTATGCGGATCTTGTCCGGATGGCCTCTTGCCAGCTGTGGACTCTTCCGTTAAGACCAGACTTTCTGTCGCAAGGTCCTTTTTTTCCATCAGGATCTCAAATCCTTAAATTTTAAGGTATAGAGTTTGATCGCTTGATTCTTGGTCAAAGAAGGTTTCTCTGACTCTGTGTTTAATACTATGTGACAGGCTCGTAAATCTGTATCTAGTGAGATATATTATAGAGTCTGGAAGACTTATATTTCTTAGTGTCTTTCTCATCATTTTTTCTTGGCATTCTTTTTGAATACCGAGAATTTTTCAGTTTCTTCAGGATGGTTTAGATAAAGGTTTGTCCGCAAGTTCCTTGAAAGGACAAATCTCTGCTCTTTCTGTTCTTTTTTCACAGAAGGATTGCTAATCTTCCTGATATTTCATTGTTTTGTACAAGCTTTGGTTCGTATAAAACCTGTCTTTAAGTCAATTTCTCCTCCTTGGAGTTTGAATTTGGTTCTGGGGGCTTTTCAAGCTCCTCCTTTTGAACCCATGCATTCTTTGGTCGTTATATTACTTTCTTGGAAAGTTTTGTTTCTTTTGGCCATCTCTTCTGCCAGAAGAGTCTCTGAATTATCTGCTCTTTCTTGTGAGTCTCCTTTTCTTTTTTTTTTTTTTTTTTTTTTTTTAAAGATATTTTTATTGAAGTCAAAAACCAGTACATAGTATAGGGAATGTCTCAAAACATTCACGAGACAATGTGTACAAAGCATAATTAGGAGACAATGTATTCTAGTACTTCAAACATTTCTATAAAATGTGGGCTATCACATAAAGAGACTTCAGTTTTGTTTAGAGCATAACATATGTAATATAAGCAAAAATGGTCCTCTCCTAGCTATATACAAAGAAAAGTAAGGTAGAAAATCAGATAAGTGAAAGACTAGGGAGGAGGTAACTCTATAGTTATATGGGGAAGAGGGATGCAGCGGGCAAGAGCCGCTCAAAATATAATAGGGGAGGGGTGGGAGGGGAGTCGGGGGGCGGAGCCAGTTAGTATGTCCTCACTAGGAACAAATATAGGTGGGACTAGAGTATTATGACTAAAAGTAAGCAAAATCACACTCATCCAGATCCTTGTATTCCTATAGAGGGGGCCTGGAAACATATAATATATTATCAAGTGGAGGGGGGGGCATTTGATTAATTGGGGACAGGGGGGGCCTTTGATTAATTGGGGACAGGGGGGGCCTGGGGAACCTCTGGATGAGCCCCTCTCCTGGGGAAGTGCCACCTATAGGCGATGTGGGAAAAAGGAGAAGGGATATGACCCACAGGCATAAGTACCAGCGGGAAAGGGAGGAGAGAGGCTCAATCGAGAACTATTGTGTACTAGTAATATGAGCAAGAGCATAGATAAACTAGGGATGACAATCGGACAGACACAGAAAGTGATAGCCAGTAACCAATAATATAAATATAACACAACATTTAGGCAAAAGAAAGGCCATGTAAACCCATATAAACCATAATAACTATGAAGCACAATATAGAGAACCGGGATATACTAGAGAGAGTCTAGATTACATATATACGGTCGAGGCTAACTAGAGCAAAGCTAAATAATATCTCCACCACGGCCGTTGGCTTAGACACAACATCTGCTCATTCAATAAAGTCATCTTACTAGCTGCTAATATGAAATATAGGTATCTTAAATACTTTGAGCCTTGACCTACTACAAATAATCCCATCTAGTAAAAGTTAAGGGGGTGCAAAACATAGTAAATGTAAGAATAACCCTAAAACCCGCTGTACTAGAATCTGTATGCTATACTTATGTGAAGGGTGGCTGAAGCATGCTAATTGCAGTGTGGGTAAAGTGTGGTAAGAATAGTGTCTATTAGTCTATCTAAGTCTAACCCTGCTAATAGGCTATATGTGAGAGTCAAAAGAGCTTTAAATATTGTAGTACATGTATTTAAATAGAGCTAGTATACTTGAAAAGGACAAATTATTCTGATAGCCTGGTTTAGAGTAAAGGAGCAGTATAAGATTTAACATTATGGCCATATGACACTATCTCTAGACAGATATGGAGATATGCTTCTGTTTATAGCTTATAGAATAATTATACAGCGATTGCAATACTCTAGTGTTGGGAATATCTCATAATGTGCTAAGCCATGAAGATAGTCTAAATGACATCATATTTGTGGGATGGTGCATTAAGTGGGGAGGGGAACATTAGTCAAAACTTTAAAAGGGTCCTATGTTGCGTCAGTGGGGGAGTGTGGGCTGAGCTAGGATTGGAGTCTCATATGGAGCCTAGATTAGACCTTTGTTAAAGTGTACTTAGGAGACCCCTAGGATTGTGTCTCCGATTAATGAGCTATACAGGCACAATTAAGTATGTAAAGATTATAAACTGACTCTCAGCTTATACTAGCCTGGAATCTAGGCATCTGCCACAATATGCTGAGCAAAAAAAAAAAAAAAAGAAAAAAAAAGAAAAGCAGAAAAAGTTAAGTTACCAGAACTAAACAATAAAGAGACATGTGACCACGCTCTCAGCATAAAACAAGCTTGAGCAAACATACTATGTAATAGTGAATGAACAAAGCGTCTGTATTAAGTGTCTAGAATTGTAACTAAAAGACTAAGTAAGAAGTACACACTGTATGAAAAGCTAATAATATTAAACGTACATTCTATAGAAGATTAAAACTAGATCTCTGCTGAGAACGTGAATATAAAACCATAGAAGCATACAATTACTGGGTGGTGGTATCGTGATAAAACGACTATCATAAACAGATAAACAGGAGGGCAATAACTAGCCCATACATGCCATTTTAGAGTTCAATAGGCTATAATAATGTGAGGTATCTTCTTCAAATATATCAGATGCTGTTCTCATTGTAAGTCCAAGTGACTGTCCCTGATAGAGATATTGCGTGTTTGTCTCAGAGCTGTGGAAAACTCAGAACGATGCAATTTTAGAGCCCAATAGACTTTAATAACGTGGGGTATCTTCCCAAATATATCAGGTGCTGTTCTCATTGTAGGTCCGAGTGACTGACCCTGATAGAGATATTGCGCATTTGTCTCAGGGCCATGTATAACTCAGAACTGTGATCCGAAGTATGTCTGGCCCCCTGGGTCAAAAGGGCTCCCTGCCCAATCCATAAGCACAAGTTGCGCCTCTGCTGAGTAGTCAGTGTCTGACTGAATACTGATGCCGACTTTTAGGAGCCCACATAATAATGTTCTCGGGTGTAGGGGAAGGTAACTGGCGTAATCAAGTACCGCATTACCCATCCGCCAGAAAGTTAAGGCTTTGAGGTTTCTCATGTGGCTTTTATCTTTCCCCTGTGTCAGGGGTGTCCCCGGTCGAGCTGCGTGGAGAGTTCCAGGATATATGCTGGTGACAAGGGCCTGCGGGCACATCACAGGATTGTGCTGGGAGCGTTTCACCGGCTGTGACATCTCAGCCATCGCGCGGTGCAGGTCAACTATGAGCAATGGTGCCGGATCTCCAATAATCAGGCCAGACAAGTTGCCGGGCAATCTCCAACCGGGCAACAAATCTTGCGGTCGGTTTATAGGGCAATGGCTACACAGGGCATCCTCAGATTGAGCTGTCACATAGGTGTCCGGGTTAAGAAAGAGAGAGGCGCCATCTTGGTTGCGCAGCTCCATTAGAGTAGTCTTCAAGCTGTGAAATTGGCTGTCCGTTTTTACTAACAGGTCCTCTAACAAAGAGGCAAGATGAGTAGGAGAAGCTTCCATTCTAAGAGTAGAGTGAGGATAAAATATAGGCACTCAGGATTCATAAATTTGTGCTTTAAGTGTCAGGCTTCAGGAGCTCTGCTAATGTGCGTCTTTCCTCTCTGATAGCTGGCTCCGCCCCCGTGAGTCTCCTTTTCTGATTTTTCATCAGGATGAGGCGGTGCTGCGAACTTCTTTTGAATTTTTTACCTAAGGTTGTGAATTCTAACAACATTAGTAGAGAAATTGTGGTTCCTTCATTATGTCCTAATCCTATGAATTCTAGGAGAAATCATTTCATTCTTTGGATGCTGTTAGAGCTTTGTATTATTTGTCATCTTTTCCGGTTCTAGAAAAGGCCAGAAAGCTTCTGCCATTTCTTTGGCATCTTGGTTGAAATCTTTATTTCATCATGCTTATGTCGAGTCGGGTAAAACTCCGCCTCTAAGGATTACAGTTCATTCTACTAGGTCAGTTTATACTTCCTGGGCGTTTAGGAATGAAGCTTCGATTGATCAGATTTGCAAAGCAGCAACTTGGTCCTCTTTGCATACTTTTTCTAAATTCTACCATTTTGATGTGTTTTCTTCTTCTGAAGCAGTTTTTGGTAGAAAAGTACTTTTGGCAGTGGTTTCAGTTTGAATCTTCTGTTTATGTTTTTCATTAAACTTTATTTTGGGTGTGGATTATTATCAGCAGGAATTGGCTGTCTTTATTTTATCCCTCCCTCTCTAGTGACTCTTGCGTGGAAAGATCCACATCTTGGGTAGTCATTATCCCATACGTCACTAGCTCATGGACTCTTGCTAATTACATGAAAGAAAACATAATTTATGTAAGAACTTACCTGATAAATTCATTTCTTTCATATTAGCAAGAGTCCATGAGGCCCACCCTTTTTTGTGGTGGTTATGATTTTTTTGTATAAAGCACAATTATTCCAATTCCTTATTTTATATGCTTTCACACTTTTTTCTTATCACCCCACTTCTTGGCTATTCGTTAAACTGAATTGTGGGTGTGGTGAGGGGTGTATTTATAGGCATTTTAAGGTTTGGGAAACTTTGCCCCTCCTGGTAGGAATGTATATCCCATACGTCACTAGCTCATGGACTCTTGCTAATATGAAAGAAATGAATTTATCAGGTAAGTTCTTACATAAATTATGTTTTTTGGCATTTTAATGAAGACAAAGGATCTAGTGGAAGTAGGATACCTATCAGTTTGGAGGTTTCCAGTGAAATTGCAGTCCACATTGATACTATTCTAGGGCATTGCCACCATATATGGGTTACTGGGCCATTACATCTCCAACTTATTACAAAGTGGAGCTTTATAGATTTTACTGCATCTAGCTATGGAGTCGTATACAATCTGTGGAGATTGTAAAGGTTTAATCCCAAGTATTTACCAGAGAGAGAATGTTTCTTCACATAATGGTAAATCTGAGAAGAGTTAACATAGGAAATGTTTATATTTAATTCATCGTTCCATCTATCTATTTAGTACGGTACCAAACCGGGTTCGAGCTGCTTCAGTAACTAATAGATAAGGGAAAGAGTATGTCTCGAAGGTGTGTTTTTGCGGCATAGGGATTCATATGGAGTTAATGATCTTAGCATATTATGTTTTGGTGGGTGTGAGGACACGTATGTATTGCATTGATGGTAAAAGAACCAGTTATTAAACATCAAGAAGCAGTTCTCCACTAATGCAAGTCTAGACTGTAGAGAATTATAATTTCCTAGGTGACATATCATCAGTGTTCTATCTAATGCTTTTATCATCCTCGGGATGTCAATGGGGAATGTTTTGAGGAGATATTGGGGTATTCGACCAGAACCTTCCCCGAAATTGAATTGGTCTCCTGTATGATGTGCGTAGAATGAATTAGTAAAATGTGCAGGTCCTTTGGTGTCCAACATTGAACTCCCAGGTGTATCGATTGTGTTATGTCATGTTCTAGTTTCACCCATGTTTTAGTATCATAATTTGTAAACCAGTCATCTATTCTTTGTGTGTACCCTTCCTGTAAGCGCCTAAGCCCGGGACTCCGAGACCACCATTGTTCAAGGTCTGGCACATAATCTTTCTATTGCTTGTAGCATGACGTTTATTCCACAAGAATTCAAATATTTTATTTTTGTATGGAAGGTAAATAAGAATGTGGCAGGTAAATCCGGGAGCATTTGAAATAGCTAAAGGATTTTTGGTAGAATAGTCATTATAAAAGCTGTTTTGTAATGGACAGGACATAGGATCAGTTAATTTTGCATTTAGGTTTACAGGCAAAGACTCTACTACATATATTGTCCCCTTCATAGTGTGTCTGTTAATTTAAAAGCCAGTTGTTTACAGTCTATGTCAAGAAGAGAATTTAAGATGTCCCTCTGGGCTTGAAATTTTGTCCTAAGGGATTCGTCAGTCGGGTGAATTATAAGTTGGGTTTTAACTCAGTTATTGAGTCAAGGGTAGTTTGGAGAGCATTTTGTTGCTGTTTAAGATAATGTGCCCTAATGCTAAGGAGGCCCCCCTTAGTGTCCCTTTATGCTCCTCCCATATAAATCTAAAGTCTGAAACTGTGCCCACATTTATTAAAAAGTATTCCTGCAATGTCTGTTCAATTTTTCCACGTATAACTGGTGGTCTAAGAGGTCATTATCCAATTTCCAGGAGTAAGAAGTCATTGGGACCAAAGGCCATAAAATTAGACAATGAACCATTGAGTGATCTGTCCATCCCATTGGCAATATCCGGGACCGATAGGCCAAGGAGAGACAGGTTACGTTGTCAATTCTGGAAAATTGTGAGTGAGGGAAGGAGAAAAATGTGTATTGGCGGTCATCTGTATGTCGAACTCTCCATGCGTCATGGATTGCTAAATCTTTTGATTGCTTAATTACATTTTACTCTATGTGGAGCGGAGGACATCCCAGTTGAGTTATCCAGCATTGGGTTTAGGGAGATATTGAAGTCGCCACCAATAAGCAGACCTTTCTTTACTTCTAATATAGAGTTCACAAAATGTTTGAAAAACTTTACTTGATGACAATTAGGGGCATAGGTGCATGCCAAAGTCACCATGGTATTCTAAAGTTTACCTACAAGAATTAGAAACCTACCCTCATGGTCTATAACTGAATGAATTAAAGTAAAAGGGAATACCCTGTTTGATCAATATACCTACACCATTAGTTTTGGTACGGTTGGAGGCTTAATATGTGGTCCCGAATTTGTATTGAAAGGTTTTGGGTTCTTTATTATGAAGGAAATGAGTTTCCTGTAGAAAAATTAAGTCCCCCCTTATTGTTATTAAGGTCCTTGATAGCTATACTGTTTATTTGGACTATTGAGTCCCTTAGCTTTAATAGTAATTATTTTCAAGGAGGGGTAAGTCAATGGCTAATATGCAAAATGGGAGCAATTGTGGCAGTTACACATTACAATAGTAAGAACAATGGCTAAGGGTATCCGTGATAAGAGAGCAGATTTCAACATTGTGACATTTGTAAGAAGACAATAACATACATTGCACATGACAAAAAAGAAAAAAAAAAAACAATAACAATCATATCTGAATAAAGAAATAAGAATAACTTTAGAAAAATTAACTTTAGAGCGATTAAAAATCTCTCTAGAATAAATGAGGGTCTGCCGAGTACTGGGACCCGAACTTTAACATATCCTATATATTGAATAGCTACTGAGGCACACTAGTGCTAATTGCTAGCGACTAAATCATAGGTAAAGGTGAGCAATGGTACGTTACATGAGAAAATTCCAGCAACTAATACTTCCGTGCCCTGGACACAGTGCATAACGTCAACCAACCACTAAAATAAATGTTCTTAGACAATGTTATCAGGATAAGAGCCTAGAAAAGATATTAAATAGGATTAGAGAGTAAGTACTTAATGGTCTCACCCATCGACGACAGCTGGAAAGTGACAGTGTTCTTGGAGACTAGTTCATGAGTTGTCTTTGTGTTTTTTAGATTGAACCTTGTGCCACTGTGCTCTTTTATCCTTTTGGTGTAGGGCATTTGGAAGAGTCCAGTGGATGTGGTGGTCTCAAGTCAAGACCCAAGCCATTTGAGATCGCTTCTAGATCCTGAAGGCCTTTATAAACAGATATGTCCCTCGTAGGTAATTGCCAGACTAAATGGGAAACCCCACCTATATTTTTTATTAATTTCTTGAATTGTGGGGATAAATCTGATGTCCCTTCTCTTTTGTATGGTGCTGGGGCATAGGTCTGGAAAGATCTTTAAGGTATGTTCCATGAAAGATATCTTTTGAGGCCTGTCTTGCTTTAGTCCATATGTCCTCTTCCCGTAAACCTCAAGAATTTAAATAGAAAATCTCTGGGAGGTGCGTTCAGGGGACGAGGTGGGCATAGTGCCTACTCTAGATCCTAGATAAATAATATCTTTGCGCACTGAGGTTAATTTAGAGGTTATGAGGGATTTTAGAGATGCAATGTCCTCTTTTGTTGGTAGATTGGCAATATCATTTTGTAGTTGAGTAAGGTAGGTAGCAGAGTAATGTGATTCTGCGCAGACATATGAGGCTGCGGGCAGGACCTATGGTTCTTGAGAGTTTTGAGTGGGATTTGCAGCAACTTCAGATGTGTTAAAAAAAGGTGCTAACTGAGACGGGTAGACATCTGGCTCTTAGTTTACTTTTTGCTTTTGTTCTGACGTTTGGCAGCCATGTTGTAAGAGTGTTCAGTTATTATGAGTCAGTTACTCATATCCCTTGGATGTTATGCTTCTGATACAGTAATGTTGTTTAAAAGGCAACCTGCAGCAAACTGTAATTACACTGCAGTGGGCTAAGATGTAGTTTAAACTGTTAGAGAGGTGATACTGTGGCTCTATTGATAGTACATACAACAGCCTGTCCAAGCCTGCCGAGAGGTGTGAGCCTGTGCCATATAATGCAAAAGCCTGTGCAGGGCTCCAGCGTTAGGTGGGTGGGTGTATGTATATACTTCTCTAAGATTAAGGCTACCAAGCAGAAACATGTCAGGCGTGTTCTGACCGCTGTACCTATGTTATTTTAATGTGATCAATAAAGATTTGCTTTTAAATGTTTGAGAGAGAGAGATGAGATATATATACCAGATGATTACCGGAATAGGATTTTTTTTAAAAAGTGTATATTATCACTACATGGAGAGGGTATTAACTTAAAGTGCATATGATGTGAAATATAATGTATAAAGTTTAATTAGAGGAATGCTGCTAAATCTGTCAGTATTTAGCCCATATGGTTTTCTTGTTTTTAGTTTGTAAATCCAATATGTCTCCCTTTTTCTCAGTTGTAACATTCTATCAACTCCTTCTATCAGAGGTATATGTTCAATTGCTTTGATTATTAATCCTTTATAATTTTTCTTGTGACATTCTTCAAAATGCGTTCCTATACCATATTCAGGGGTGTCACTGGTAATATTCTTGATATGTTCTAGACATCTTGTTTTCAGGGTTCTCTTCAGCCTTCCAATATAGATATTACAGCTGCATGTGAGTTGATAAATAACAAATTGAGATTTGCAGTTCATAAAGCTCTCTATTTCATATTTATTGTTCTCTCCATCAATAATAAAATTATTCTTTTGCTTATTTCTGCTGACATGGTCACAGCATGTGCAATTTTTCCTGTTGCATTTATAAAAACCTTTTGTTTTCATTGTTAACCAGTTTTGTTGTTTTTGGGTTCTTTTTGTTTTAAGTTCGGTTGGTGCAAGGATATTCTTAAAATTGGTATTTTTTTCTTGTAGGTAATTTTCATTTTTTCTGGTAATATTTCTCGCAATATGGGGTCCCTTCTTAGTAGGTGCCAATGTTTGTTCAAAATCTTCTCAATTTCTTTTGCTCCACTGTTGTACGAGGTTATAAACCTAGGTGTCTGGAGTGTTGTTTTGTCATCCTTTCGTTTGTCTTAAGTTCTTCCCTGTCAACCTTATTTACTCTTTCATATGCTTTGTCCACCTTCTGTTTGTTATACTTTTTACTGTAGAATTTTTCTTTCAAGGTCAATGCTGTGTTTTCAAAATCCTCATTTCTTGAGCAGTTTAGTTTGATCCGCTGGAATTGACATTATTATTATTATTCTTCTTCTTCATTTATAAAGCGTCGACAGATTCCGCAGCGCTGCATATTCTCTATCCAGGTCTTATGATGATTGCTCGTTGCATGTAGGTAGCCATTGGTGTCCATTTCCTTGTTAAAGATTTTTGTTTCTATCTGTTTTTTTCCCAATGAAGATAGTAATATCTAGAAAAGTAACCTCTCTCTTGCTCCAAGTCTTCGTAAACTTTAGGTTCCAATTGTTCTGGTGGAGGGAGTTTACAAATTCATTGAAGTGGTGTTCATCTTACTTCCAAATGATAATAATGTCATCAATATATATCTTCCTCATAACTGTTTCTTTCATGTAATTAACAAGAGTCCATGAGCTAGTGACGTATGGGATATACATTCCTACCAGGAGGGGCAAAGTTTCCCAAACCTCAAAATGCCTATAAATACACCCCTCACCACACCCACAAATCAGTTTTACAAACTTTGCCTCCGATGGAGGTGGTGAAGTAAGTTTGTGCTAGATTCTACGTTGATATGCGCTC
The DNA here is from genome assembly GCF_027579735.1 of Bombina bombina. NCBI lineage: Eukaryota > Metazoa > Chordata > Amphibia > Anura > Bombinatoridae > Bombina > Bombina bombina. Next base: position 1,201,743,029 of record NC_069500.1, read on the forward strand.
CGCAGCAAGTTGGAGCCCGGTTTTCCTCTCAGCGTGCAGTGAATGTCAGAGGGATGTGAGGAGAGTATTGCCTATTTGAATGCAGTGATCTCCTTCTACGGGGTCTATTTCATAGGTTCTCTGTTATCGGTCGTAGAGATTCATCTCTTACCTCCCTTTTCAGATCGACGATATACTCTTATATTTACCATTTCCTCTACTGATTCTCGTTTCAGTACTGGTTTGGCTTTCTACAAACATGTAGATGAGTGTCCTGGGGTAAGTAAGTCTTATTTTCTGTGACACTCCAAGCTATGGTTGGGCACTTTATTTATAAAGTTCTAAATATATGTATTCAAACATTTATTTGCCTTGACTCAGAATGTTCAACTTTCCTTATTTTCCAGACAGTCAGTTTCATATTTGGGATAATGCATTTTAATTTAACATATTTTACCTTAAAATTTGACTTTTTCCCTGTGGGCTGTTAGGCTCGCGGGGGCTGAAAATGCTTCATTTTATTGCGTCATTTTTGGCGCGGACTTTTTTGGCGCAAAAATTCTATTTCCGTTTCCGGCGTCATACGTGTCGCCGGAAGTTGCGTCATTCTTTGACGTTATTTTGCGCCAAAAATGTCGGCGTTCCGGATGTGGCGTCATTTTTGGCGCCAAAAGCATTTAGGCGCCAAATAATGTGGGCGTCTTTTTTGGCGCTAAAAAATTTGGGCGTCATTTTTTGTCTCCACATTATTTAAGTCTCATTATTTATTGCTTCTGGTTGCTAGAAGCTTGTTCACTGGCATTTTTTTCCCATTCCTGAAACTGTCATTTAAGGAATTTGATCAATTTTGCTTTATATGTTGTTTTTTTCTTTTACATATTGCAAGATGTTCCACGTTGCAACTGAGTCAGAAGTTACTACAGGAAAATCACTGCACAGTGCTGGAGCTACCAAGCTAAGTCTGTTATAAACTTTTGGTATCTGTTTCTCCAGCTGTTATTTGTATTGCATGTCATGTCAAACTTATTAATGCAGATAAAATTTCCTTTAGTACTGTTACATTACCTGTTGCTGTTCCGTCAACATCTAATTTTCAGAGTGTTCCTGATAACATAAGAGATTTTATTTATTTTAAATCCATTAAGAAGGCTATGTCTGTTATTTCTCCTTCTAGTATACATAAAAGTCTTTTAAAACTTCTCTTTTTTTCAGATGAATTTTTAAATGAACATCATCATTTTGATGCTGATAAATCTTTGTATTTGTCCAAGATGGAATTTATTCGTTCTTTACTTAAAGAAGTGTTATTTGCATTAGAAATAGAGGATTCTGGTCCTCTTGATACTAAATGTAAACGTTTAAATAAGGTAGTTATTCCAGAAGTGTTTTATCTCCCTGATGCTATTTCTGAAGTAATTTCCAGGGAATGGAATAATTTGGGTAATTTATTTACTCCTTCTAGACGTTTAAGCAATTTATATCCTGTGCCATCTGACAGATTAGAGTTTTTTGGGACAAAAATCCCTAAGGTTATGGGGCTGTCTCTACTCCTGCTAATGTACTACTATTCCTATGGCAGATAGTACTTCATTTAAGGATCCTTTAGATAGGAAAATTGAATCCTTTCTAAGAAAAGCTTACTTATGTTCAGGTAATCTTCTTAGACCTGCTATATTTTTAGCGGATGTTGCTGCAGCTTCAACTTTTTGGTTAGAAGCTTTAGCGCAACAAGTAACAGATCATAATTTTATAGCATTATTATTATTTTATAACATGCTAATAATTTTATTGGTGATACCATCTTTTGATATCATTAGAGTTGATGTCAGGTATATGTCTCTAGCTATTTTAGCTAGAAAAGCTTTATGGATTAAACTTGGAATACTGACATGTCTTCTAAGTCAACTTTGCTTTCCCTTTCTTTCCAGGGTAAATAATCATTTCGTTCCTTTCCTCACAACAAGGAACAAAAGCCTGATCCTTCATCCTCAGGAGCGGTATCAGTTTGGAAACTATTTCCAGTTTGGAATATATCCGAGCTTTATAGAAACCTATAGCCAGCTCCTAAGTACCTATGAAGGTGCGGCCCTTATTCCAGCTCAGCTGGTATGGGGCAGATTACGTTTTCTTCAAAGAAATTTGGATCAATTCCGTTCTTAATCTCTGGTTTCAGAAACATTGTTTCAGAAAGGTACAGAATTGGCTTCAAGTTAAGGCCTCCTGCTAAGAGATTCTTTTCTTCCCCGTGTCCCAGTTAACACAGCAAGGCTCAGCATTTCTGAAATGTGTTTCAGATCTAGAGTTGGCTGGAGTATTTATACCAGTTCCAGTTCTGGAACAGGGGCTGGGGTTTTATTTTATCTCTTCATTGTACCAAAGAAGGTCAATTCCTTCAGACCAGTTCTGGATCTATCATTATTGAATCGTTATGTTAGGATACCAACATTCAAGATGGTTACTGTAGGACTATCCTGCCTTTTGTTTAGCAAGGGCATTATATGTCTACAATAGATTTACAGGATGTGTATCTGCATATTCCGATTCATCCAGATTACTTTTAGTGTCTGAGATTCTCTTTTTTGACAAGCATTACCAGTTTTGTGGCTCTACCGTTTGGCCTAGCCTCAGTTCCAAGAATTTTTTTCAAAGGTTCTCGGTGCCCTTCTTTCTCTATTCAGAGAATAGAGTGTTGGTATTTCCTTATTTGGACGATATCTTGGTACTTGCTCAGTCTTCTCATTTTCGTAGAATCTCATACGAATCGACTTGTGTTGTTTCTTCAAGTTCATGGTTGGAGGATCAATTTACCAATCAGTTCATTGATTCCTCAGACAAGGGTAACCTTTTTAGGTTTCTAGATAAATTCAGTGTCTATGACTCTGTCCTTGTCAGTCAAGAGAAGTTTATCATTGATATCAGCTTGTCAAAACCTTCAGTCACAATCATTCCCTTTGGTAGCCTTATGCATGGAAATGTTGGGTCTTAGGACTGCCGCATCAGATGCGATCTCCTTTGCTCGTTTTTACATGCGACCTCTTCAGCTCTGTATGCTGAACCAATGGTGCAGGGATTACTCAAAGATATCTCAATTAATATCTTTAAACCGATTTTATGACACTCTCTGACATGGTGGACAGATCACCATCGTTTAGTTCAGGGGGCTTCTTTGTTCTTCCGACCTGGACTATAATCTCAACAGATGCTAGTTTTACAGGTTGGGGAGCTGTATGGGGGTATCTGACGGCACAAGGGGTTTGGGAATCTCAGGAGGTGAGATTTCCGATCAATATTTTGGAACTCCGTGCAATTTTCAGAGCTCTTCAGTCTTGGCCTCTTCCGAAGAGAGAGTTGTTCATTTGTTTTCAGATAAGACAATGTCACATCTGTGGCATACATCAATCATCAAGGAGGGACTCACAGTCCTCTGGCTATGAAAGAAGTATCTCGAATTTTGGTTTGGGCGGAATCCAGCTCCTGTCTAATCTCTGCGGTTTATATCCCAGGTATGGACAATTGGAAAGCGGATTATCTCAGTCGCCAAACGTTGCATCCGGGCGAATGGTCTCTTCACCCAGAGGTATTTCTTCAGATTGTTCAAATGTGGGAACTTCCAGAAATAGATCTGATGGCTTCTCATCTAAACAAGAAACTTCCCAGGTATCTGTCCAGATCCCGGGATCCTCAGGCGGAGGCAGTGGATGCATTTTCACTTCCTTGGAAGTATCATCCTGCCTATATCTTTCCGCCTCTAGTTCTTCTTCCAAGAGTAATCTCCAAGATTCTGAAGGAATGCTCGTTTGTTCTGCTGGTAGCTCCGGCATGGCCTCACAGGTTTTGGTATGAGGATCTTGTCCGGATGGCCTTTTGCCAACCGTGTACTCTTCCGTTAAGACCAGACCTTTTGTCTCAAGGTCCTTTTTTCCATCAGGATCTGAAATCCTTAAATTTAAAGGTATGGAGATTGAACGCTTGATTCTTGGTCAAAGAGGTTTCTCTGACTCTGTGATTAATACTATGTTACAGGCTCGTAAATCTGTATCCAGAGAGATATATTATAGAGTCTGGAAGACTTATATTTCTTGGTGTCTTTCTCATCATTTTTCTTGGCATTTTTTTTTTTTTAGAATACCGAGAATATTACAATTTCTTCAGGATGGTTTAGATAAGGGTTTGTCCGCAAGTTCCTTGAAAGGTCAAATCTCTGCTCTTTCTGTTCTTTTTCAACAGAAAGGTTGCTATTCTTCCTGATATTCATTGTTTTGTACAAGCTTTGGTTCGTATAAAGCCTGTCATTAAGTCAATTTCTCCTCCTTGGAGTTTGAATTTGGTTCTGGGAGCTCTTCAAGCTCCTCCGTTTGAACCTATGCATTCATTGGACATTAAATTACTTTCTTGGAAAGTTTTGTTCCTTTTGGCCATCTCTTCTGCTAGAAGAGTTTCTGAATTTTCTGCTCTTTCGTGTGAGTCTCCTTTTCTGATTTTTCATCAGGATAAGGCGGTGTTGCGAACTTCTTTTGAATTTTTACCTAAAGTTGTGAATTCCAACAACATTAGTAGAGAATTTGTGGTTCCTTCATTATGTCCTAATCCTAAAAATTCTAAGGAGAAATCATTGCATTCTTTGGATGTTGTTAGAGCTTTGAAATATTATGTTGAAGCTACGAAATCTTTCCGTAAGACTTCTAGTCTATTTGTTATCTTTTCCGGTTCTAGGAAAGGCCAGAAAGCTTCTGCCATTTCTTTGGCATCTTGGTTGAAATCTTTAATTCATCTTGCCTATGTTGAGTCGGGTAAAATTCCGCCTCAGAGAATTACAGCTCATTCTACTAGGTCAGTATCTACTTCCTGGGCGTTTAGGAATGAAGCTTCGGTTGACCAGATCTGCAAAGCAGCAACTTGGTCCTCTTTGCATACTTTTTCTAAATTCTACCATTTTGATGTCTTTTCTTCTTCTGAAGCAGTTTTTGGTAGAACAGTTCTTCAGGCAGCGATTTCAGTTTGAATCTTCTGCTTATGTTTTTTGTTAAACTTTATTTTGGGTGTGGATTATTTTCAGCAGGAATTGGCTGTCTTTATTTTATCCCTCCCTCTCTAGTGACTCTTGTGTGGAAAGATCCACATCTTGGGTAGTCATTATCCCATACGTCACTAGCTCATGGACTCTTGTTAATTACATGAAAGAAAACATAATTTATGTAAGAACTTACCTGATAAATTCATTTCTTTCATATTAACAAGAGTCCATGAGGCCCACCCTTTTTTGTGGTGGTTATGATTTTTTTGTATAAAGCACAATTATTCCAATTCCTTATTTTTTATGCTTCGCACTTTTTTTCTTATCACCCCACTTCTTGGCTATTCGTTAAACTGATTTGTGGGTGTGGTGAGGGGTGTATTTATAGGCATTTTGAGGTTTGGGAAACTTTGCCCCTCCTGGTAGGAATGTATATCCCATACGTCACTAGCTCATGGACTCTTGTTAATATGAAAGAAATGAATTTATCAGGTAAGTTCTTACATAAATTATGTTTTTTTAAAAACATGTTTAGTCCATATGTGTTGGTTCTCAAACGATCCCATGTATATATTGGTGAAGCTGGGGGCAAATTTGGTGCCCATAGCAGTGCCAATTTTTTGTAGTAAGATCTTATTTTCAAAGGTGAAATAGTTTTTAGTTAAGATGAAGTTTATTGCCTCTGCTATAAAGGCTACTTGATTTAGTTTAATATTTGTTTCACACCTTAGAGTATCTCTAACCACACTGTTCCCTTTCTTGTGTGGAATAGACGTATATAAGGCTGTCACATCTAATGTTGCCAGCGAGTAATTCTCTTCCCAATTATTCTCTTTTAATATAGACAAGAGATGTGGAGTATCTCGTATATACAATCTGATTTGTGGAACCACTGGTTGGAGAAAGTGGTCCACGTATTCTGACATATTACTGGTTAGACTGTTTATACCAGAAATAGGCTGCCAGGAGGGTTATTAATATCCTTATGCGCTTGTGGCAGAGGGTAGAACAATGCAGTTCTTTTGGTGCATATAGACAAGAAATTGTATTCTTCGTTGAGAATTTTCTCTTTTCGCATTCCTTGGCTCCAAGCTCTAAGATGTTTAGTGTGTATGTGTATCGCTTTGTGTTAGCGAAACCGAATTTTGTGTCATTCTCATAATTTCTGTTTGGTTTAAGTTTGTGCTTGCGTCGTCGCTTTGATTTTTGGAGTTTTTCTTAAAATGACGTAAGGTGAGTTTAATTATATATTTATTGCAATCAAGAAACATGGATCAGGTTTTTTACTAGGGGCAAAAGAGACCTTTTTGCAAGACGTTTTCCTCTTCCTTAGTTAATTTTCTATTTGATAAATTGAAAATTTTTACTTCTGTGAGTTTATCCTGGTTTAGATCGATTGCTGCCTTGAGTGCCAGTTTTCTCGTCTTAGTTTGTTCCGGTTTCCCTGCTCTACCTCCACGTCCCGCTTTCTTTTCTTCTTTTTTGCGGAGTCGACTTTTGCAGTGTTTGGAAGTTGTGGAACACTTGATCCTGTCTTTCTCCTCTGAGTCCCAGGGGGATGTATGGTTTTTGGATTGATTATTTTCTTTCTCTCAGGCCTAAAAAATTAGTCTGTTCGTGACTGCTCTGGTAGGTACTCATTTTTTGTGCTTGTTAGGTATCTGGGGATTGTGTTCCTGGTGATTATTCTCATATCTATTATGTCTGATATTGGGTTTATAGTATCTGTATGGCTCTTGATATCTATTTTCAAATCTTCCCTCAGTTATTCCATTGTAGTCATAGTTTGTATCATGATCATAATAATTTGTGTCCCCTGAGGTAGTTGGTGTGGCCAGTTTCGGATGGTCTTATTCCATCTTGATTATGAGTTTTGTGAATAGATTTATGGAAATGGTTTGGTTGTTTAAACTAATGTGGAGTGGTATTTTTACCATTCCTAAAATTTGAGTTATGACTCTTATTTTTGTTCTTGTTTATAACTGTACGATGATCCATAGATGTATTTTGGTTGTGTTTATTTCAATTGTAATTGAGGATCTTGTTTGGAAAGAAGCAATTAGTTGGGTTTGTGAATTCTTCAACATTTGGTGTATCTGTGGCATCCACAAATTCATCTTTATCAAGATCTGCATTAGTTTCACTCAATTCCGTTTTTATTTAGATTTTTTCTTTTTTCTTTTTTCACAATGGTACCATAGCTATCGGGCACTCACAGCTCTAATATGCCCTCAGCACTAAGTATAACAAGCGATGATTAATCCACATCAGTCTCACCCTTAAAATAGCCTCCGGTGATGTCTGACTCGCTCCATGTGCGTATCAAGATGGCGGCGGTTTTCTATGAGGCTGGCAGAGTGCGGGTGATAGCCGGCGAGTTTCAGCTTGTCAGCACCGCTTATACAGACCATTAGTGCGTTTTTACTCTGAAGGGCTTCACTTATCCATTGATGTCTGTTTAGGGCATGATCTTAACTCCTAAACGATGTTGGGTCTGGTCTTCTGCACGGAGCAAACCTAGGTTGTGGCCGATTTCCACCCCCCAAAACATGCAATTTTTTCTAATTCTTCGTATCCATTGTTTCATCCTACATAGACTCATAAGCAATGCACTACTGTGAGCTAGCTGCTTGTCACTGTCTCGTCCAATATATTCAGCTAGGCTCCAGTAAAGCTTTGATCCTTTGTTGGAGAAGAGTAAAGGATATCAAGAGAGTAAAGCAAATTTTGATAATAGCAGTAAATTTGAAATCTGAAAATTGTATGCTCTTATCGTAAACCGTAACGTTTATTTTGTAACGTTTATTTTGTAACGTTTATTTTGTAACGTTTATTTTGTAACGTTTATTTTGTAACGTTTATTTTGTAACGTTTATTTTGTAACGTTTATTTTGTAACGTTTATTTTGTAACGTTTATTTTGTAACGTTTATTTTGTAACGTTTATTTTGTAACGTTTATTTTGTAACGTTTATTTTGTAACGTTTATTTTGTAACGTTTATTTTGTAACGTTTATTTTGTAACGTTTTTACTGTGAGGAAGGGGCATGTTATTTCTGCAGACACAAATTCCGTTTTTTGAGAACTACAAAACCAATAGTATGTGATATCTTCAAGATAGAAAAATTGCCCAAAATCTTACAGCGACCTCTGGGAGGGCATGACGTGAATGGATTTAATGGAATTAATTTACCAAAAAATGAAATATTACAGCCATAACTATACAGCATCTTGTTATACAATTAAAACTAATGTATATTTCAGGATGAATAACTTTTTAGATTATAATGCATCTTAAATAGAAACTATCTTTAGATCGTTTCTTCCCCTCCCCCCCCCCCCAAAAGAAAAGCATTTTATTTAAAGCAAAAAATCTTAAGTAATGCTCTTGTCATTACCTCACTTGATGTGTTTAGCTAGCTCCCATAAGTGCATTGCTGTTCCTTAAACCCAGGATACCAACGGATTGAGCAATATTTGATAGTTGACATTAATTGGAAACTTGTTTAAAAATGGTATGCTCTGTCTGAATCACTTGTCCCATGCTCCTTAGAGAGGCCAATAACCTTTTTTTGTTACCAAGATGTGTGAGAGAGCACTATCAAGTCAATTGAAAGCATGACTGGGCTTTAAAGGTAAAGGAAATCCATTTTTCCCCACAGTTTAGATAGCTTATACAATTTTAAACAACTTTCAGAGTTTTGTTATTCACATTTGCTTCATTCTCTTGGTATCTTTTGTTGAAGGAACAACAGTGTACTACTTGGCGCTAGCTGAACACATCATGTGAGCCAATGACAAGAGGCAGATATATGCAGCCAGTCAGCAGCTAGCTCCGAGTAGTGCACTGTTGCTCCTTTCTTCAAGCACAAAGAACGAAGCAAATTAGGGAATTAAAGTAAATTGGAAAGTTGTTTAATATTGCATGTTCTGAATTGTGTGGTTTTTTTGTGGTTTTTTTTTTTTAACTACATTGTCCCTTTAAGGCTGATCTCCCACTATTTTACTAGTGGGAAGTGTAATGGTGTTGAGCATAATCATCAGAACTGGTTGCTAAACCATATTTCTACAATTAAAGGGACTTGAAAACCAAAATATTTCATGATTCAGATAGAACATACAATTTTAAACACATTTCCAATTTACTTCTATTTAATTTGCTTGCTTCTCTTGTTATCCTTTGCTGAAAGGTTTATCTAGGAAAGCTCAGGAGCAGCAAAGAACCTAGGTTCTATCTGCTGATTGGTGGCTGCATATATATACCGATTATCATTGGCTCATTCATGTGTTCAGTTAGAAACTAGTAGTTCATTACTGCTCCTTCAACAAATGATACAAAGAGAATGAAGAAAATTTGATAATAGAAGTAAACTTGAAAGTTGTTTAAAATTGTATGTTATACCTAAATCATGAGATTTTTGGGGTTTCATGTCCCTTTAAGTAGCGCTGCCTTGTAGTGAGTAGAGTTAGCCGGGCTAAGGAATGTGTTTTGTAGACACTATATGTGGGGCACAATAATGAGATTGAGAGAAACAAGCATTATTACCCACTTGTCTGTATATATGAATATGAATGTGTTTGTGGGAATGATTTGCTCATACAGTTAACCGTTTAGGGACTTAAGCTAGAAATCTGGTGACTTTGAGTGCATAGTTTATGCTGCAGTCAGTGTGAATACTGGTGCGAGATTATATGCATGATTTCTGAACACCTGCCATTCAGCCTTAGCTTTCACCCTGTAATAGTAGCAATTTGAACAAGCCTTTAATTTTGTGTTGTAACTCAAAAACGGCAATTGCCTCAAAATTAGATTTGTAACATTAAAGAAGCTTGATGAATTAGTTGTTAGTGCTTCTTATAATGTTTTAATATTTGCCCAATAAGTGTCAGTTTATTGACTTCATAAACTGTATAATACTATCAGGGCAATTGTAAACGCAAACAGCTCAAATTAAGCAATAACGTAAATAATTGTATTCCTTGATTAGGCAGGTATAGTTCATCAAGTTATGTGACAATAACTAATAATAATGGTTTAAATAGATCTGACCTGAAAACCCAGGAGTTAGATACTTGTGTCCGTTTGCTATGAGCAGCAGCGTGGTACTCACAGGGAGAGCGGTTGTTGGCTGCAGCTGATGACGTCACCGCTACTCGCTGTGCTGTGTCTGAAGCGGCTTGCAAATCCTGTTACCTTGTAACAGCTTCAGGATGAGATGTCGAGTCTGTTGATTTCCTTGCAGTAGGTGATATATTCCAGTAGTGGATTAAGGTAGTAGTGCTGCTTAAGGTAGGAATGAAAATAAGAGATATTATCAGTAACTTTTAGGAACTCTTTAAATAGAAATTTAGAGAGGCTGTTGGAGAGTGTGGAGAACTCTGTGACACGCTTGAACTGTGAATCCTTTCTCAATTAACCAGCAATGAGTGCTGGGGGAAGTGCTTGATATAGGAAGAACTTAAAGGGACAGATCATTAGTAAGCAGTAACCCTGACACACCCTTACTAAATAGATTGGATACATGCTTACCAGGCCCTTTAGCCCTATGTAATTTTGAGATGCTAAATATATGGCCAATCAGTTTCAGAATATTGGAAGTGAACATTCCCAATCTTCTAACAGCCATTGTTAGCATCTTATTTTAATAGGTGGATGTTGGATAAATAGTTTTCATGGAATAAGAGTCTGGAAGTCAATACCCATTCTTTTTAACTATTTACAACATCACACTTATGGTAATGTCTTTTTGCATATATGTTTAATAAAGTGTTATCACACACCCCTTTCTTTGAATGTGTTTTGTAGCTAATACTAATTACTGGACAATTAATGGATGTTGTTCTGCAAGACTTCAGGGGCCCGATCCGATATGCAGCGTCGCCCGCAAAAGCCAAATTTTGTGCTGGTTTGGTATCCTATATACGGCGTAACATAGAAGTTACGCTCGTATATTTCAAACTTCGCCCGTAGTTTTTCCCCCCATAGACTGACATAATAAACACGCGCAGTTTGGTATCCAATATACAGCGTAAGTACTTACATGGCGAAAATGGAGAAATCTTACTCAATTTTCACCTCACCACAAAATGCAGGTGTAGCAAGCCTTACGCTGAGTATTGGAGCAGCGTAACTCCCTAAACTGCCTGCAAAATAAAACCTAACACCTAACGCATGCGCAATGTCTATCTACCTGTCAACCGCAATCCCCCACCGCAATACCTAATAAAGTGTTTAACCCAAAAAACACTGCTCCCGGATCCCGCCGCGACCTACATTATATGTATTGCCCCCTAATCTGACCCCCCTACACCGCCGCCAACTATATTAAATATATTAACCCCTAATCTGATCCCCCTACACCGCCGCCACCTATATTAAATATATTAACCCCTAATCTGACCCCCCTACACCGTCGCCAACTATATTAAATATATTAACCCCTAATCTGATCCCCCTACACTGCCGCCACCTATATTAAATATATTAACCCCTAATCGGATCCCCCTACACCGCCGCCACCTATATTAAATACATTAACCCCTAAACCTAAGTCTAACCCTAACACCCCCTAACTTAATTATTATTTAAATAAATCTAAATAATATTAACTAAATTATTCCTATTTAAAACTAAATAAACCCTAAGATAGCTACATTATAATTAATAATTACATTGTAGCTATTTTAGGGTTTATATTTATTTTACAGGTAACTTTGTATTTATTTTAACTAGGTACAATAGCTATTAAATAGTTAACTATTTAATAGCTACCTAGTTAAAATAATTACAAAATTACCTCTAAAATAAATCCTAACCTAAGTTACAAATACACCTAACACTACACTATCAATAAATTAATTAAATAAACTACAATTATCTAAACTAAAATACAATTAAATAAACTAAACTATATTGCAAAAAAACAAACGCTAAATTACAAAAAATAAAAGAATATTACAAGGATTTTAAGCTAATTACACCTAATCTAAGCCCCCTAATAAAATAAAAAAAAAAACAAAATAATAAAATTTCCCTACCCTAAACTAAATTACAAAAGTAATCAACTCTATTACCAGCCCTTAAAAGGGCCTTTTGTGGGGCGTTGCCGGGTGGGTTTTAGAGTAGGGGTGTTTGGGTGGTGGGTTGTAATGGGGGGGGGGGGGGGGGGGGTCTTTTTACAGGTAAAAGAGCTGATTACTTTTGGGCAATTTTTTTTATTTTATTAGGGGGCTTGGATTAGGTGTAATTAGCTTAAAATTCTTGTAATTTTTTTTATTTTTTGTAATTTAGTGTTTTTTTTTAATATAGTTTAGGTTATTTAATTAATTTATTGATAGTGTAGTGTTAGGTGTATTTGTAACTTAGGTTAGGATTTATTTTACAGGTAATTTTGTAATTATTTCTTCTACTAGATACGACGAGTCCACGGATTCATCCTTACTTGTGAGATATTATTCTCCTGCTAACAGGAAGTGGCAAAGAGCACCACAGCAGAGCTGTCTATATAGCTCCTCCCTTGACTCCACCCCCCAGTCATTCTCTTTGCCTACACTAAGTAATAGGAAGAGGTAAAGTGAAAGAGGTGATAAAATGATAGCTTTTTATTTTCTTCAAGCAAGAATTTTTTATTTTAAATGGTACCAGTGAGTGCTATTTTTCCTCAGGCAGCATATGGAAGAAGATTTCTGCCTGGAGGTTGATTATCTTAGCATTGGTTACTAAGATCCAGAGGAGTTTCCACAGAATGGCTGAGGAGTACTTGAGATGCTTCAGTGTGGGGAACGGTCTTTATGCTACAAGCTTTGAGGTATGTTCAGTCATTTTTTTTTCTGAAGAGACTGGGGTATTTCAGAACCGGCTGACATTGTTCCCATGAGGGAAGGGGTAAGCAGTAATCCTACTGACAAGGGATGTTACTGGGACCGGTTATATTTGGGCTATAACTAAGTCACTGATTGCATAAGGGTTGTGTGAAAACGATTTATGTGCAGGGGCAAATAACGTTTTTTTTCTGATACTAACATTTGTGTGTTTGATGGCACTGGAGGGTTTCACATGGCTGACAAATTGTACTGGGTATATGGAAACCCACATGGCTAGTCCCTATAATGCTGTACAGCGTTTTTTTTTCCACTAGGCTGAGACATCGTTTATGATGGGCGGGGCCTAATTTTGCGCCTTAGATGCGCAGTGTTATTTCACATAAAGACAGCAAGCTCCAGCTCCGGTGGGCCACAACTGAAGAGATAGCCTTATCGAAGTGAGTGTACTTCTCAGACACCAGAGGGCAGGTAGGCGCCACAGCAGAGCTATGGCGAGTTGCAGGGGGTTGATAGTTTATTCTCATAACGTTTTTTTGGTAACGTTTTTGCTAATAACGGGTTAATAGTCCCTTACTCGTGGTGCAATCTTAGGCTGCCAGATTAGACACTTATATGACAAAATTGTGAGTGTTAAAACCTTTTAAAGCAGTTTTGGAAAAATTGTATGCTTTTTTCTCTTAAAGTCGCAGTACCATTGTGTAAATGTGGATAAATATCTAGAGGTACCTTCTTACATGTTTTTCCAGTCCCTAGAAGGATTTCTGACATTGTTACTAAGGATAGACCAGGCATTCCGTTCTCTCCCCCTCCTACTTTTAAGAAAATGTTTCCCATATCCGACACCATTCGGGATTCCTGGCAGACGGTCCCTAAGGTGGAGGGAGCTATTTCTACCCTGGCTAAGCGTACAACTATACCTATTGAGGACAGTTGTGCTTTCAAGGATCCTATGGATTAAAAATTAGAGGGTCTGTTAAAGAAATTGGGTTTTCTTCTACAACCTATAGCGTGCATTGTTCCAGTAACTACTGCAGCAGCTTTTTGGTTTGAGGCTCTAGAGGAGTCTCTTAAGGTTGAGACCCCATTAGATGATATTTTGGATAGAATTAAGGCTCTCAAGCTAGCTAATTTTTTTATTACAGATGCCGCTTTTCAAATGGCTAAATTAGCGGCAAAGAATGCAGGCTATTCCATTTTAGCGCATATAGCGTTATGGCTTAAGTCCTGGTCTGCTGATGTATCATCAAAATCTAAGCTGTTAGCTATTCCTTTCAAGGGTAAGACCCTATTCGGGCCCGAACTGAAGGAGATCATTTCCGACATTACTGGAGGTAAAGGCCATGCCCTTCCTCAGGATAAGACGGTTAAAATGAGGGCCAAACAAAATAATTTTCGTTCCTTTCGAAACTTTAAAGGTGGACCCTCTGCTTCCTCCATCACAAAGCAGGAAGGGAATTTTGCACAATCCAAGTCAGTCTGACCTAACCAGGCCTGGAATAAAGGTAAACAGGTCAAGAAGCCCGCTGCTACTACCAAGACAGCATGAAGGGGCAGCCCCCGATCCGGGACCGGATCTAGTAGGGGGCAGACTTTCTCTCTTCGCTCAGGCTTGGACAAGGGACATTCAGGATCCCTGGGCATTAGAAATCGTGACCCAGGGGTATCTACTAGAATTCAAGGATTTTCTCCCAAGAGGGAGATTTCATCTTTCACGTTTGTCTGTAGACCAGACAAAAAGAGGCGTTCTTACGCGGTGTAAAAGACCTATATACCATGGGTGTAATCTGTCCAGTTCCAAAACCAGAAAAAGGGCAGGGATTTTACTCAAATCTGTTCGTGGTTCCCAAAAAAGAGGAAACAGAAATTTGCCTAAACAAATTTCTCAGAGTCCCATCATTCAAGATGGAGACCATTCAAACTATTTTACCAATGATCCAGGAGGGTCAATATATGACTACCGTGGACTTAAAGGATGCGTATCTTCACATTCCTATCCACAGAGATCATCACCAGTTTCTCAGGTTCGCCTTCCTGGACGAACACTACCAGTTTGTGGCCCTTCCTTTCGGGTTGGCCACAGCTCCCAGAATCTTCACAAAGGTGCTAGGGTCCCTTCTGGCGGTCCTAAGGCCGCGGGGCATAGCAGTGACGCCTTATCTGGACGATATTTTGATTCAGGCGTCAACTTACCAGCTAGCCAAATCTCACACGGATGGGGTGGAAGGTGAATATACAAAAGAGTTCACTAGTTCCACTGACAAGAGTTCCATTCTTAGGAACTCTGATAGACTCGGTAGATATGAAAATATTTCTGACGGCGGTCAGAAAGTCAAAAATCTTAACCACTTGCCGAGCACTTCAGTCCATTCCTCGGCCATCAGTGGCGCAGTGTATGGAGGTCATTGGATTAATGGTAGCGGCGATGGACATCGTTCCGTTTGCTCGCTTTCATCTCAGACCACTGCAGCTGTGCATGCTCAGACAGTGGAATGGGGATTATGCGGATTTATCTACTCAGATGAATCTTTATCTAGAGACTAGAGACTCTCTTCTCTGGTGGTTGTCACAGGATCATCTGTCCCAGGGACTGTGCTTCCGCAGACCAGCATGGTTCATAGTGACTACTAACGCCAGCCTCTTGGGCTGGGGTGCAGTCTGGAATTCCCTGAAGGCTCAGGGTGTGTGGACTCAGGAGTCCCTACTACCAATCGATATTCTGGAACTGAGAGCTATATTCAACGCGCTTCAAGCGTGGCCTCAGTTGGCCTTGGCCAAATTCATAAGATTCCAGTCTGACAATATCACGACTGTATCATATATCAGTCATCAAGGGGGAACAAAGAGTTCTCTAGCGATGATAGAGGTTTCCAAGATAATTCGATGGGCAGAGGCTCACTCTTGCCATCTATCAGCGATCTACATCCCAGGAGTGGAGAACTGGGAAGCGGATTTTCTAAGTCATCAGACTTTTCATCCGTGGTAGTGGGAGCTCCATCCGGAGGTGTTTGTGGCATTGATGCGTCAATGGGGCACACCAGAATTGGATCTGATGGCATCTCGTCAGAATGCCAAACTTCCTTGTTACGGGTCCATATCCAGGGACCCTCAAGCAGTACTGATAGATGCCCTAGCAGTACCTTGGTCGTTCAACCTGGCTTATGTGTTTCCTCCTTTTCCTCTCCTCCCTCGTCTGATTGCCAGAATAAAACAGGAGAGGGCTTCTGTAATCTTGATAGCGCCTGCGTAGCCACGCAGGACTTGGTATGCAGACCTGGTGGAAATGTCATCTCTGCCACCGTGGAAACTGCCACTGAGACAGGACCTTCTCATTCAAGGTCCGTTCCAACATCCAAATCTAATTTCTCTGCAACTGACTGCCTGGAGATTGAATGCTTGATTTTATCTAAGCGGGAATTCTCGGAGTCGGTCATTGATACCTTGATTCAGGCTCGGAAGCCTTTCACTAGGAAAATTTACCATAAGATATGGCGTAAATATATTTATTGGTGCGAATCCAAGGGCTACTCATGGAGTAGGATTAGGATTCCTAGGATTTTGTCTTTTCTCCAAGAAGGATTGGAGAAGGGATTATCGGCTAGTTCCTTAAAGGGACACATTTCTCCTTTGTCAATTTTACTACACAAGCGTCTGGCGGATGTCCCAGACGTTCAGTCTTTTTTTCAGGCTTTAGTTAGAATCAAGCCTGTGTTTAAACCTGTTGCTCCGCCTTGGAGTTTGAATTTAGTTCTAAATGTGCTTCAAGGGGTTCCGTTTGAACCCATGCATTCCATATATATTAAGCTATTATCTTGGAAAGTTTTATTTTTAGTTGCTATCTCTTCGGCTCGAAGAGTTTCTGAGCTTTCTGCGTTACAATGTGACTCCCCTTATCTTATATTCCATTCTGATAAGGTGGCTTTGCGTACTAAACCTGGATTCCTTCCTAAGGTTGTCTCAAATGAGAATATTAATCAGGAAATTGTTGTTCCTTCTCTGTGTCCTAATCCTTCTAAGAAGGAGTGTCTGTTACATAACTTGGAAGTGGTTCGTGCCTTGAAGTTTTACTTACAAGCGACCAAGGATTTCCGTCAAACATCTTCCCTATTTGTTGTTTATTCTGGGAAGCGTAGGGGTAAAAAAATTATGGCTACCTCTTTTTGGCTGAAAAGCATCATCCGTTTGGCATACGAGATTGCTGGACAGCAGCCTCCTGAAAAAATTACAGCTCACTCTACTGGAGCGGTGGCTTCCACTTGGGCTTTTAAAAACGATGCTTCTGTTGAACAGATTTGTAAGGCTACGACTTGGTCCTCCCTTCATACCTTTTCCAAATTTTACAAATTTGATACTTTTGCTTCTTCTGAGGCTATTTTTGGGAGAAAAGTTCTTCAAGCAGTGGTGCCTTCCGTTTAGGTATCTGTCTTGTCCCTCCCGTTCATCCGTGTCCTGTTGCTTTGGTATTGTATCCCACAAGTAAGGATGAATCCGTGGACTCGTTATTAACTATTTAATAGCTATTGTACTTAGTTAAAATAAATACAGTTACCTGTAAAATAAATATAAACCCTAAAATAGCTACAATGTAATTATATTGTAGCTATCTTAGGGTTTATTTTATAGGTAAGTATTTAGTTTTAAATAGGAATAATTTAGTTAATATTTAGATTTATTTAAATAATAATTAAGTTAGGGGGTGTTAGGGTTAGACTTAGATTTAGGGGGTAATATATTTAATATAGGTGGTGTCTGTGTAGGGGGATCAGATTAGGGGGTAATAAATTTAATATAGGTGGCGGCGGTGTAGGGGGGTCAGATTAGGGGGTAATACATATAATATAGGTGGCGGCGGGGTCCGGGAGCGGCGGCTTAGGGGTTAATACATTTATTGTTAGGAGTGAGAGGGGGGATTGCGGATAGAGGGGTATACATGTCGGGCTATTTTTGGGAGGCGTGTTAGACAGTTACGGGAGATTTAATACTTTAGTTAGTTTTTGTAGGCGACGGCAGTCACTGGCGACTCCGGAAATTTTTACTTACGCTTATTTCTGGACATCGCTAGTTTGTCCGACTTACGGCACTTCAGCAACTGCTGGCACCATATTTGTAATATCCCGATGTGCAAGGTGAAACTACGGGTGGCGCGGGTTCCCTCGCTTGCGCCAAAAACTATGCCGTATATCGAATCGCGCCCCAGATCACTGAATTTTATTTAAGTATTGATTCTGATTTTTCATTTGTGCTGGTTATGTACTTTGTATATTTATTTGCAGTTAGAGGAATACAAAGGAATAACTTTACAAACTGTGTGAATCATTTGAAATTCTTTTGGTTTGCTTTGGTAGCTTCACATTGTTCAAAATCCAATATTGTTTGTACTTGGATTCCAAATAGCTGAAAACTGTTATTTTAGTTTTTTTCTTTCTCTTTATTTGCTATCTTTGTATTAATCATTTTATATTTAAAAAAAAAAAAATGTATTATCTGAAATCACTAAATATCATATAATCTGTGTTCAGGACATTTTTGTCATGTTTTGTGATGTTTTTCCTTCCTTTAAACCCCACTATACTGTTTTTCACAGCTACAGCAGGCATCAGCGGCATCAAAATTGAAGATGTACCTGCAAAATGGCCACGACAAAACGGTGCCTCAGTGGCTCAGCCTTCAAAATCCACGTTTTCAAGGGATCGGTCACAGAGTCTTAAAGCCGCACAAACAGGTAGGCTTGCAAGTTTATGCTTGTTTATTGGGTAGAGAACATTGGCACATTACATTTTTATTTTATTGCTTAAAGGGACAGTTCACCCAAAAACTTTCTCCAATTTAAATTGTTCCCAGTGATCCATTTTACCTGCTGTAGTGTATTAAATTGTTTACAAGTAGCTCATTTACCCCTATTTTGGCCTTTGAAATAGCTGATTTAGTTTGTGGTTTCCCAATCTATACTGAAAGTTTTAATACTGGAGTCTCAGCTATTGAATAGCTTAAGTAAACACAACTAGCAGAAGAAATTACTCAGTGGGGTGCAGGATAGTTAAGTAATAAAATGAATTTTCTTTCATGTAATTGGCAAGAGTCCATGAGCTAATGACGTATGGGATATACAATCCTACCAGGAGGGGCAAAGTTTCCCAAACCTCAAAATGCCTATAAATACACCCCTCACCACACCCACAATTCAGTTTTACAAACTTTGCCTCCTATGGAGGTGGTGAAGTAAGTTTGTACTTGATTTCTATGATAAGCGCTTCTAAGCATTTTGAAGCCCAATTCCTCTGAGTACAGTGTTTGTCAGAAGGATGTGAAGGGAGTATCGCCTATTGATTTAATGGTTTTCCTCGCGGGAAATCTTTTCAAATGTTCTCTATCGGTCGTAGGGATTCATCTCCTACCTCCCTTTTCAGATTGACGATATACTCTTATATTCCATTACCTCTGCTGATACTTTTACAGTACTGGTTTGGCTATCTGCTATATGTGGATGGGTGTCTTTCGGTAAGTATGTTTTTCTTATTTAAGACACTTTCAGCTATGGTTTGATGCTTTATGTATTAATATAAAGTTTTAAATATATGTATTTTACTTATATTTGCCATGAGTCAGGTCTATGTATATTTACTTTTGCAGACTGTCAGTTTGTTTGGGAAGCATGTTTAGGAAGCTATTTGTTTTACCTGGGGTATAGTCCTTTTTTCAAATGGGCTGTTTTTTCTTTTAATTAAGCGCACAAAATTAAGCTTGCGAGGGCGCAAAATGCTGTTTGAGTCATTCTTGGCGTGAGATTTTTTTTTGCCACGAAGGTACGTCTTTGACGCAAGTTCGTCATTTCCGGCATCTTAGTTGATGCCAGGTTTCCTTGCACGAGGTTGCGTCTGTTATGACGCAAGTTGCGTCATTTCCAGATGTTGTTGGCACCAAAAAAAATTTCAACTTCCTTTTGCGTCGTGCGTCACTTGCCACCAAAAAAATTAGTTTATTTTTCACCCCACTTCCTATATGCCTCTTGCCTTCTATATGCTCAGAGGGCTATGCTGTTGGAATTTTTTCCCATTCCTCAAACTGCCATATAAGGAAATTGTAAATTTTGCTTTAATGTTTTTTTTCTTTTACATTTTGCAAGGTGTCTCAATCTGATCCTGTCTCAGAAGCAACTGTTAGAACCCTGATCACAGTTCTACCAAAGCTAAGTGTATATGTTGTAAGTTAGCTGAGAAACAGTTGTCATGATAAGTTTTTGCACGCAGAAAACGTTTCCATCAGTACTAGTACAGTTTCTGTTGTTCCTTCAACATCTAATGTACATGATATCCCTTTTGATATGAACAATTATATTGCTGATGCGATGCAGAAGGCTTTGTCTGCTATTCCACCTTCTAATAAACGTATAAGGTCTTTTAAAACTTCTCATAAAATTGATGACATTTCTAAGGACCGACAACATAATGAAATATCCTTCTCTGAGGATCTCTCTGATTCAGAAGATCCTACCTCAGACATTGACACTAACAAATCTACTTATCTTTTCAAGATTGAGAATATTCGTTCCTTGTTAAAAGAAGTGTTGGTTACTTTGGATATGGAGGAGTCTAGTCCTCTTGATATCAAAACTAGTAAACATTTAAATTCTGTTTAAACTTCCTGTGGTTACTCCTGAGGTTTTTCAAGTTCCTGATGCTATTTCTGATGTGTTTTCTAAGGAATGGATTAAGCCTGGTACTACTTTCATTCCTTTTTCTAGGTTTAAAAGGTTGTACCCTTTGCCAGCGGCTAGATTCGAGTTGTGGGAAAAAGTCCCCAAAGTTGATGGGGCTATTTCTACTATTCCTATGGAAGACAGTACTTCTTTTAAAGATCCTTTAGATAGGAAACTTGAATCTTATCTAAGGAAAGCTTATTTATATTCTGGCTATCTTCTCCGGCGTGCTATGGCTGATGTTGCGGCTGCATCAACCTTTTGGTTGGATAGCTTAGCGCAACAGGAAACAGATCCTGATTTGTCTAGCATTGTTAGTTTGCTTCAACTTGCTATTCATTTCATATGTGATGCTATTTTTGATATCAAAATTGATGTTAAATCTATGTCTTAAGCTATTTTAGCTAGAAGAGCTGTTTGGCTCAAATCTTGGAATGCTGACATGGTATCTAAGTCTAGATTACTATCTTTCTTTCCAAGGTAACAATTTATTTGGTTCTCGGATTCAATTATTTTAACTATCACTGGGGAGAAGGGAGTTTTTTTGCCTCAGGATAAAAGATCTAAGGCTAAATCTAAAGCTTCTAATCGTTTTCATTCTTTTCGACAGAACAAGGAACATAAAACCAATCCTTCCCCTAAAGACTCTGGTTCCAATTGGAAACCTTCATGTTGGAATAAATCCAAGCCTTTTAAGAAACCAAAGCCAGCCCCTAAGTCTGCATGAAGGTGCAGACCTTGATCCAGTTCAGCTGGTGGGGGGCAGATTGAAATTATTCCAAGACATTTGGGCAGATTCTGTTCAAAATCAGTGGATTCAGAGTATTGTCTCTCAAGGGTATTGAATAGGTTTCAGAGTAACCTCCTGTGAAAAGATTCTTTCTCTCTCAGGTTCCAGCAAATCCGGTGAAGGCTCAGGCTTTTCTGAAGTGTGTTTCAGATCTAGAGCTTTCAGGGGTATTAATACCAGTTCCGTTTCAGTAACAGGGTCTGGGGTTTTATTCAAATCTATTAATTGTCCCAAAGAAAGAAAATGTATTCAGGCCAGATCTGGATCTGAAGTTTTTGAATCTTTTTGTAAGAGTCCCAACTTTCAAGATGGTGACTGAGGACTATTTTGCCTTTTGTTCAGCAAGGTCATTATATGTCCACGATAGACTTACAGGATGCATATCTTCACATTCCTATTAATCCAGACCACTATCGGTTTCTGAGATTCTCTTTTCTAGACAAGCATTACCAATTTGTCGCTCTTCCATTTGGCCTAGCAACAGCTCCAAGGATCTTTTTGAAGGTTCTCGGTGCCTGTAATCAGAGAAAAGGGTATTGCGGTGTTTCCTTATTTGGACGATATCTTGGTACTAGCTCAGTCTTTACATTTAGCCGAATCTCACACGAATCAACTATTGTTTCTTCAAAGACATGGTTGGAGGATCAATTTACCAAAGAGTTTCTTGATTTCTCAGACAAGGGTCAACTTTTTAGGCTTCCAAATAAATTGTGTCCATGACTCTATCCTTAACAGACTAGAGGCGAATGAAATTTGTTTAAGCTTGTCGAAACCTTCAGTCTCAATCATTCCCTTCAGTGGCTATGTGTATGGAAGTTTTAGGTCTCATGACTGCAGCATCGGACGTGATCCCCTTTGCTTGTTTTCACATGAGACCTCTACAGCTTTGTATGCTGAATCAATGGTGCAGGGATTATACTCGGATATCACAATTGATATACTTAAATCCCAACATTTAACTCTCTCTTACTTGGTGGTTAGACCATCGTTTAATTCAGGGGGCCTCTTTTGTTCGTCCTACCTGGGCTGTGATCACAACAGATGCAAGTCTTTCAGGTTAGGGAGCTGTCTGGGGATCTCTTACAGCACAAGGAGTTTGGAAACCTCAAGAGGCAAGGTTACCAATCAATATTTTAGAACTCTGTGCTATTTTCAGGGGGTCTTCAGGTTTGGCCTCTGTTAAAGAGAGAACTATTCATTTGTTTTCAGACGGACAATATCACAACTGTGGCATATGTCAATCATCAGGGTGGGACTCGCAGTCCCCTAGCTATGAAAGAAGTATTTTGGATACTTTCTTTGGCAGAATCCAGCTCTTGTCTAATTTCTGCGGTGCATATCCCAGGTGTAGACAATTAGGAAGCGGATTATCTCGGCCAACAGACCTTACATCCAGGGGAGTGGTCTCTCCATCCAGATGTATTTTGTTAGATTGTACAGATGTGGGGTCTTCCAGAATTAGAGCTGATGGCTTCTCATCTAGACAAATTTCCCAGCTACCTGTCCAGGGATCCTCAGTCGGAGATGGTGGATGTTATAGCAGTTCCTTAGTTTTACCAACCTGCTTATATCTTTCTGCCTCTAGTTCTTCTTCCAAGAGTGATCTCCAAGATCATTATGGAACAATCGTATGCGTTTCTGATGGCACCAGCGTGGCCTCACAGGTTTTGGTATACGGATTTTGTTCGGATGTCCAGTTGCCAGCCTTGGCCACTTCTAATACCAGACCTTCTGTCTCAAGGGCCATTTTTCCATTAGGATCTCAAATCGTTAAATTTGAAGGTATGGAAATTGAATGCTTACTGCTTCGTCATAGAGGTTTCTCTGACTCAGTGATTAATACTATGCTACAGGCTCGTAAGTCTGTTTCAAGGTAGATTTTTATTGTGTTTGGAAGACTTATATTTCATGGTGTTCTTCTCATAAATTCTCCTGGCATTCTTTTAGAATTCCTAGAATTTTACCGTTTCTTCAGGATGGTTTGGATAAAGGTTTGTCTGCAAGTACTTTGTAGAGACGCATCTTTGCTCTTTTTGTTTTATTTCATAAAAAGATTGCTAAACTTCCTGATATTCACTGTTTGGTTCGTATCAAGCCTGTTATTAAATCAATCTCTCCTCCTTGGAGTCTTAATTTTTTTGTAGACTTTGCAGGCTCCTCCTTTTGAGCCTATGCATTCTTTTGATATTAAACTACTTTCTTGGAAAGTGTTGTTTCTTTTGGCTCTCTTCAGCTAAAAGAGTTTCCAAATTGTCTGCTCTCTTGTGAGTATCCTTTTCTGATTTTCCATCAGGATAAGGCTGTTTTGCGGACTTCATTTCAATTTCTTCCTAAGTTTGTGAATTCTAACAACATTAGTAGGTAAATTGTTGTTCCTTCCTTGTGTCCTAATCCCAAGAATGCTCTTGAAAGATCTTTGCATTCTTTGGATGTTGTAAGAGCTTTGAAATATGTTGAATCTACTAAAGATTTCAGGAAGACTTCTAGTCTATTTGTTGTCTTCTCTGGTTCTAAGAAAGGTCAGAAATCATCTGCCATTTCTTTGGCATCTTGGTTAAAGCTTTTGATTCATAAAGCTTATTTGGAGGTGGGACAGTCTCCACCTCAGAGGATCACAGCTCATTCTACTAGATCAGTCTCCACTTCTTGGGCTTTTAAGAATGAAGTTTCAGTTGATCAGATTTGTAAAGCAGCAACTTGGTCTTCTTTGCATACATTTACTAAATTTTACCATTTTGATGTATTTGCTTCTTCTGAAGCAGTCTTTGGTAGAAAAGTTATTCAGGCAGCTGTTTCAGTTTGATTCTTCTGCTAATGTTTTGTTTTCTTTCAATTTGAGAAAAACATATTTTTTTTGTGGATTTAATTTTTTTCAGCGGAAAATAGCTGTTTTTATTTTATCCCTCCCTTTCTAGTGACTCTTCTGTGGACTTGCACATCTTGGGTATTTCTATCCCATATGTCACTAGCTCATGGACTTTTGCCAATTACATGAAAGAAAACATAATTTATGTAAGAACTTGTCTGATAAATTAATTTCTTTTATATTGGCCCACCATTTTTCTGGTGCTTTTTGTGATTTTGTGTATAAAAGCAGAATTTTATATTTACAGTTCCTCTTTTTTGTACATTTTATACTCTGAAGCTGGTATAACGAGTCATTGAAAATACATTAATATAAAAACAATTTTACAGTGTACTGTCCCTTTAAATTCTGTACGGCTGTACAATTAGGCAACTGTACATTTCTATTCAAGAATGCACTTCACGCACTTCTCCTTAAAAGGATGGTGAGAGTCCACAAAATGATCAGATGGTCTGTTCATTCCCTGATCATTTTGTGGACTGAGGCAAACCCACTCCTATAGTCCTAGAGCTTTTAACCCTCCCATCTATCCGCTCCCTTACCTACTCCAAAGGAGTAGGTTAAAGGGACAGTGTACACTAATTTTTATAGGACTGCATGTAGTAAACCCTACTATAAAGGATTATATGCACAGATACTGATGTAAAAATCCAGTATAAAACCTATTAAAAACTTACTTTGAAGCACCCAGTTTAGCACAGTTGATGAGGTTAGATTGGGACACCCAGGTAAAGGGGCTGGGAAAGCAGGAAAAGCAGACACTCCCCCGCCCCCCCCCTTCCTGCATATGAAGATAGATTAAACAAGCAGGAGCAAGCAGTAATCTGTAGACCTCAGTCTACTTCTGATACTTTGGGGCTTGATTAGGAGTCTGAAAATCAGCAAAATGTTAAGAAAAATCGAGTGTACAATGTCCCTTTTTAACCTTGTGCTGTGATCATCTCATTTGTAGGGCTTGCCTAACCAATCGGAGACCCATTTGGCTCCTCAGAGTATCTACCTGGACAAAGTAGGGAAAATAAGCCAACCATGTATATTTACTCCCAGTGAATGGCATTCACAGCACTCCAAGTGAAATCTGCCAGAGAACTGTGGAATCTTTTGGTGCTCTACAAATAACTGATAACCCCCCTGGTCTAAATTTGAAAGATCCTGGGATAGATTGTTGTAATAATGCGTCCCCTTCCTTGGAGGGGCTCATCTACTATTGCTGTGGTCAGCATTTCATGCTCTGCAGTATCAGCTACTCTCCACTTTTTAAATGGCGGTGAGTCCACAAAACTTCTTCCTATTGGGAATTCTTAACCTAGCCACCAGGAGGAGGCAGACACCCTACAGTAAGTTGTTTAATATCCCTCACAGTATGTCTCTTACTTGGTGTATTCAGTCCACGGATTTATCCTTACTTGTGGGATATTCTCAATCCCTACAGGAAGTGGCAAAGAGAGCACACAGCAAAGCTGTCCATATAGCTCCCCTCAGGCTCCGCCCCCCCAGTCATTCTCTTTGCCGCTCTAACAAGTAGCATCTCCACGGGAGAGTAAAGAGTTTGTGGTGTTAGATTTGTAGTTTTATTTCTTCAATCAAGAGTTTATTTTTAAATAGTGCCGGTTTGTACTATTTACTCTGAGGCAGAAAGTGATGAAGATTTCTGCTGAGAGGAAAAAGAGTTTAGCATGTTGTAACTAAAATCCATTGCTGTTCCCACACAGGACTGTTGAGTACCGGAGAACTTCAGCTAGGGGGAACGGTTTGCAGGCTTAACTGCTTAAGGTATGCTCAGTCATTTATTTCTAACAAGACCTGGTAATGCTAGAAGACTGACAGAAATCCCCATGAGGGAAGGTAAGCCATTTTCTGAGACGCAGTATAGAAGGATGGCTTCAGTTAAGGGCTTAAATACTGGTAGACACTGTGATGGGCTTAATCGATTATTTTATTATTGGAATCTTATATTTATTCAAGTGTTTTAAACGTTGTAAACACTTTTGGGGTTTTTATTACGCCTGGCATATTAGTAGACGCCTAGTCTGACTCAGGAAGGCCCCATAACTCTGGACTGAAGAGGGAGGGGGCCTCATTTCCCCGCCTCAGTTGCGCAGTTGATTTTCAAGACAGCTTCATGCAGCTTCACGTGTAGAGTCCTGAGAGTGCAGGAGGACATCAAGGAGGCTTATATTTCTGCTACAAATAACCCTAAGGGAAGATAGGGCCACAGCAAAGACTGTGGCACCGTGCTGTAGTGTGTTAAACCGGTTGTTTACTGCAATTTGCTCCGGTTTGGTCATTAAGGGGTTAATTGATTTGTGTGCAATCATTTCAAAGCATTAGGATCATGTGGTGAAATTTTCATAAAGATCGGATGTTTTTTGGTGATTTGGAAAAAAGTGTGTGCTTTTTATTATTTAAAGACACAGTAACGTTTTTTCAAAAAGTGATTTTTTCTCCAACATAGGTGTGTCCGGTCCACGGCGTCATCCTTACTTGTGGGATATTCTCCTCCCCAACAGGAAATGGCAAAGAGCCCAGCAAAGCTGGTCACATGATCCCTCCTAGGCTCCGCCTTCCCCAGTCATTCTCTTTGCCGTTGTACAGGCAACATCTCCACGGAGATGGCTTAGAGTTTTTTAGTGTTTAACTGTAGTTTTTATTATTCAATCAAGAGTTTGTTATTTTAAAACAGTGCTGGTATGTACTATTTACTCTGAAACAGAAAAGAGATGAAGATTTCTGTTTGTAAGAGGAAAATGATTTTAGCAACCGTTACTAAAATCGATGGCTGTTTCCACACAGGACTGTTGAGAGGAATTAACTTCAGTTGGGGGAACAGTGAGCAGACTTTTGCTGCTTGAGGTATGACACATTCTAACAAGACGATGTAATGCTGGAAGCTGTCATTTTCCCTATGGGATCCGGTAAGCCATTTTTATTACAGAAAGAAAAAAAGGGCTTCACAAGGGCTTTTTAAGACTGTAGACATTTTCTGGGCTAAATCGATTTATATATAAACATATTTTATACTTCATAGCCTTGAGGAATTATTTTAATCTTGGGAATTATGTAAAATAACCGGCAGGCACTGTATTGGACACCTTATCCTCTAGGGACTTTCCCTAATCACAGGCAGAGTCTCATTTTCGCGCCTCTATTGCGCACTTGTTTTTGAGAAGCATGACATGCAGATGCATGTGTGAGGAGCTCTGATACATAGAAAAGACTTTCTGAAGGCGTCATTTGGTATCGTATTCCCCTTTGGGCTTGGTTGGGTCTCAGCAAAGCAGATACCAGGGACTGTAAAGGGGTTAAATATAAAAACGGCTCCGGTTCCGTTATTTTAAGGGTTAAAGCTTCCAAATTTGGTGTGCAATACTTTTAAGGCTTTAAGACACTGTGGTGAAATTTTGGTGAATTTTGAACAATTCCTTCATACTTTTTCGCAATTGCAGTAATAAAGTGTGTTCAGTTTAAAATTTAAAGTGACAGTAACGGTTTATTTTAAACGTTTTTTGTACTTTGTTATCAAGTTTTTGCCTGTTTAACATGTCTGAACTACCAGATAGACTGTGTTCTGAATGTGGGGAAGCCAAGGTTCCTTCTCATTTAAATAGATGTGATTTATGTGACACAAAATTTAGAGAAAATGATGCCCAAGATGATTCCTCAAGTCAGGGGAGTAAGCATGGTACTGCATCATCCCCTCCTTCGTCTACACCAGTCTTGCCCACACAGGAGGCCCCTAGTACATCTAGCGCGCCAATACTCCTTACTATGCAACAATTAACGGCTGTAATGGATAATTCTATCAAAAACATTTTAGCCAAAATGCCCACTTATCAGCGAAAGCGCGACTGCTCTGTTTTAGAAAATACTGAAGAGCATGAGGACGCTGATGATATTGGTTCTGAAGGGCCCCTACACCAGTCTGAGGGGGCCAGGGAGGTTTTGTCTGAGGGAGAAAATTTCTCAACAAGCTGAACCTGATGTGATTACATTTAAATTTAAATTGGAACATCTCCGCGCTCTGCTTAAGGAGGTGTTATCCACTCTGGATGATTGTGAGAATTTGGTCATTCCAGAGAAACTATGTAAAATGGACAAGTTCCTAGAGGTCCCGGGGCCCCCCGAAGCTTTTCCTATACCCAAGCGGGTGGCGGACATTGTAAATAAAGAATGGGAAAGGCCCGGTATACCTTTCGTCCCTCCCCCCATATTTAAAAAATTGTTTCCTATGGTCGACCCCAGAAAGGACTTATGGCAGACAGTCCCCAAGGTCGAGGGGGCGGTTTCTACTCTAAACAAACGCACCACTATACCCATAGAAGATAGTTGTGCTTTCAAAGATCCTATGGATAAATAATTAGAGGGTTTGCTTAAAAAGATGTTTGTTCAGCAAGGTTACCTTCTACAACCAATTTCATGCATTGTTCCTGTCACTACAGCAGCGTGTTTCTGGTTCGATGAGCTAGAAAAGGCGCTCAATAATAATTCTTCTTCTTATGAGGAGATTATGGACAGAATTCATGCTCTCAAATTGGCTAATTCTTTCACCCTAGACGCCACTTTGCAATTGGCTAGGTTAGCGGCGAAAAATTCTGGTTTTGCTATTGTGGCGCGCAGAGCGCTTTGGTTAAAATCTTGGTCAGCGGATGCGTCTTCCAAGAACAAATTGCTTAACATTCCTTTCAAGGGGAAAACGCTGTTTGGCCCTGACTTGAAAGAGATTATCTCTGATATCACTGGGGGCAAGGGCCACGCCCTTCCTCAGGATAGGTCTTTCAAGGCCAAAAATAAACCAAATTTTCGTCCCTTTCGCAGAAACGGACCAGCCCCAAGTGCTACGTCCTCTAAGCAAGAGGGTAATACTTCTCAAGCCAAGCCAGCCTGGAGACCAATGCAAGGCTGGAACAAAGGAAAGCAGGCCAAGAAACCTGCAACTGCTACCAAGACAGCATGAGATGTTGGCCCCCGATCCGGGACCGGATCTGGTGGGGGGCAGACTCTCTCTCTTCGCTCAGGCTTGGGCAAGAGATGTTCTGGATCCTTGGGCACTAGAAATAGTCTCCCAAGGTTATCTTCTGGAATTCAAGGGGCTTCCCCCAAGGGGGAGGTTCCACAGGTCTCAATTGTCTTCAGACCACATAAAAAGACAGGCATTCTTACATTGTGTAGAAGACCTGTTAAAAATGGGAGTGATTCATCCTGTTCTTTTAGGAGAACAAGGGATGGGGTTCTACTCCAATCTGTTCGTAGTTCCCAAAAAAGAGGGAACATTCAGACCAATCTTAGATCTCAAGATCCTAAACAAGTTTCTCAAGGTTCCATCGTTCAAAATGGAAACCATTCTAACAATTCTTCCTTCCATCCAGGAAGGTCAATTCATGACCACGGTGGATTTAAAGGATGCGTATCTACATATTCCTATCCACAAGGAACATCATCGGTTCCTAAGGTTCGCATTCCTGGACAAGCATTACCAGTTTGTGGCACTTCCGTTCGGATTAGCCACTGCTCCAAGGATTTTCACAAAGGTACTAGGGTCCCTTCTAGCGGTGCTAAGACCAAGGGGCATTGCAGTAGTACCTTACTTGGACGACATTCTGATTCAAGCGTCGTCCCTTCCTCAAGCAAAGGCTCACACGGACATTGTCCTGGCCTTTCTCAGATCTCACGGGTGGAAAGTGAACGTAGAAAAAAGTTCTCTATCCCCGTCAACAAGGGTTCCCTTCTTGGGAACAATAATAGACTCCTTAGAAATGAGAATTTTTCTGACAGAGGCCAGAAAATAAAAAATTCTAAACTCTTGTCAAATACTTCATTCTGTTCCTCTTCCTTCCATAGCGCAGTGCATGGAAGTAATAGGTTTGATGGTAGCGGCAATGGACATAGTTCCT
This sequence comes from Bombina bombina, assembly GCF_027579735.1. Lineage (NCBI taxonomy): Eukaryota > Metazoa > Chordata > Amphibia > Anura > Bombinatoridae > Bombina > Bombina bombina. The sequence goes on from NC_069500.1 coordinate 1,201,773,085, forward strand.
TTTGCGCGAATTCATCTAAGACCATTACAACTGTGCATGCTCAGTCAGTGGAATGGGGACTATACAGACTTGTCTCCGACAATACAAGTAGATCAGAGGACCAGAGATTCACTCCGTTGGTGGCTGTCCCTGGACAACCTGTCACAGGGGATGAGCTTCCGCAGACCAGAGTGGGTCATTGTCACGACAGACGCCAGTCTGGTGGGCTGGGGCGCGGTCTGGGGACCCCTGAAAGCTCAGGGTCTTTGGTCTCGGGAAGAATCTCTTCTCCCGATAAATATTCTGGAACTGAGAGCGATATTCAATGCTCTCAAGGCTTGGCCTCAGCTAGCAAGGGCCAAGTTCATACGGTTTCAATCAGACAACATGACGGGGGGAACAAGGAGTTCCCTGGCGATGGAAGAAGTGACCAAAATCATTCAATGGGCGGAGACTCACTCCTGCCACTTGTCTGCAATCCACATCCCAGGAGTGGAAAATTGGGAAGCGGATTTTCTGAGTCGTCAGACATTTCATCCGGGGGAGTGGGAACTCCATCCGGAAATCTTTGCCCAAATTACTCAATTGTGGGGCATTCCAGACATGGATCTGATGGCCTCTCGTCAGAACTTCAAGGTTCCTTGCTACGGGTCCAGATCCAGGGATCCCAAGGCGACTCTAGTAGATGCACTAGTAGCACCTTGGACCTTCAAACTAGCTTATGTATTCCCGCCGTTTCCTCTCATCCCCAGGCTGGTAGCCAGGATCAATCAGGAGAGGGCATCGGTGATCTTGATAGCTCCTGCGTGGCCACGCAGGACTTGGTATGCAGACCTGGTGAATATGTCATCAGCTCCACCATGGAAGCTACCTTTGAGACGAGACCTTCTTGTTCAAGGTCCGTTCGAACATCCGAATCTGGTCTCACTCCAACTGACTGCTTGGAGATTGAACGCTTGATCTTATCAAAGCGAGGGTTCTCAGATTCTGTCATTGATACTCTTGTTCAGGCCAGAAAGCCTGTAACTAGAAAAATTTACCACAAAATATGGAAAAAATATATCTGTTGGTGTGAATCTAAAGGATTCCCTTGGGACAAGGTAAAAATTCCTAAGATTCTATCCTTTCTTCAAGAAGGTTTGGAGAAAGGATTATCTGCAAGTTCCTTGAAGGGACAGATTTCTGCCTTGTCTGTGTTACTTCACAAAAAGCTGGCAGCTGTGCCAGATGTTCAAGCCTTTGTTCAGGCTCTGGTTAGAATCAAGCCTGTTTACAAACCTTTGACTCCTCCTTGGAGTCTCAATTTAGTTCTTTCAGTTCTTCAGGGGGTTCCGTTTGAACCCTTACATTCCGTTGATATTAAGTTATTATCTTGGAAAGTTTTGTTTTTGGTTGCAATTTCTTCTGCTAGAAGAGTTTCAGAATTATCTGCCCTGCAGTGTTCTCCTCCTTATCTGGTGTTCCATGCAGATAAGGTGGTTTTACGTACTAAACCTGGTTTTCTTCCGAAAGTTGTTTCTAACAAAAACATTAACCAGGAGATAGTCGTGCCTTCTTTGTGTCCGAATCCAGTTTCAAAGAAGGAACGTTTGTTGCACAATTTGGATGTTGTTCGTGCTCTAAAATTCTATTTAGATGCTACAAAGGATTTTAGACAAACATCTTCCTTGTTTGTTGTTTATTCTGGTAAAAGGAGAGGTCAAAAAGCAACTTCTACCTCTCTCTCTTTTTGGATTAAAAGCATCATCAGATTGGCTTATGAGACTGCCGGACGGCAGCCTCCTGAAAGAATCACAGCTCATTCCACTAGGGCTGTGGCTTCCACATGGGCCTTCAAGAACGAGGCTTCTGTTGATCAGATATGTAAGGCAGCGACTTGGTCTTCACTGCACACTTTTACTAAATTTTACAAGTTTGATACTTTTGCTTCTTCTGAGGCTATTTTTGGGAGAAAGGTTTTGCAAGCCGTGGTGCCTTCCATCTAGGTGACCTGATTTGCTCCCTCCCTTCATCCGTGTCCTAAAGCTTTGGTATTGGTTCCCACAAGTAAGGATGACGCCGTGGACCGGACACACCTATGTTGGAGAAAACAGAATTTATGTTTACCTGATAAATTACTTTCTCCAACGGTGTGTCCGGTCCACGGCCCGCCCTGGTTTTTTAATCAGGTCTGATAATTTATTTTCTTTAACTACAGTCACCACGGTATCATATGGTTTCTCCTATGCAAATATTCCTCCTTTACGTCGGTCGAATGACTGGGGAAGGCGGAGCCTAGGAGGGATCATGTGACCAGCTTTGCTGGGCTCTTTGCCATTTCCTGTTGGGGAGGAGAATATACCACAAGTAAGGATGACGCCGTGGACCGGACACACCGTTGGAGAAAGTAATTTATCAGGTAAACATAAATTCTGTTTTTCTGTATTGTAGTGCTGTCTAAGTCTGTCAAACATGTCTGAGACTTCAGATAGACCTTGTTCTTTATCTTTAAAAGCCATGGTGGTACCACCATTGCATTTGTGTAAAGTGTGCTAAAACGTCTAAGCATTTTAAAGACCACCCAGTGACACTTAAAAATGTAGCCCAAGATGATTCTTTAACAGAGGGTAATGAGGATAGTCCTTCTTCCTCTCCCCATGTGTCGACACCAGTTACGCCCGCGCAATGCGATGCCTAGTACCTCTAGCGCATTGGCCCCTATTACTTTACAACAATTAGCAGCAGTAATGGATAATTCCCTTGCAGCATTTTTATCCAAACTGCCAGTTTTTCCAAGAAAGCGCGATAGCTCAGTTTTAAATACAGAGGATGAGCAATCAGACGCTTTGGATAATTTATCTGTAGTACCCTCACAAAACTCAGAAGTAGCAGTGAGGGAAGGTCTGTCTGAGAGAGAAATTTCTGATACAGGAAAAGTTTCTCAGCGGGCAGATTCAGATTCCTTAGCGTTTAAATTTAAGCGTCCTGCTTAAGGAGGTTTTAGCTACGCTGGATGATTGTGACCCCATGGTGGTCCCAGAAAAATTGTGTAAGTTGGAGAGGTTTTTAGAGGTCCCTGTATACACTGAGGCATTTCCGATCTCAAAGAGGGTGGCGGATATTGTGACTAGGGAGTGGGAGAGACCAGGTGTACCCTTTGTCCCCCCCCCCCCTATCTTTAAGAAAATGTTCCCCATAAACGACCCCAGGCGGGACGAGTGGCAGATGGTCCCTAAGGTAGAGGGGGCTGTTTCAACACTTGCTAAGCGTACAACTATACCAATAGAGGACAGTTGTGCCTTCAAAGATCCTATGGATAAAAAATTGGAAGGATTGCTGAAGAAAATTTTTGTTCAGCAAGGTTTTCTGCTTCAACCAATTGCCTGCATTATTCCTGTAACTACTGCAGTGGCTTTTTGGTTCGAGGCCCTGGAGGAGTCGCTCTAGAGGGAGACTTCATTCGATGAGGTCATGGATAGAATTCATGCTCTAAAGCTGGCTAATTCATTTATCACTGATGCCGCTCTCCAGTTAGTTAAACTAGCGGCGAAAAACTCAGGTTTTGCCATCATGGCGCGAAGAGCGCTTTGGCTCAAGTCATCCAAAGCAAAACTGGTAAATATTCCCTTCAAGGGAAAGACCCTTTTCGGCCCAGAGCTTAAAGAAATTATTTCAGATATCACGGGGGGCAAGGGCCATGCCCTCCCACAAGATAGGCCGTTTAAGGCTAAAAACAAGGCTAATTTCTCCAACATAGGTGTGTCCGGTCCACGGCGTCATCCTTACTTGTGGGATATTCTCTTCCCCAACAGGAAATGGCAAAGAGCCCAGCAAAGCTGGTCACATGATCCCTCCTAGGCTCCGCCTTCCCCAGTCATTCTCTTTGCCGTTGTACAGGCAACATCTCCATGGAGATGGCTTAGAGTTTTTTAGTGTTTAACTGTAGTTTTTATTATTCAATCAAGAGTTTGTTATTTTATAATAGTGCTGGTATGTACTATTTACTCTGAAACAGAAAAGAGATGAAGATTTCTGTTTGTAAGAGGAAAATGATTTTAGCAACCGTTACTAAAATCGATGGCTGTTTCCACACAGGACTGTTGAGAGGAATTAACTTCAGTTGGGGGAAACAGTGAGCAGACTTTTGCTGCTTGAGGTATGACACATTTCTAATGTAATGCTGGAAGCTGTCATTTTCCCTATGGGATCCGGTAAGCCATTTTTATTACATAAAGAAAAAAAGGGCTTCACAAGGGCTTTTAAGACTGTAGACATTTTCTGGGCTAAAACGATTTATATATAAGCATATTTTATACTCCATAGCCTTGAGGAATTATTTTAATCTTGGGAACTATGTAAAATAACCGGCAGGCACTGTATTGGACACCTTATTCTCTAGGGGCTTTCCCTAATCATAGGCAGAGTCTCATTTTCGCGCCTCTATTGCGCACTTGTTTTTGGGAAGCATGACATGCAGATGCATGTGTGAGGAGCTCTGATACATAGAAAAGACTTCCTGAAGGTGTCATTTGGTATCGTATTCCCCTTTGGGCTTGGTTGGGTCTCAGCAAAGCAGATACCAGGGACTGTAAAGGGGTTAAATATAAAAACGGCTCCGGTTCCGTTATTTTAAGGGTTAAAGCTTCCAAATTTGGCGTGCAATACTTTTAAGGCTTTAAGACACTGTGGTGAAATTTTGGTGAATTTTGAACAATTCCTTCATACTTTTTCACATATGCAGTAATAAAGTGTGTTCAGTTTAAAATTTAAAGTGACAGTAACGGTTTTATTTTAAAACGTTTTTTGTACTTTGTTATCAAGTTTATGCCTGTTTAACATGTCTGAACTACCAGATAGACTGTGTTCTGTATGTGGGGAAGCCAAGGTTCCTTCTCATTTAAATAGATGTGATTTATGTGACACAAAATTTAGAGAAAATGATGCCCAAGATGATTCCTCAAGTGAGGGGAGTAAGCATGGTACTGCATCATCCCCTCCTTCGGCTACACCAGTCTTGCCCACACAGGAGGCCCCTAGTACATCTAGTGCGCCAATACTCCTTACTATGCAACAATTAACGGCTGTAATGGATAATTCTATCAAAAACATTTTAGCCAAAATGCCCACTTATCAGCGAAAGCGCGACTGCTCTGTTTTAGAAAATACTGAAGAGCATGAGGACGCTGATGATATTGGTTCTGAAGTGCCCCTACACCAGTCTGAGGGGGCCAGGGAGGTTTTGTCTGAGGGAGAAATTTCAGATTCAGGGAAAATTTCTCAACAAGCTGAACCTGATGTGATTACATTTAAATTTAAATTGGAACATCTCCGCGCTCTGCTTAAGGAGGTGTTATCTACTCTGGATGATTGTGAGAATTTGGTCATTCCAGAGAAATTATGTAAAATGGACAAGTTCCTAGAGGTCCCGGGGCCCCCCGAAGCTTTTCCTATACCCAAGCGGGTGGCGGACATTGTAAATAAAGAATGGGAAAGGCCCGGTATACCTTTCGTCCCTCCCCCCATATTTAAGAAATTGTTTCCTATGGTCGACCCCAGAAAGGACTTATGGCAGACAGTCCCCAAGGTCGAGGGGGCGTTTTCTACTCTAAACAAATGCACCACTATACCCATAGAAGATAGTTGTGCTTTCAAAGATCCTATGGATAAAAAATTAGAGGGTTTGCTTAAAAAGATGTTTGTTCAGCAAGGTTACCTTCTACAACCAATTTCATGCATTGTTCCTGTCACTACAGCAGCGTGTTTCTGGTTCGATGAACTAGAAAAGGCGCTCAATAAAAATTCTTCTTATGAGGAGATTATGGACAGAATTCATGCTCTCAAATTGGCTAATTCTTTCACCCTAGACGCCACTTTGCAATTGGCTAGGTTAGCGGCGAAAAATTCTGGTTTTGCTATTGTGGCGCGCAGAGCGCTTTGGCTAAAATCTTGGTCAGCGGATGCGTCTTCCAAGAACAAATTGCTTAACATTCCTTTCAAGGGGAAAACGCTGTTTGGCCCTGACTTGAAAGAGATTATTTCTGATATCACTGGGGGCAAGGGCCACGCCCTTCCTCAGGATAGGTCTTTTAAGGCCAAAAATAAACCTAATTTTCGTCCCTTTCGCAGAAACTGACCAGCCCCAAGTGCTACGTCCTCTAAGCAAGAGGGTAATACTTCTCAAGCCAATCCAGCCTGGAGGCCAATGCAAGGCTGGAACAAAGGAAAGCAGGCCAAGAAACCTGCCACTGCTACCAAGACAGCATGAGATGTTGGCCCCCGATCCGGGACCGGATCTGGTGGGGGGCAGACTCTCTCTCTTCGCTCAGGCTTGGGCAAGAGATGTTCTGGATCCTTGGGCGCTAGAAATAGTCTCCCAAGGTTATCTTCTGGAATTCAAGGGGCTTCCCCCAAGGGGGAGGTTCCACAGGTCTCAATTGTCTTCAGACCACATAAAAAAAACAGGCATTCTTACATTGTGTAGAAGACCTGTTAAAAATGGGAGTGATTCATCCCGTTCCATTAGGAGAACAAGGGATGGGGTTCTACTCCAATCTGTTCGTAGTTCCCAAAAAAGAGGGAACATTCAGACCAATCTTAGATCTCAAGATCCTAAACAAGTTTCTCAAGGTTCCATCGTTCAAAATGGAAACCATTCGAACAATTCTTCCTTCCATCCAGGAAGGTCAATTCATGACCACGGTGGATTTAAAGGATGCGTATCTACATATTCCTATCCACAAGGAACATCATCGGTTCCTAAGGTTCGCATTCCTGGACAAGCATTACCAGTTTGTGGCACTTCCGTTCGGATTAGCCACTGCTCCAAGAATTTTCACAAAGGTACTAGGGTCCCTTCTAGCGGTGCTAAGACCAAGGGGCATTGCAGTAGTACCTTACTTGGACGACATTCTGATTCAAGCGTCGTCCCTTCCACAAGCAAAGGCTCACACGGACATTGTCCTGGCCTTTCTCAGATCTCACGGGTGGAAAGTGAACGTAGAAAAAAGTTCTCTATCTCCGTCAACAAGGGTTCCCTTCTTGGGAACAATAATAGACTCCTTAGAAATGAGGATTTTTCTGACAGAGGCCAGAAAATCAAAACTTCTAAACTCTTGTCAAATACTTCATTCTGTTCCTCTTCCTTCCATAGCGCAGTGCATGGAAGTAATAGGTTTGATGGTAGCGGCAATGGACATAGTTCCTTTTGCGCGAATTCATCTAAGACCATTACAACTGTGCATGCTCAGTCAGTGGAATGGGGACTATACAGACTTGTCTCCGACGATACAAGTAGATCAGAGGACCAGAGATTCACTCAGTTGGTGGCTGTCCCTGGACAACCTGTCACAGGGGATGAGCTTCCGCAGACCAGAGTGGGTCATTGTCACGACCGACGCCAGTCTGGTGGGCTGGGGCGCGGTCTGGGGACCCCTGAAAGCGCAGGGTCTTTGGTCTCGGGAGGAATCTATTCTCCCGATAAATATTCTGGAACTGAGAGCGATATTCAATGCTCTCAAGGCTTGGCCTCAGCTAGCAAAGACCAAGTTCATACGGTTTCAATCAGACAACATGACGACTGTTGCGTACATCAACCATCAGGGGGGAACAAGGAGTTCCCTGGCGATGGAAGAAGTGACCAAAATCATTCAATGGGCGGAGACTCACTCCTGCCACTTGTCTGTAATCCACATTCCAGGAGTGGAAAACTGGGAAGCGGATTTTCTGAGTCGTCAGACATTTCATCCGGGGGAGTGGGAACTCCATCCGGAAATCTTTGCCCAAATCACTCAATTGTGGGGCATTCCAGACATGGATCTGATGGCCTCTCGTCAGAACTTCAAGGTTCCTTGCTACGGGTCCAGATCCAGGGATCCCAAGGCGACTCTAGTAGTTGCACTAGTAGCACCTTGGACCTTCAAACTAGCTTATGTATTCCCGCCGTTTCCTCTCATCCCCAGGCTGGTAGCCAGGATCAATCAGGAGAGGGCATCGGTGATCTTGATAGCTCCTGCGTGGCCACGCAGGACTTGGTATGCAGACCTGGTGAATATGTCATCGGCTCCACCATGGAAGCTACCTTTGAGACGAGACCTTCTTGTTCAAGGTCCGTTCGAACATCCGAATCTGGTCTCACTCCAACTGACTGCTTGGAGATTGAACGCTTGATCTTATCAAAGCGAGGGTTCTCAGATTCTGTCACTGATACTCTTGTTCAGGCCAGAAAGCCTGTAACTAGAAAAATCTACCACAAAATTTGGAAAAAATATATCTGTTGGTGTGAATCTAAAGGATTCCCTTGGGACAAGGTAAAAATTCCTAAGATTCTATCCTTTCTTCAAGAAGGTTTGGAGAAAGGATTATCTGCAAGTTCTTTGAAGGGACAGATTTCTGCATTGTCTGTGTTACTTCACAAAAAGCTGGCAGCTGTGCCAGATGTTCAAGCCTTTGTTCAGGCTCTGGTTAGAATCAAGCCTGTTTACAAACCTTTGACTCCTCCTTGGAGTCTCAATTTAGTTCTTTCAGTTCTTCAGGGGGTTCCGTTTGAACCCTTACATTCCGTTGATATTAAGTTATTATCTTGGAAAGTTTTGTTTTTGGTTGCAATTTCTTCTGCTAGAAGAGTTTCAGAATTATCTGCTCTGCAGTGTTCTCCTCCTTATCTGGTGTTCCATGCAGATAAGGTGGTTTTGCGTACTAAACCTGGTTTTCTTCCGAAAGTTGTTTCTAACAAAAACATTAACCAGGAGATAGTCGTGCCTTCTTTGTGTCCGAATCCAGTTTCAAAGAAGGAACGTTTGTTGCACAATTTGGATGTAGTTCATGCTCTAAAATTCTATTTAGACGCTACAAAGGATTTTAGACAAACATCTTCCTTGTTTGTTGTTTATTCTGGTAAAAGGAGAGGTCAAAAAGCAACTTCTACCTCTCTCTCTTTTTGGATTAAAAGCATCATCAGATTGGCTTACGAGACTGCCGGACGGCAGCCTCCTGAAAGAATCACAGCTCATTCCACTAGGGCTGTGGCTTCCACATGGGCCTTCAAGAACGAGGCTTCTGTTGATCAGATATGTAAGGCAGCGACTTGGTCTTCACTGCACACTTTTACTAAATTTTACAAATTTGATACTTTTGCTTCTTCTGAGGCTATTTTTGGGAGAAAGGTTTTGCAAGCCGTGGTGCCTTCCATCTAGGTGACCTGATTTGCTCCCTCCCTTCATCCGTGTCCTAAAGCTTTGGTATTGGTTCCCACAAGTAAGGATGACGCCGTGGACCGGACACACCTATGTTGGAGAAAACAGAATTTATGTTTACCTGATAAATTACTTTCTCCAACGGTGTGTCCGGTCCACGGCCCGCCCTGGTTTTTTAATCAGGTCTGATAATTTATTTTCTTTAACTACAGTCACCACGGTATCATATGATTTCTCCTATGCAAATATTCCTCCTTTACGTCGGTCGAATGACTGGGGAAGGCGGAGCCTAGGAGGGATCATGTGACCAGCTTTGCTGGGCTCTTTGCCATTTCCTGTTGGGGAAGAGAATATCCCACAAGTAAGGATGACGCCGTGGACCGGACACACCGTTGGAGAAAGTAATTTATCAGGTAAACATAAATTCTGTTTTTTGCTCCTTTCGCAACTTCAGGAGCGGACCTGCTGCAACCTCTGTTGTCGCAAAGCAAGATAACGCTTCCCAGCCCAAAGCAACCTGGAAACCCTTGCAGGGCTGGAATAAGGGTAAACAGGCCAAGAAGGCTGCTCCTGCTACCAAGACAGCATGAAGGGGTAGCCCCCGATCCGGGACCGGATCTAGTAGGGGGCAGACTTTCTCTCTTTGCTCAGGCTTGGGCAAGAGACGTTCCGGATCCCTGGGCATTAGAAATAGTTGCTCAGGGGTACCTTCTAGAATTCAAGGATTCTCCCCCAAGGGGAAGGTTCCACATTTCTCGTTTGTCTTCAGACCAAACAAAGAAACAGGCGTTCTTACGCTGTGTAGAAGATCTCTTAAAAATGGGAGTAATACATCCAGTTCCGATTGCAGAACAAGGACTGGGCTTTTACTCAAACCTGTTCGTAGTTCCCAAAAAGGAGGGAACTTTCAGGCCAATCCTGGATCTAAAGATTCTAAACAAATTCCTCAGAGTTCCATCTTTCAAAATGGAAACCATTCGGACAATCTTGCCGATGATCCAGGAAGGTCAATATATGACTACCGTGGATCTAAAGGATGCGTACCTACATATTCCTATCCGCAAAGATCACCATCAGTTCCTAAGGTTCGCCTTTCTGGACAAACATTACCAGTTCGTGGCCCTTCCTTTCGGGTTGGCCCCCGCTCCCAGAATTTTCACAAAGGTGCTAGGGTCCCTTCTGGTGGTGCTAAGACCGCGGGGCATTGCAGTAGCACCTTATCTAGACGACATCTTAATACAGGCGTCGTCTTTCCACAGAGCCAAGGCTCATACGGACATTGTTCTGGCCTTTCTAAGGTCTCACGGGTGGAAGGTGAACGTAGAAAAAAGTTCTCTGTCCCCACTTACAAGGGTTCCCTTCCTGGGAACACTAATAGACTCGGTAGAAATGAAAATCTTTCTGACAGAGGTCAGGAAGTCCAAACTGTTGAACACCTGCCAAGCTCTTCATTCCATTCCTCGGCCTTCTGTGACTCAGAGCATGGAGGTAATTGGTTTAATGGTGGCGGCAATGGACGTAGTCCCTTTTGCCCGAATTCATCTCAGACCACTGCAACTGTGCATGCTCAAGCAGTGGAATGGGGATTATGCAGATGTATCTCCTCAAATACAAATGGACCAGAAAACCAGAGACTCTCTTCTCTGGTGGTTGTCTCAAGATCACCTGTCTCAGGGGATGAGTTTCCGCAGACCGGAGTGGATCATTGTCGCGACCGATGCCAATCTGTTAGGCTGGGGTGCGGTCTGGAACTCCCTGAAGGCTCAGGGTCTATGGTCTTGGGAAGAATCTCTTCTCCCGATAAACATTTTGGAGCTGAGAGCGATATTCAACACGCTCCAGGCATGGCCTCAACTAGCGGAGGCCAAATTCATCAGATTTCAGTCGGACAACATCATGACTGTAGCGTACATCAATCATCAGGGAGGAACAAAGAGTTCCCTAGCGATGAAGGAAGTATCCAAGATCATCAAATGGGAGGAGGATCACTCCTGCCATCTATCTGCGATTCACATCCCAGGGGTAGACTACTGGGAGGCGGATTTTCTAAGTCGTCAGACTTTTCATCCGGGGGAGTGGGAACTCCACCCGGAGGTTTTTGTTAATCTGACCCAGCTATGGGGCATTCAAGATTTGAATCTGATGGTGTCCCGTCAGAACACCAAACTTCCCCTTTACGGATCCAGATCCATGGATCCCAAGGCGGCATTGATAGATGCTTTAGTAGCGCCTTGGTCATTCAGTCTAGCTTATGTCTTTCCACCGTTTCCTCTTCTCCCTCGGCTAATAGCCAGAATCAAACAGGAGACGGCTTCGGTAATTCTGATAGCGCCTGCGTGGCCACGCAGGACTTGGTATGCAGACCTAGTGGACATGTCATCGGTCCCACCATGGAAACTGCCATCGAGGCAGGATCTTCTAATTCAAGGTCCTTTCAACCATCGAAATCTAGTTTCTCTGCAACTGACTGCCTGGAGATTGAACGCTTAATTCTAGCTAAGCGTGGGTTCTCTGAATCAGTTATATATACTCTGATACAGGCCAGAAAGCCTGTCACCAGGAAAATTTACCATAAGATATGGCGGAAATATCTTGGTTGGTGTGAATCCAAGGGTTACTCGTGGAGTAAGGTTAGGATTCCAAGAATACTAGCTTTTCTCCAAGAAGGATTGCAGAAAGGTCTGTCAGCTAGTTCCTTAAAGGGACAGATATCTGCTCTGTCTATTCTGTTACATAAGCGCCTGGCAGCTGTACCAGACGTTCAGGCATTTGCACAGGCCCTAGTTAGAATCAAGCCTGTTTACAAGCCTGTGGCTCCTCCTTGGAGTCTAAATTTAGTTCTTTCAGTTCTTCAAGGGGTTCCGTTTGAACCTTTACATTCCATAGATATTAAGTTATTATCTTGGAAAGTTTTGTTTTTAGTAGCCATTTCTTCTGTTCGAAGAGTTTCTGAATTGTCTGCTTTGCAGTGTGATTCACCCTATCTGGTGTTCCATGCAGATAAGGTTGTTTTGCGTACCAAACATGGTTTTCTTCCGAAATTCGTTTCTAATAAGAATATTAACCAGGAAATTATTGTTCCTCCTTTGTGTCCTAATCCAGTTTCTAGGAAGGAACGACTTTTACACAATCTTGACGTGGTTCGTGCTTTAAAATTCTATTTAAAAGCAACTAAAGATTTCAGACAAACATCATCCTTGTTTGTCGTCTATTCTGGTAAGAGGAGAGGTCAGAAAGCGACTGCTACCTCTTTCCTTTTGGCTGAAAAGCATCATCCGATTGGCTTATGAGACTGCTGGACAGCAGCCTCCCGAACGAATTACAGCTCATTCCACCAGAGCTGTGGCTTCCACATGGGCTTTCAAGAATGAGGCTTCTGTTGAACAGATTTGTAAGGCAGCGACTTGGTCTTCACTGCATACATTCGCCAAATTTTACAAATTCAATACTTTTGCTTCTTCGGAGGCTATTTTTGGGATAAAGGTTTTATAAGCAGTGGTGCCTTCCGTTTAGGTGACCTGACTTGTTCCTTCCCTTCATCCATGTCCTAAAAGCTTTGGTATTGGTATCCCACAAGTAAGGATGAATCCGTGGACTGAATACACCAAGTAAGAGAAAACAGAATTTATGCTTACCTGATAAATTACTCTTACGGTGTATTCAGTCCACGGCCCGCCCTGACATTTAAGTCGGGTTCAAATTTAATTTAAAATAACTACAGTCACCACTGCACCCTATGGTTCTCCTTTTTCTCCTAACCGTCGGTCGAATGACTGGGGGGGCGGAGCCTGAGGGGAGCTATATGGACAGCTTTGCTGTGTGCTCTCTTTGCCACTTCCTGTAGGGATTGAGAATATCCCACAAGTAAGGATGAATCCGTGGACTGAATACACCGTAAGAGAAATTAATCTATCAGGTAAGTATAAATTCTGTTTTTCTTTGCCTAGCTTAGGAGCAGGTGAAGCTAGAGGTGCTCAGGATTTTATTCACGAAATACAAGGATTTTAATCCAAAATTTTCTCTCCATGGATAGTTCCTGGATGAGAGGAGCATTGGGTATTGGCTCTGCAATGTAAATCTCTCTGGAGTTGTGCTCACAAACCTGCCACAGGTGTTGCTGGGATAGTTCCTTTAGCCTCCTCCTGTCTGGCCATGTATTTGTACTCCCTCAGTATATCCTCTACTGTTGGTAACATTACTGGACGGGCTCTTTGATGCATTCTCAGGTAAGACAAGTGTAATGGGCATTTGCTGGGTAACTTCCTGCAATCCTCACATAGCAAAATTACTATAAATTTTAAACAAAATAACTGCCTAAGGTAAATATATTACTGCTGATCAATCTTTCCAGATTGTTTTCTTTGTAAATAATTATCTTCTTAAAAGGCAAGAGTGCAAAGCTGCATTCATTACTTTTGGGAATTAAGATCCTGGCCACCAGGAGGAGGCAAAAACACCCCAGCCAAAAGCTTAAATACCTCCCCCACTTCCCTCATCCCCCAGTCATTCTTTGCCTCTCGTCACAGGAGGGTGGCAGAGAAGTGTCAGAAGTTCGAGAGTCTCTTATGGATGGTTGTACTCTTCGCTATGGGACTGGAGTTTTAAGTAATCCTGTCAGCCTCTCATTGAGAGCATGGTTGAAAGTTAGTCTGGAGATGCAGGGAGAGTTCTTCTGCGAAACCATCCCGACTCATATTAACAGCTCCTTGGTAATCAGCGTTGATGTTTCACTGCCTACTGTTCTTCACTCAAGTCCATGTCAGAAGCGAGGCTACTATCTGTTACACTTGAAGGGCCATGTTCCTGTTCCACGGCGTAGATTCCAGTAAGATTGTTGCATTTTCTCTTGTAAGATGTATCGAGTCCACGGATTCATCCTTACTTGTGGGATATTCTCCTCCCCTACAGGAAGTGGCAGAGAGCACCCACAGCAGAGCTGCCTATATAGCTCCCCCCTTAGCTCCACCCCACAGTCATTCTCTCTGCCTGCCTAATTGCTAGGAAGGGCAAAGAGGAGTATGGTGACAAGTGTTAGGTTTTTATTTTCTCAAGCAAAAGTTTTATTTTTAAATGGTACCGGTGTGTACTATTTACTCTCTGGCAGAACATGGATGAAGATTTCTGCAAGGAGGAGGATGATCTTAGCATTTTGTAACAAAGGTCCACTGCTGTTCTCACAAGGGCTGAAGAGTACAGGAAAACTTCAGTTGGGGGAACAGTTTGCAGGCTAAACTGCATTAAGGTATGTTCAGTCTATTTTTTTCTAGACAGACTGTGTTATTTCTAGAAAAGGCTGGCAATATCCCCAAGAGGGAAGGGTAAGCTGTATTCAGACACTTGGATAGGAATTTCAGCTTGCATGAAGGGCTCATTAGTTACTGGTGACACTGTTTGGTAAAAACGTTTTTGTTTATTCAGTGAATGATGCTATTATAACATTTTTTTGAAGGGACTAAAGGGGTCATTGTGGCTTGTTTTTGAGTTTACTAACCCACATGGTTAATTTAGAGACACTCTGGTGTTTATCTGCTGGCCTCAAAACATTGATTGAGGTGGGTGGGGCCTATTTTCGCACGTCAGTTGTGCAGTTTCATTTCCTCTGAGACTTCTAACTGCTTCTCCAGAGGTTCCTGTCGTGTTTGAGGGCTGTAAAATAGGTTTTTCCCCCCACAAATTGTTCTGAAGGGCAGGTAGGAGCCACAGCAGAACTGTGACAAAGTGCTAAAAGTCTTTTTTACTGGTTTTGATGTTTTTTCAATCCGGTGTTTTCCAAGCTTGCTTGTTACATTACTAGCCTGTTTAACATGTCTGACACCAAGGAAAATCCTTGTTCAATATGTTTGGAAGCCATTGTGGTACTCCCTCTTAGAATGTGTCCCAATTGTACGGATATGTCTATAAACTATAAAGAACATATATTAGCACTTAAAAATAGAGCAATAGATGATTCTCAGTCAGACGTAAATGAGGGTTTAGCATCTAGCTCTCCCCAAGTGTCACAACCAGTAACGCCCGCACAAGTGACGTCAAATTCATTTATTTTACAAGACATGGCCACAGTTATGAATACAACCCTCACAGAAGTTTTATCCTGACTGCCTGGTTTTCAAGGAAAGCGGGACAGCTCTGGGTTAAGGACAAATGCTGAGCAGTCTGACGCTTTAGTAGCCGTATCTGATATGCCCTCACAATGCTCTGAGGTAGGGGTGAGGGATTTGTTATCTGAGGGAGAAATTTCTGATTCAGGAAAGACGCTTCCTCAGACAGATTCTGATATGACGGCCTTTAAATTTAAGCTTGAACACCTCCGCTTATTGTTCAGGGAGGTATTAACGGCTCTAGATGATTGTGACCCTATAGTGGTCCCAGAGAAATTGTGTAAGATGGATAAATACTTTGAGGTTCCTGTTTACACTGTTTTTTTTTCCAGTCCCTAAGAGGATTGTGAATATTATTGCTAAGGAGTGGGATAGACCAGGTATTCCGTTCATTCCTCCTGTTTTTAAGAAAATGTTTCCCATATCTGACACCATGCGGGACTCGTGGCAGACAGTTCCTAAGGTGGAGGGAGCTATTTCTACTCTGTCTAAGCGTACAACTATACCTATTGAAGTCAGTTGTGCTTTCAAAGATCCCGTGGATAAAAAATTAGAGGGTCTCCTGAAGAAAATTTTTGTTTATCAAGGTTTTCTTCTTTAACCTATTGCGTGCATTATTTCTGCAACTACTGCAGCTGCTTTCTGGTTTGAGGCTCTAGAAGAGGCTTTTTAGATGGAGACTCCATTAGAAGAAATTTTGGACAGAATTAAGGCCCTTAAATTGGCTAATTCTTTTATTACAGATGCCGCTTTTCGGCAACAAATTCAGGTTTTGCCATTTTAGCACTCAGGGTGTTATGGCTTAAATCCTGGTCTGCTGATGTGTCATCTAAAACTAAACTTTTGAACATCCCTTTCAAGGGAAAGACCCTATTTGGGCCTGAACTGAAAGATTATTTCAGACATCACTGGAGGGAAAGGTCATGCCCTCCCTCAGGATAGATCAAATAAGATGAGGACCAAACAAAATAATTTTCGTTCCTTTTGGAATTTCAAGAGTGGTCCCGCTTCAGCTTTCTCTGCTGCAAAGCAAGAGGGGTATTTTGCCCAATCCAAGTCAGTCTGGAGACCTAACCAGGCTTGGAACAAGGGTAAACAGGCCAAGAAGCCTGCAGCTGCCTCTAAGACAGCATGAAGGGGTAGCCCCCGATCCAGGATTGGATCTAGTAGGGGGCAGACTCTCTCTCTTCGCTCAGGCTTGGGCAAGAGTTGTTCACGATCCCTGGGTTTTAGAAATTGTGTCCCAGGGATATTTTCTGGAATTCAAAGGCTCTCTTCCAAGGGGGACTTTTCACATTCTGACTGCTTGGAGATTGAACGCCTGATTCTATCAAAGCGTGGTTTCTCTGAGTCGGTCATTGATACCCTGATTCAGGCTAGAAAGCCTCTCACCAGGTAGATCTATCATAAGATTTGGCGCAAATATCTTTATTGGTGTGAATCCAAAGGTTACTTGTGGAGTAAGATGAGGATTCCTAGAATATTGTCTTTTCTCCAAGAAGGTTTGGAGAAGGGATTATCAGCTAGTTCCTTATAAGGACAAATATCTGCTTTGTCTATTCTACACAAACGTCTGGCAGAGGTCCCAGACGTTCGAGCATTTAGTCAGGCTTTGGTCAGAATCAAGCCTGTATTTAAACCTGTTGCTCCGCCATGGAGCCTAAACTTAGTTCTTAAAGTTCTTCAAGGGGTTCCGTTTGAACCTATGCATTCCATGGATATTAAGCTTCTATCTTGGAAAGTTTTATTTTTAGTAGCTATCTCTTCGCCTCGAAGAGTTTCTGAGCTATATGCTTTACAGTGTGATTCCCCTTATCTTATTTTCCATGCAGATAAGGTGATTTTGCATACCAAACCTGGGTTTCTTCCTAATTCTTATAAGAATATCAATCAAGAGATTGTTGTTACTTCACTGTGTCCTAATCCTCCTTCAAAGAAGGAACGTCTGTTGCACAATCTTGATGTGGTTCGTGCTTTAAAGTTCTACTTACAAGCAACTAAAGATTTCCGTCAAACATCTTCATTGTTTGTTGTTTATTCTGGTAAGCGGAGAGGTCAGAAGGCTATGGCTACCTCTTTCCTTTTGGCTGAAAAGCATCATCCGTTTGGCTTATGAGACTGCTGGCCAACAGTCTCCTGAAAGAATTACTGCTCATTCTACTAGAGCTGTGGCTTCCACATGGCTTTTAAAAATGAGGCTTCTGTTCAACAGATTTGTAATGCGGCGACTTGGTCTTCGTTTCATACTTTTTCCAAATTTTCCAAATTTGATACTTTTGCTTTTTCTGAGGCTATTTTTGGTTGATAGTGGTGCCTTCCGTTTAAGGACCCTGTCTTGTCCCTCCCTTCATCAGTGTCCTAAAGCTTTGGTATTGGTATCTCACAAGTAAGGATGAATCCGTGGACTCTATACATCTTACAAGAGAAAACATTATTTATGCTTACCTGATAAATTTATTTCTCTTGTGATGTATCGAGTCCACGGCCCGCCCTGTTTATTAAGACAGGCATATATATATATATATATTTTTCTTTTTAAACTTTCAGTCACCACTGCACCCTATAGTTTCTCATTTTTCTTCCTAGCCTTCGGTCAAATGACTGGGGGGTGGAGCTAAGGGGGGAGCTATATAGGCAGCTCTGCTGTGGCTGCTCTCTCTGCCACTTCCTGTAGGGGAGGAGAATATCCCACAAGTAAGGATGAATCCGTGGACTCAATACATCACAAGAGAAATAAATTTATCAGGTAAGCATAAATTAAGGGTTTTTTTTTTTTCAATATGCGAATGTACTGTTATCAAAACAAGATAAAGTCCCAGGGGGGTTATTGAATAGGGGGGATTCATGTTTGTTATATGGTGTTATCTGTAATGTGTAGCTTCACTTAGGCTCACGGCCTAAAGGGACATAACGACCTTCTTTCATGACGCAATCTCTTAGGATTGCGTGCACTTTTGTGACTGGCAAAATGGGTGCAGTTTCCGTTGTTTGTTTTCACTTCCATATTCCGACTGTGTGCGACTGAGAAAGTCTAGCTCGTGTGTTGTCTGGTTCACAGGAGGTGGTGAGTGCCCCAGCTATTGAGGGTGTCAAGGTGTGCCAGGTTTTGTTTTTTTTGTAATCCCAAAATTATGGATGATTCTGATATAAGAGACACGGAGGATGTGTCTTGCAATGAATATGAAATGGCCCGGGTAATTAATGCCCATCTGTTATGTTCTGGGTGCCCCGTTCTAGAGTACTCTCTTCTCCTGACTCTGGGAGTTTAGGGTGCGTTGAGCCATCTGTCTCAGAGGTTTCCATGACCCGTGAGGTGCGTGCCCAAGAACCTTTCCTGGCTACGCACGCAGGTGTCCCTATGGCCTTCACTCCTCCAGAGAGTGGCTTGTTTCCCGTAGGAGGTTACTGCACGGTTCCGCATGACCATTTCTATGGCGCTGTCATTTATATCTCCCAAGTGAAGTTTTTCTTCAATATTGTCCATGCTCCGTTAACCTAGGTCCATCGAGCGTGGCATTGCCTGATTTGGTTTGACCTACTGGGGAAACGTTGCCCCAAGCTCGGAGCCGAGGTCTCCAGTAGATCCGGCGAGGGATGATTTTGCCTTCCGCTATAGGTTGGCTCGCCTTCTGGTTCTTTTAAGACATGTTTTGGCATTGTTAGAGGATTCTAGTCCTAGTGGGCAGAAGGATCTGAGGCCTTAGAAGCTGTATGGCAAAATGAATATGACGTTAGGTGATGAAACAATCTCCTTATCGTCTCGTTTTGTTTTCTATGTTTTCGGTTCCATTTCTGAGCTTGGGTAAATGAGACCCCTATGGCTGGCCCGGTTGTCTTCATTCGCTTTGGGCGTTCACCCGATGGGTGCTGCCTTTCATTTTATTTGTGATCCGGATGGATGCGTTTTAATTAGATTTTTCTTAAGCTCAGATCTGTTAGTTTTCATTTGTATAAATGTTCTTTTACTGGAACCGATACTTGGGCACTCCCTCACGAATTTTCGTTTTCTAGTTCATTTATTGCTCCTTCTGGACAAAATTTTTTGGACCTTGAACAGTTCCAGAGTGTCCTTATACCAAGCTGGTACTGGTCGGGTGCTTTTGCTGCTGTTACCAGGGTTCATTTCACCTTTGGTTGTTGAGAATGCCTCTTGGCCTATTCTATAGTCTCTGGGCTCGAATCCTACTGAAGTTGAGGCCTGAGGTTTATATACAACTTCTCCGGACGGAGGGTTGGGCATACCAATCTAAGGTTGGTCAGTTCAGGCTACTCGCCTGGGCTATGAATCTGCTATTGCAGACAACTTCTAGGTTCTTAAGGTCCCCGGGGACTTAGAACCGTTATTCCTTTTAAGTGAAAGTTAGATGTGTGTGACCTGTTTGGTCAGGTGTGCCGGGTGATTACTTTTGGGTTTCACTTGAGGTCCTTCCGGACGCTGACTTTTAGCCTATTGCGTTCTTCTTGCGGTGGTGGAGTTCCATCCTTCCCCACTTTTGGGGGATCGTCTGCTCGAGTACGTGGGCATGTTAGTCTCCTCTGTTCGAGTTCTGTTACTCTGAAGTGGTGGTAATTTTCCTTGATTAATAGCTTCTTAAAGCTCTGCCTGTCGTTTAGGCCCTCAGTTGGACTACGGTCTTGGCGTTCGGGTGTATTGCGCCACTACCTGTGGCATAGTGGATATTCCATCTATCTAGAATCTGAGAGACTAGGATTTGATTCCTCGTTCTTCCCTAATGCCCTCAATGTTACGCTAGCTTTGGCTTGTCTGTAGCAGTATCGAGGTTGTGTGCGGAGGGCCGCCCTTCATTTTTTCTTGATACTCCCCTGGGGTGGTGCCTTACGTTAATTCTCTAAGATGACGAGCGGGGGCCTTTGGTTATCATTTGCCTTCGGGTATTGATGTTACCCTGCCAGTGTGTGTACCACTTGATGTCGCTTGCCTATGAGATTTGTTGTGATCATTTGCACTGGGTGCTGATTTCAGACGGTGCAGGAGTCCATCGTGGCTCCTGGGTTTGAGGCCATCTAGATCATCAGGTCTACAGACTTTAGAGGTACTCTCCTCCTTGAAGGAGGCAGCTTAGGGTTCTTTCAGAGATTGGATCTTGTGATCGGTCATTGTCACGGATCCTGACCCTGGCCCATGTCTCTCCATGGATGCGTGTGGAAGGTTCGGTTCACGCTTGAAGTTTGTTGTCCCACGGGATTTCTTTTGACGGGTTTAGACTTTGGTCTTTCTGACGGGCTCCTACCTGTCTTCGGGTGCACTTACGATGTTCCTATAGACACCAGATGCTTTTTACGTGGGTTGGTGAAGTGGCTGAGGAGTCTCGTCTCTATGGTAGGGTTTTTTCTGTTTTCTTTCACTTCTCTCCATAGTAGGGGTTGGTTTCCCGGGTTCAGAATTACTTTAGTATTTGTGGAGTCCAGGGGATCCTTGGTCCTGCCTTGCATGGGTTTTCCCTTCCTGCATTCGGGTTCCTGGGAGGGGAACTGTTATGTAGTGTCAGGTTTCCCCGTTCCTGTGGCAGGATGCTATAGGTGGCTCCCGTGGGGGTTTCTCCTACGTGTATACAATAGAGATATTGAGGTTTAGAGGAAATCTTCCCTTGGGGAAGTGTGCCCTTTTTGCCCTCGACTGCATTTAGGACGTCTCTTACCCGAACACATGGTTTTCCTGACTCTCTGGAGCATGCTGTTGTAACAGCGGTTTGACAGGGGAAGTTGTTCCTCGTTGATCCTCTTCCTTTCCTGTGCTATGGGACTCTTGTCTTCAGTCTTTTGGGCTAGAACCATTATCCTGGACGGAAGGTTGAAGTTCAGTTATACAGTGTTGACCGTTTTCTGCTGTTGCCTCTCCTTGAGGGGGGACTTTGGATGACCTCCTTCTTTTCACTGGTGTCTGGTGCTGGGAGGGGACGCTTCTTGGAGTGCTATTTGGTAGGCTGCTGCCCTTGGAAGTTTGCAGTTGCAACCATCTGCAGCGTTTTGTTCAGTAATGGTGTATCCAGTTACAACTCAGTGCTTTTGTCTGGATGCTAACAAGCTTGACACGCCTTTCGTGGTTTGCGTTGACAATAGATTCAGCCTTCCTTGGTAGGCTGGGCTGTGAGTTCCTGTTCGGGTGGTTTGAGTTCTCTTGGAGAGCTCTATTCTAGCTGCTGGGATATTTATCCTGTTTCCGCTGTCTGTCTATCTAGCCTCGGATCTAGATATGTTATGGGGCATCGGGGGACTCCTAAGTTTCCTAGAGTACCTTATGGTATGGTATGGAATTGGGGATGTGAGGGGTTCCTCAAGTCCTTTTGGGGACCTGTTCCCTGTGTATGGTCCTTTTTTTCTTTTTGGGTCGTATGATCTAGGAAGTTGTCTCCCTGAGCGTTGCCTTGTAGGACATCCATGGGTTGTTCTAGCCATTGATTGGGAAAAGTTTCTTTGGATTTTCCTGGTTTCTGGTTCCCTTTTGGGTGGCTGATGCAGTCCTTATGTTGGCCGGGTACATTCTTGGCAGCTGTGTCCCGTGGGGCAGACGCCTCGGGGGGTGGTTGGACCTGACGGATTCTAGGTCTGAGTGGTCTCTGGTTCGGCTTACCGGTGGTGTAACTAATGTGCAATTACCTGGGCCGAGTTTTTCTCCTGTGTCGCCTGTACTTAAAATATTGGGGTGTTGAGTAATTCAGTGTCCTCTAGCTTTTGAGTATTTTTCCCAAAAGTAATGAATGCAGCTGTGGACTCTTCCCTTTTAAGAAGAAAAACATAAATTATGCTTACCTGATAATTTCATTTTCTTCTGAAGGGAAGAGTCCACAGCTCCCGCACGTGTTTTTTTTTTTTTTTTAATTTGTTTTTTTTTTGAGGCGGCTGTAATTTTTGTTCTTCTGGCATCTTTTTCACCCTGATATTTCTCCTACTGTTCCTTGTTCCCTTGGCAGAATGACTGGGGGATGTATTTAATCCTTTGGCTGGGGTGTCTTTTCCTCCTCCTGGTGGCCAGGTTCTTAATTTCCAAAAGTAATGAATGCAGCTGTGGACTCTTCCCTTCAGAAGAAAATTAAATTATCAGGTAAGTATAATTTGTTTTTTTAAATCTGTTTGTTTTGTGTTAGCTATACCCATTTAAATAATTTTTATACGATTACAATTGGTTGCACTCCCTTCTGCATATGCTTCAGCCCCACAGCTCTCATCGTCCTGTGAGCACTAAAGGCTGTTGTGTTTATGCGCTTTGACCGATCGGTCTGTAAGGAGGACAAAAAAGGAAAATACTTTTTTTAAATGAGTAATACGTAGTGATGAATGTGGCTCTCCTTTCAGTATGCACATTTTTTTGTTCACTCCCTATCTGTATAAATTTCTTCTCAAAACCACATAAGAGGAGCGGGTCACTTTTTTTAACACAACCCAAGTAATTAAAGGGACACTGTAGCCAAATTTTTTTCTTTCATGATTCAGATGGAGCAAGACATTTTAAGTAACTTTCTAATTTACTCCGATTATCAAATATGCTTCATTCTCTTGGTATCTTTATTTGAAATGCAAGAAAGTAAGTTTAGATGCCGGTCCATTTTTGGTGATCAACCTGCGTTCTTGCTGATTGGTGGATAAACTCATCCACCAATAAAAAAGTGCTGTCCAGAGTTCTGAATAAAAAAGCTTCTTTTTAAAATATAGATAGCATGAGAACGAAGAAAAATTGATAATAGGAATAAATTAGAAAGTGGCTTAAAATTGCATGCTCTATCTGAATCATGAAAGAAAAAATTTGGGTTCAGTGTCCCTTTAATAGGCTTTACATTTTTAGACGGTAGATTAATCAGAAGCTCTTTAGTGTTATCAAACTGGGCTACTTTTATGGGAGCGTTATTTGGGATATAGGTTTGGTCAGAGCATTTTTTTCAAAGATATCAGACTGTTCAAGAGGATGGGATCTCAAGCCAATGTGGATTCCTTGTGCATGGGATTGCATGGTTGCATTTGGTTTGAAGTTAGAGAAGTTTGCCTATCCACTCTTAAGGAATCTTTTTGGTGAAAGTTGGTAAAGGATGAACCAAGAAAACTACAGCTAGGAACATTTTTTTTTTTTTTTTTGCCCACAGAATGATGCATCTGTTTTTAAACCTCTTTACAAGACTTTCTGTTTTGTACTATAATTGTATGTAATTCATAAACCATTTCAGGTCAAAAACTCAATTTAATTCATAGAATAAGTAGATCATTTCTTTACTTAGATATGGTAAATCCACAGGATCATCACTTACTGTTGGGAATATCACTCCTGGCCAGCAGGAGGAGGCAAAGAGCAAAGCTGTTAAGTATCACTCCCCTTCCCACAATCCCCAGTCATTCTCTTTGTCTTCAGCGCAAGGAGGAGGTGAAGTTTTAGTGTCTGAGAATGCCTTCTCTCTGTCCTAGTCCTTCTCATAAGGAACGTTTGTTGCACAACCTAGATGTTGTGCGGGCTCTTAAATTCTATTTCTTTCATGTAATTAGCAAGAGTCCATGAGCTAGTGACGTATGGGATATACATTCCTACCAGGAGGGGCAAAGTTTCCCAAACCTCAAAATGCCTATAAATACACCCCTCACCACACCCACAATTCTGTTTTACAAACTTTGCCTCCTATGGAGGTGGTGAAGTAAGTTTGTGCTAGATTCTACGTTGATATGCGCTCCGCAGCAAGTTGGAGCCCGGTTTTCCTCTCAGCGTGCAGTGAATGTCAGAGGGATGTGAGGAGAGTATTGCCTATTTGAATGCAGTGATCTCCTTCTACGGGGTCTATTTCATAGGTTCTCTGTTATCGGTTGTAGAGATTCATCTCTTACCTCCCTTTTCAGATCGACGATATACTCTTATTTATATACCATTACCTCTGCTGATTTTCGTTTCAGTACTGGTTTGGCTTTCTACAAACGTGTAGATGAGTGTCCTGGGGTAAGTAAATCTTATTTTCTGTGACACTCTAAGCTATGGTTGGGCACTTTATTTATAAAGTTCTAAATATATGTATTCAAACATTTATTTGCCTTGACTCAGAATGTTCAACATTCCTTATTTTCAGACAGTCAGTTTCATATTTGGGATAATGCGTTTGAATCAATCATTTTTTCTTACCTTAAAAATTTGACTTTTTTTCCCTGTGGGCTGTTAGGCTCGAGGGGGCTGAAAATGCTTCATTTTATTGCGTCATTCTTGGCGCGGACTTTTTTGGCGCAAAAAAATCTTTTCTGTTTCCGGCGTCATACGTGTCGCCGGAAGTTGCGTCATTTTTTGACGTCCTTTTGCGCCAAAAATGTCGGCGTTCCGGATGTGGCGTCAAAAAATATGGGCGTCGCTTTTGTCTCCACATTATTTCAGTCTGATTTTTTCTTTGCTTCTGGTTACTAGAAGCTTGTTTATTGGCATTTTTTCCCATCCCTGAAACTGTCATTTAAGGAATTTGATCAATTTTGCTTTATATGTTGTTTTTTCTCTTACATATTGCAAGATGTCTCACGTTGCATCTGAGTCAGAAGATACTTCAGGAAAATCGCTGTCTAGTGCTGGAACTACCAAAGCTAAGTGTATCTGCTTTAAACTTTTGGTAGCTATTCCTCCGGCTGTTTGTATTAATTGTCATGACAAACTTGTTAAAGCAGATAATATTTCCTTTAGTAATGTACCATTGCCTGTTGCAGTTCCCTCAACATCTAAGGTGCAGAATGTTCCTGATAACATAAGAGATTTTGTTTCTGAATCCATCAAGAAGGCTATGTCTGTTATTTCTCCTTCTAGTAAACATAAAAAATCTTTTAAAACTTCTCTCTCTACAGATGAATTTTTAAATGAACATCATCATTCTGATTCTGATGACTCTTCTGGTTCAGAGGATTCTGTCTCAGAGATTGATGCTGATAAATCTTCATATTTATTTAAAATGGAATTTATTCGTTCTTTACTTAAAGAAGTACTAATTGCTTTAGAAATAGAGGATTCTGGTCCTCTTGATACTAATTCTAAACGTTTAGATAAGGTGTTTAAATCTCCTGTGGTTATTCCAGAAGTTTTTCCTGTTCCTAATGCTATTTCTGAAGTAATTTCCAGAGAATGGGATAAATTGGGTAATTCATTTACTCCTTCTAAACGTTTTAAGCAATTATATCCTGTGCCGTCTGACAGATTAGAATTTTGGGACAAAATCCCTAAAGTTGATGGGGCTATTTCTACCCTTGCTAAACGTACTACTATTCCTACGTCAGATGGTACTTCGTTTAAAGATCCTTTAGATAGGAAAATTGAATCCTTTCTAAGAAAAGCTTATCTGTGTTCAGGTAATCTTCTTAGACCTGCTATATCTTTGGCTGATGTTGCTGCAGCTTCAACTTTTTGGTTGGAGACTTTAGCGCAACAAGTAACAGATCATGATTCTCATAATATTATTATTCTTCTTCAGCATGCTAATAATTTTATCTGTGATGCCATTTTTGATATCAGAGTTGATGTCAGGTTTATGTCTCTAGCTATTTTAGCTAGAAGAGCTTTATGGCTTAAAACTTGGAATGCTGATATGGCTTCTAAATCAACTCTACTTTCCATTTCTTTCCAGGGTAACAAATTATTTGGTTCTCAGTTGGATTCCATTATCTCAACTGTTACTGGTGGGAAAGGAACTTTTTTACCACAGGATAAAAAATCTAAGGGTAAAAACAGGGCTAATAATCGTTTTCGTTCCTTTCGTTTCAACAAAGAACAAAAGCCTGATCCTTCATCCTCAGGAGCAGTTTCAGTTTGGAAACCATCTCCAGTCTGGAATAAATCCAAGCCTTCTAGAAAGGCAAAGCCTGCTTCTAAGTCCACATGAAGGTGCGGCCCTCATTCCAGCTCAGCTGGTAGGGGGCAGGTTACGTTTTTTCAAAGAAATTTGGATCAATTCTGTTCACAATCTTTGGATTCAGAACATTGTTTCAGAAGGGTACATAATTGGTTTCAAGATGAGACCTCCTGCAAAGAGATTTTTTCTTTCCCGTGTCCCAGTAAATCCAGTGAAAGCTCAAGCATTTCTGAATTGTGTTTCAGATCTAGAGTTGGCTGGAGTAATTATGCCAGTTCCAGTTCTGGAACAGGGGATGGGGTTTTATTCAAATCTCTTCATTGTACCAAAGAAGGAGAATTCCTTCAGACCAGTTCTGGATCTAAAAATATTGAATCGTTATGTAAGGATACCAACTTTCAAAATGGTAACTGTAAGGACTATCTTGCCTTTTGTTCAGCAAGGGCATTATATGTCCACAATAGATTTACAGGATGCTTATCTGCATATTCCGATTCATCCAGATCATTATCAGTTCCTGAGATTCTCTTTTCTGGACAAGCATTACCAGTTTGTGGCTCTGCCGTTTTGGCCTAGCTACAGCTCCAAGAATTTTTACAAAAGTTCTCGGTGCCCTTCTGTCTGTAATCAGAGAACAGGGTATTGTGGTATTTCCTTATTTGGACGATATCTTGGTACTTGCTCAGTCTTTACATTTAGCAGAATCTCATACGAATCGACTTGTGTTGTTTCTTCAAGATCATGGTTGGAGGATCAATTTACCAAAAAGTTCATTGATTCCTCAGACAAGGGTAACTTTTCTGGTTTTCCAGATAGATTCAGTGTCCATGACTCTGTCTTTAACAGACAAGAGACGTCTAAAATTGATTTCAGCTTGTCGAAACCTTCAGTCACAATCATTCCCTTCGGTAGCCTTATGCATGGAAATTCTAGGTCTTATGACTGCTGCATCGGACGCGATCCCCTTTGCTCGTTTTCACATGCGACCTCTTCAGCTCTGTATGCTGAATCAATGGTGCAGGGATTACACAAAGATATCTCAATTAATATCTTTAAAACCGATTGTACGACACTCTCTCTAACGTGGTGGACAGATCACCATCGTTTAATTCAGGGGGCTTCTTTTGTGCTTCCAACCTGGACTGTAATTTCAACAGATGCAAGTCTCACAGGTTGGGGAGCTGTGTGGGGATCTCTGACGGCACAAGGAGTTTGGGAATCTCAGGAGGTGAGATTACCGATCAATATTTTGGAACTCCGTGCAATTTTCAGAGCTCTTCAGTCTTGGCCTCTTCTGAAGAGAGAATCGTTCATTTGTTTTCAGACAGACAATGTCACAACTGTGGCATACATCAATCATCAAGGAGGGACTCACAGTCCTCTGCCTATGAAAGAAGTATCTCGAATTCTGGTTTGGGCGGAATCCAGCTCCTGTCTAATCTCTGCGGTTCATATCCCAGGTATAGACAATTGGGAAGCGGATTATCTCAGTCGCCAAACGTTACATCCGGGCGAATGGTCTCTTCACCCAGAGGTATTTCTTCAGATTGTTCAAATGTGGGGACTTCCAGAAATAGATCTGATGGTCTCTCATCTAAACAAGAAACTTCCCAGGTATCTGTCCAGATCCAGGGATCCTCAAGCGGAAGCAGTGGATGCATTATCACTTCCTTGGAAGTATCATCCTGCCTATATCTTTCCGCCTCTAGTTCTTCTTCCAAGAGTAATCTCCAAGATTCTGAAGGAATGCTCGTTTGTTCTGCTGGTAGCTCCGGCATGGCCTCACAGGTTTTGGTATGCGGATCTTGTCCGGATGGCCTCTTGCCATCCGTGGACTCTTCCGCTACGACCAGACCTTCTGTCGCAAGGTCCTTTTTTTCCATCAGGATCTCAAATCCTTAAATTTAAAGGTATGGAGATTGAACGCTTGATTCTTAGTCAAAGAGGTTTCTCTGACTCTGTGATTAATACTATGTTACAGGCTCGTAAATCTGTATCCAGAGAGATATATTATAGAGTCTGGAAGACTTATATTTCTTGGTGTCTTTCTCATCATTTTTCTTGGCATTCTTTTAGAATTCCAAGAATTTTAGTTTCTTCAGGATGGTTTAGATAAAGGTTTGTCCGCAAGTTCCTTGAAAGGACAAATCTCTGCTCTTTCTGTTCTTTTTCACAGAAAGATTGCTAATCTTCCTGATATTCATTGTTTTGTACAAGCTTTGGTTCGTATAAAACCTGTCATTAAGTCAATTTCTCCTCCTTGGAGTTTGAATTTGGTTCTAGGGGCTCTTCAAGCTCCTCCGTTTGAACCTATGCATTCATTGGACATTAAATTACTTTCTTGGAAAGTTTTGTTCCTTTTGGCCATCTCTTCTGCCAGAAGAGTTTCTGAATTATCTGCTCTTTCTTGTGAGTCTCCTTTTCTGATTTTTCATCAGGATAAGGCAGTGTTGCGAACTTCTTTTGAATTTTTACCTAAAGTTGTGAATTCCAACAACATTAGTAGAGAAATTGTGGTTCCTTCATTCTGTCCTAATCCTAAGAATTCTAAGGAGAAATCGTTACATTCTTTGGATGTTGTTAGAGCTTTGAAATATTATGTTGAAGCTACTAAGTCTTTCCGAAAGACTTCTAGTTTATTTGTTATCTTTTCCGGTTCTAGAAAAGGCCAGAAAGCTTCTGCCATTTCTTTGGCATCTTGGTTGGCATCTTGGTTGAAATCTTTAATTCATCTTGCCTATGTTGAGTCGGGTAAAACTCCGCCTCAAAGGATTACAGCTCATTCTACTAGGTCAGTTTCTACTTCCTGGGCGTTTAGGAATGAAGCTTCGATTGATCAGATTTGCAAAGCAGCAACTTGGTCCTCTTTGCATACTTTTACTAAATTCTACCATTTTGATGTATTTTTTTCTTCTGAAGCAGTTTTTGGTAGAAAAGTACTTCAGGCAGCGGTTTCAGTTTGAATCTTCTGCTTATGTTTTTCATTAAACTTTATTTTGGGTGTGGATTATTTTCAGCAGGAATTGGCTGTCTTTATTTTATCCCTCCCTCTCTAGTGACTCTTGTGTGGAAAGATCCACATCTTGGGTAATCTTTATCCCATACGTCACTAGCTCATGGACTCTTGCTAATTACATGAAAGAAAACATAATTTATGTAAGAACTTACCTGATAAATTCATTTCTTTCATATTAGCAAGAGTCCATGAGGCCCACCCTTTTTTGTGGTGGTTATGATTTTTGTATAAAGCACAATTATTCCAATTCCTTATTTTATATGCTTTCGCACTTTTTTCTTATCACCCCACTTCTTGGCTATTCGTTAAACTGAATTGTGGGTGTGGTGAGGGGTGTATTTATAGGCATTTTGAGGTTTGGGAAACTTTGCCCCTCCTGGTAGGAATGTATATCCCATACGTCACTAGCTCATGGACTCTTGCTAATATGAAAGAAATGAATTTATCAGGTAAGTTCTTACATAAATTATGTTTTGCAGGCGACTAAGGACTTTCACTAGTCTTCTGCATTGTTAGTTTGTTTTTCAGGGAAATGCAAGGGTCAGAAAGCTACAGCTACTTCCCTTTCTCTCTGGTTGAGAAGTATAATTTGTTTGGCGTATGAGACCGCTGGACAGAAGCCTCCTGAGAGAATCACAGCTCATTCTACTTAGGCTGTTTCTTCTTGGGCTTTCAAAAATTAAGCAGATTTGCAAGGCTGCAACTTGGTCCTATTTGCTTATTTTTTCCAAATTTTATAAATGTTATACTTTTGGCTTCTTTTAGGAGGTTCTTCAATCGGTGGTGCCTTCTGTTTAGGTTACCTGTCTTGTCCCTCCCTAATCATCTGTGTCCTCTGGCTTTGGGTATTGATTCCCAACAGTAATTGATGATCCCGTGGACTCACCATACCTTAGGAAACAAAACAAAATGTATGCTTACCTGATACATTTCTTTCAGGATATGGTGAGTCCACGGCCCTGCCCTTATTTTTCTGGGACAGTTTTTTTTTTTTTTTTTTTTTTTTTTTTTATAATCCTCAGGCACCTTTACACCTTGTGGTGTTTTTGTTTTCTCCATTTTCCTTCAGTCGAATGACTGGGAATTGTGGGAAGGGGATTGATACTTAACAGCTTTGCTGTGGTGCTCTTTGCCTCCTCTTGCTGGCTAGGAGTGATATTCCCAACAGTAATTGATGATCCTATGGACTCACCATATCCGGAAAGAGAGAAATTTATCAGGTAAGCATAAATTTAGTTTTTGTATTTCCTCACACCTTTCAAAACATTATCGTTCATTAGGCTGTCAGCTAATCGCATAATAGGAATTAAAGGGACCTAAAAGTGGAAAAAGAAAATGATTACATTTCATCATTACACTATAGCTTACATGTAACTGTTTTTCCGTGCAAAGGGCTTGAACAGTCAGCAGTGCACAACTGGGTTACAGGCTTCATACATACATACATATTTCAAGGCATATATTGCACCAGTAGTGCATTGCTAAACCTTCCTTAGTATGATTTTCAACAAAGGATACTAGGATAATGAAGCAACTCTAATACAGGTAAGCAAACACTTTAAACTAAATACTGTGGAATCATTAAAGTATAATTTTAAATTTGATGTTCTAATAAATTTGATAGTTTGCACTGTAAATACAAACATAGTACCTATAAATATATTAAATTTAGTACAGAGGCTCCTCAATTACTTAAATAAACTTACATAAGTATATGTGACCTTAATTGTTTGTGCCTGTTCTAGTTAGAAAACAGCTGGTTATTCCAGGTTATTTCTTTAGTGAGAAAATTGTATTGACATCTAGGTAAGAGATCTGGGAGAAGTGGCATAAAATTAAAAGGTAATGTGCACAAGCAGATTGTGAAACTTGTAGATAAAAAAAAAAGCGATATTGTCTATAGATCTGGATAAAACTAATTGCTTTAAACTTCTTTTTTTTAGTTACAAGTGCGAAGAAGATCTCTCCTTTGAATAAAGCTGTTGCCAAACCATCTGGGTCATTGCCTTTGACAAAGAAAGTGGAAAATAAAGCCAACCTGCCTGGTAAGAATACAGATTGTTTTGGTGTTGTGTTTTTGGGTCAGAACCCCTTAAGCTTTGAAGGGAAGTCATGTTAATAAAGTGACAGTGTACTGTGACAATTCCCTCCCCCACGCTTTTAAAACATTTTACCTGCTGGGGTGTAATTTAAATGTTTACAAATAGCTCCTA
Organism: Bombina bombina; assembly: GCF_027579735.1. Classification (NCBI taxonomy): domain Eukaryota; kingdom Metazoa; phylum Chordata; class Amphibia; order Anura; family Bombinatoridae; genus Bombina; species Bombina bombina. The sequence continues at coordinate 1,201,804,369 of NC_069500.1, forward strand.
TACCTTTTTTTATTTTTGCATTTGCAATATCTGCTTTTACCCATACTATCACTAGCTTTACTGAAAACTCCAGTTTCTCCAACATAGGTGTGTCCGGTCCACGGCGTCATCCTTACTTGTGGGATATTCTCCTCCCCAACAGGAAATGGCAAAGAGCCCAGCAAAGCTGGTCACATGATCCCTCCTAGGCTCCGCCTTCCCCAGTCATTCTCTTTGCCGTTGTACAGGCAACATCTCCACGGAGATGGCTTAGAGTTTTTTAGTGTTTAACTGTAGTTTTTATTATTCAATCAAGAGTTTGTTATTTTAAAATAGTGCTGGTATGTACTATTTACTCTGAAACAGAAAAGAGATGAAGATTTCTGTTTGTAAGAGGAAAATGATTTTAGCAACCGTTACTAAAATCGATGGCTGTTTCCACACAGGACTGTTGAGAGGAATTAACTTCAGTTGGGGGAACAGTGAGCAGACTTTTGCTGCTTGAGGTATGACACATTCTAACAAGACGATGTAATGCTGGAAGCTGTCATTTTCCCTATGGGATCCGGTAAGCCATTTTTATTACACAGAAAAAAAGGGCTTCACAAGGGCTTTTTAAGACTGTAGACATTTTCTGGGCTAAATCGATTTATATATAAACATATTTTATACTCCATAGCCTTGAGGAATTATTTTAATCTTGGGAATTTTGTAAAATAACCGGCAGGCACTGTATTGGACACCTTATTCTCTAGGGGCTTTCCCTAATCATAGGCAGAGTCTCATTTTCGCGCCTGTATTGCGCACTTGTTTTTGAGAAGCATGACATGCAGATGCATGTGTGAGGAGCTCTGATACATAGAAAAGACTTTCTGAAGGCGTCATTTGGTATCGTATTCCCCTTTGGGCTTGGTTGGGTCTCAGCAAAGCAGATACCAGGGACTGTAAAGGGGTTAAATATAAAAACGGCTCCGGTTCCGTTATTTTAAGGGTTAAAGCTTCCAAATTTGGTGTGCAATACTTTTAAGGCTTTAAGACACTGTGGTGAAATTTTGGTGAATTTTGAACAATTCCTTCATACTTTTTCGCAATTGCAGTAATAAAGTGTGTTCAGTTTAAAATTTAAAGTGACAGTAACGGTTTATTTTAAAACGTTTTTTGTACTTTGTTATCAAGTTTATGCCTGTTTAACATGTCTGAACTACCAGATAGACTGTGTTCTGTATGTGGGGAAGCCAAGGTTCCTTCTCATTTAAATAGATGTGATTTATGTGACACAAAATTTAGAGAAAATGATGCCCAAGATGATTCCTCAAGTGAGGGGAGTAAGCATGGTACTGCATCATCCCCTCCTTCGTCTACACCAGTCTTGCCCACACAGGAGGCCCCTAGTACATCTAGCGCGCCAATACTCCTTACTATGCAACAATTAACGGCTGTAATGGATAATTCTATCAAAAACATTTTAGCCAAAATGCCCACTTATCAGCGAAAGCGCGACTGCTCTGTTTTAGAAAATACTGAAGAGCATGAGGACGCTGATGATATTGGTTCTGAAGGGCCCCTACACCAGTCTGAGGGGGCCAGGGAGGTTTTGTCTGAGGGAGAAATTTCAGATTCAGGGAAAATTTCTCAACAAGCTGAACCTGATGTGATTACATTTAAATTTAAGTTGGAACATCTCCGCGCTCTGCTTAAGGAGGTGTTATCCACTCTGGATGATTGTGAGATTTTGGTCATTCCAGAGAAACTATGTAAAATGGACAAGTTCCTAGAGGTCCCGGGGCCCCCCGAAGCTTTTCCTATACCCAAGCGGGTGGCGGACATTGTAAATAAAGAATGGGAAAGGCCCGGTATACCTTTCGTCCCTCCCCCCATATTTAAAAAATTGTTTCCTATGGTCGACCCCAGAAAGGACTTATGGCAGACAGTCCCCAAGGTCGAGGGGGCGGTTTCTACTCTAAACAAACGCACCACTATACCCATAGAAGATAGTTGTGCTTTCAAAGATCCTATGGATAAAAAATTAGAGGGTTTGCTTAAAAAGATGTTTGTTCAGCAAGGTTACCTTCTACAACCAATTTCATGCATTGTCCCTGTCGCTACAGCCGCGTGTTTCTGGTTCGATGAGCTAGAAAAGGCGATCAATAATAATTCTTCTTCTTATGAGGAGATTATGGACAGAATTCGTGCTCTCAAATTGGCTAATTCTTTCACCCTAGACGCCACTTTGCAATTGGCTAGGTTAGCGGCGAAAAATTCTGGGTTTGCTATTGTGGCGCGCAGAGCGCTTTGGTTAAAATCTTGGTCAGCGGATGCGTCTTCCAAGAACAAATTGCTTAACATTCCTTTCAAGGGGAAAACGCTGTTTGGCCCTGACTTGAAAGAGATTATCTCTGATATCACTGGGGGCAAGGGCCATGCCCTTCCTCAGGATAGGTCTTTCAAGGCCAAAAATAAACCTAATTTTCGTCCCTTTCGCAGAAACGGACCAGCCCCAAGTGCTACGTCCTCTAAGCAGGAGGGTAATACTTCTCAAGCCAAACCAGCCTGGAGACCAATGCAAGGCTGGAACAAAGGAAAGCAGGCCAAGAAACCTGCCACTGCTACCAAGACAGCATGAGATGTTGGCCCCCGATCCGGGACCGGATCTGGTGGGGGGCAGACTCTCTCTCTTCGCTCAGGCTTGGGCAAGAGATGTTCTGGATCCTTGGGCACTAGAAATAGTCTCCCAAGGTTATCTTCTGGAATTCAAGGGGCTTCCCCCAAGGGGGAGGTTCCACAGGTCTCAATTGTCTTCAGACCACATAAAAAGACAGGCATTCTTACATTGTGTAGAAGACCTGTTAAAAATGGGAGTGATTCATCCTGTTCCATTAGGAGAACAAGGAATGGGGTTCTACTCCAATCTGTTCGTAGTTCCCAAAAAAGAGGGAACGTTCAGACCAATCTTAGATCTCAAGATCCTAAACAAGTTTCTCAAGGTTCCATCGTTCAAAATGGAAACCATTCGAACAATTCTTCCTTCCATCCAGGAAGGTCAATTCATGACCACGGTGGATTTAAAGGATGCGTATCTACATATTCCTATCCACAAGGAACATCATCGGTTCCTAAGGTTCGCATTCCTGGACAAGCATTACCAGTTTGTGGCACTTCCGTTCGGATTAGCCACTGCTCCAAGGATTTTCACAAAGGTACTAGGGTCCCTTCTAGCGGTGCTAAGACCAAGGGGCATTGCAGTAGTACCTTACTTGGACGACATTCTGATTCAAGCGTCGTCCCTTCCTCAAGCAAAGGCTCACACGGACATTGTCCTGGCCTTTCTCAGATCTCACGGATGGAAAGTGAACGTAGAAAAGAGTTCTCTATCTCCGTCAACAAGGGTTCCCTTCTTGGGAACAATAATAGACTCCTTAGAAATGAGGATTTTTCTGACAGAGGCCAGAAAAACAAAACTTCTGAACTCTTGTCAAATACTTCATTCTGTTCCTCTTCCTTCCATAGCGCAGTGCATGGAAGTAATAGGTTTGATGGTAGCGGCAATGGACATAGTTCCTTTTGCGCGCATTCATCTAAGACCATTACAACTGTGCATGCTCAGTCAGTGGAATGGGGACTATACAGACTTGTCTCCGACGATACAAGTAAATCAGAGGACCAGAGGTTCACTCCGTTGGTGGCTGTCCCTGGACAACCTGTCACAGGGGATGAGCTTCCGCAGACCAGAGTGGGTCATTGTCACGACCGACGCCAGTCTGGTGGGCTGGGGCGCGGTCTGGGGACCCCTGAAAGCTCAGGGTCTTTGGTCTCGGGAAGAATCTCTTCTACCGATAAATATTCTGGAACTGAGAGCGATATTCAATGCTCTCAAGGCTTGGCCTCAGCTAGCAAAGGCCAAGTTCATACGGTTTCAATCAGACAACATGACAACTGTTGCGTACATCAATCATCAGGGGGGAACAAGGAGTTCCCTGGCGATGGAAGAAGTGACCAAAATCATTCAATGGGCGGAGACTCACTCCTGCCACTTGTCTGCAATCCACATCCCAGGAGTGGAAAATTGGGAAGCGGATTTTCTGAGTCGTCAGACATTTCATCCGGGGGAGTGGGAACTCCATCCGGAAATCTTTGCCCAAATTACTCAACTGTGGGGCATTCCAGACATGGATCTGATGGCCTCTCGTCAGAACTTCAAGGTTCCTTGCTACGGGTCCAGATCCAGGGATCCCAAGGCGACTCTAGTAGATGCACTAGTAGCACCTTGGACCTTCAAACTAGCTTATGTATTCCCGCCGTTTCCTCTCATCCCCAGGCTGGTAGCCAGGATCAAGCAGGAGAGGGCATCGGTGATCTTGATAGCTCCTGCGTGGCCACGCAGGACTTGGTATGCAGACCTGGTGAATATGTCATCGGCTCCACCATGGAAGCTACCTTTGAGACGAGACCTTCTTGTTCAAGGTCCGTTCGAACATCCGAATCTGGTCTCACTCCAACTGACTGCTTGGAGATTGAACGCTTGATCTTATCAAAGCGAGGATTCTCAGATTCTGTCATTGATACTCTTGTTCAGGCCAGAAAGCCTGTAACTAGAAAAATTTACCACAAAATATGGAAAAAATATATCTGTTGGTGTGAATCTAAAGGATTCCCTTGGGACAAGGTAAAAATTCCTAAGATTCTATCCTTTCTTCAAGAAGGTTTGGAGAAAGGATTATCTGCAAGTTCCTTGAAGGGACAGATTTCTGCCTTGTCTGTGTTACTTCACAAAAAGCTGGCAGCTGTGCCAGATGTTCAAGCCTTTGTTCAGGCTCTGGTTAGAATCAAGCCTGTTTACAAATCTTTGACTCCTCCTTGGAGTCTCAATTTAGTTCTTTCAGTTCTTCAGGGGGTTCCGTTTGAACCCTTACATTCCGTTGATATTAAGTTATTATCTTGGAAAGTTTTGTTTTTGGTTGCAATTTCTTCTGCTAGAAGAGTTTCAGAATTATCTGCTCTGCAGTGTTCTCCTCCTTATCTGGTGTTCCATGCAGATAAGGTGGTTTTACGTACTAAACCTGGTTTTCTTCCGAAAGTTGTTTCTAACAAAAACATTAACCAGGAGATAGTCGTGCCTTCTTTGTGTCCGAATCCAGTTTCAAAGAAGGAACGTCTGTTGCACAATTTGGATGTTGTTCGTGCTCTAAAATTCTATTTAGATGCTACAAAGGATTTTAAACATCTTCCTTGTTTGTTGTTTGTTCGGGTAAAAGGAGAGGTCAAAAAGCAACTTCTACCTCTCTCTCTTTTTGGATTAAAAGCATCATCAGATTGGCTTACGAGACTGCCGGACGGCAGCCTCCTGACAGAATCACAGCTCATTCCACTAGGGCTGTGGCTTCCACATGGGCCTTCAAGAACGAGGCTTCTGTTGATCAGATATGTAAGGCAGCGACTTGGTCTTCACTGCACACTTTTACTAAATTTTACAAGTTTGATACTTTTGCTTCTTCTGAGGCTATTTTTGGGAGAAAGGTTTTGCAAGCCGTGGTGCCTTCCATCTAGGTGACCTGATTTGCTCCCTCCCTTCATCCGTGTCCTAAAGCTTTGGTATTGGTTCCCACAAGTAAGGATGACGCCGTGGACCGGACACACCTATGTTGGAGAAAACAGAATTTATGTTTACCTGATAAATTACTTTCTCCAACGGTGTGTCCGGTCCACGGCCCGCCCTGGTTTTTTAATCAGGTCTGATAATTTATTTTCTTTAACTACAGTCACCACGGTATCATATGGTTTCTCCTATGCAAATATTCCTCCTTTACGTCGGTCGAATGACTGGGGAAGGCGGAGCCTAGGAGGGATCATGTGACCAGCTTTGCTGGGCTCTTTGCCATTTCCTGTTGGGGAGGAGAATATCCCACAAGTAAGGATGACGCCGTGGACCGGACACACCGTTGGAGAAAGTAATTTATCAGGTAAACATAAATTCTGTTTTCTTTCATGTAATTAGCAAGAGTCCATGAGCTAGTGACGTATGGGATATACATTCCTACCAGGAGGGGCAAAGTTTCCCAAACCTCAAAATGCCTACAAATACACCCCTCACCACACCCACAATTCAGTTTTACAAACTTTGCCTCCGATGGAGGTGGTGAAGTAAGTTTGTGCTAGATTCTACGTTGATATGCGCTCCGCAGCAAGTTGGAGCCCGGTTTTCCTCTCAGCGTGCAGTGAATGTCAGAGGGATGTGAGGAGTATTGCCTATTTGAATGCAGTGATCTCCTTCTAAGGGGTCTATTTCATAGGTTCTCTGTTATCGGTCGTAGAGATTCATCTCTTACCTCCCTTTTCAGATCGACGATATACTCTTATATATACCATTACCTCTGCTGATTCTCGTTTCAGTACTGGTTTGGCTATCTACTATATGTAGATGAGTGTCCTGGGGTAAGTAAATCTTATTTTTTGTGACACTCCTAGCTATGGTTGGGCACTTTGTTTATAAAGTTCTAAATATATGTATTCAAACATTTATTTGCCTTGACTCAGAATGTTCAACTTTCCTTATTTTTCAGACAGTCAGTTTCATATTTGGGATAATGCATTTTAATTTAACATTTTTCTTACCTTAAAATTTGACTTTTTCCCTGTGGGCTGTTAGGCTCGCGGGGGCTGAAAATGCTTCATTTTATTGCGTCATTCTTGGCGCGGACTTTTTTGGCGCAAAAATTCTATTTCCGTTTCCGGCGTCATACGTGTCGCCGGAAGTTGCGTCACTTTTTGACGTTATTTTGCGCCAAAAATGTCGGCGTTCCGGATGTGGCGTCATTTTTGGCGCCAAAAAGCATTTAGGCGCCAAATAATGTGGGCGTCTTATTTGGCGCGAAAAAATATGGGCGTCACTCTTGTCTCCACATTATTTAAGTCTCATTTTTTATTGCTTCTGGTTGCTAGAAGCTTGTTCTTTGGCATTTTTTCCCATTCCTGAAACTGTCATTTAAGGAATTTGATCAATTTTGCTTTATATATATGTTGTTTTTTCTCTTACATATTGCAAGATGTCTCACGTTGCATCTGAGTCAGAAGATACTACAGGAAAATCGCTGTCAAGTGCTGAATCTACCAAAGTTAAGTGTATCTGCTGTAAACTTTTGGTAGCTATTTCTCCAGCTGTTGTTTGTATTGATTGTCATGACAAACTTGTTAAAGCAGATAATATTTCCTTTAGTAAAGTACCATTGCCTGTTGCAGTTCCTTCAACATCTAAGGTGCAGAATGTTCCTGATAATATAAGAGATTTTGTTTCTGAATCCATAAAGAAGGCTATGTCTGTTATTTCTCCTTCTAGTAAACATAAAAAATCTTTTAAAACTTCTCTCCCTACAGATGAATTTTTAAATGAACATCATCATTCTGATTCTGATGATTCCTCTGGTTCAGAGGATTCTGTCTCAGAGGTTGATGCTGATAAATCTTCATATTTATTTAAAATGGGATTTATTCGTTCTTTGCTTAAAGAAGTCCTAATTGCTTTAGAAATAGAGGATTCTGGTCCTCTTGATACTAAATCTAAACGTTTAAATAAGGTTTTTAAAACTCCTGTAGTTATTCCAGAAGTTTTTCCTGTCCCTGATGCTATTTCTGCAGTAATTTCCAAAGAATGGGATAATTTGGGTAATTCATTTACTCCTTCTAAACGTTTTAAGCAATTATATCCTGTGCCGCCTGACAGATTAGAATTTTGGGACAAGATCCCTAAAGTTGATGGGGCTATTTCTACCCTTGCTAAACGTACTACTATTCCTACGTCAGATGGTACTTCGTTTAAGGATCCTCTAGATAGGAAAATGGAGTCCTTTCTAAGAAAAGCTTATCTGTGTTCAGGTAATCTTCTTAGACCTGCTATATCATTGGCTGATGTTGCTGCAGCTTCAACTTTTTGGTTGGAAACTTTAGCGCAACAAGTAACACATCGTGATTCTCATGATATTATTATTCTTCTTCAGCATGTTAATAATTTTATCTGTGATGCCATTTTTGATATTATCAGAGTTGATGTCAGGTTTATATGTCTAGCTATTTTAGCTAGAAGAGCTTTATGGCTTAAAACTTGGAATGCTGATATGGCTTCTAAATCAACTTTACTTTCCATTTCTTTCCAGGGTAACAAATTATTTGGTTCTCAGTTGGATTCCATTATTTCAACTGTTACTGGTGGGAAAGGAACTTTTTTACCACAGGATAAAAAATCTAAAGGTAAAAACAGGGCTAATAATCGTTTTCGTTCCTTTCGTTTCAACAAAGAACAAAAGCCTGATCCTTCATCCTCAGGAGCAGTTTCAGTTTGGAGACCATCTCCAGTCTGGAATAAATCCAAGCCAGCTAGAAAGGCAAAGCCTGCTTCTAAGTCCACATGAAGGTGCGGCCCTCATTCCAGCTCAGCTGGTAGGGGGCAGGTTACGTTTTTTTCAAGGAAATTTGGATCAATTCTGTTCACAATCTTTGGATTCAGAGCATTGTTTCAGAAGGGTACAGAATTGGTTTCAAGTTGAGACCTCCTGCAAAGAGATTTTTTCTTTCCCGTGTCCCAGCAAATCCAGTAAAAGCTCAAGCATTTCTGAAATGTGTTTCAGATCTAGAGTTGACTGGAGTAATTATGCCAGTTCCAGTTCCGGAACAGGGGATGGGGTTTTATTCAAATCTCTTCATTGTACCAAAGAAGGAGAATTCCTTCAGACCAGTTCTGGATCTAAAAATATTGAATCGTTATGTAAGGATACCAACGTTCAAGATGGTAACTGTAAGGACTATCTTACCTTTTGTTCAGCAAGGGAATTATATGTCCACAATAGATTTACAGGATGCATATCTGCATATTCCGATTCATCCAGATCACTATCAGTTTCTGAGATTCTCTTTCCTAGACAAGCATTACCAGTTTGTGGCTCTGCCGTTTGGCCTAGCTACAGCTCCAAGAATTTTTACAAAGGTTCTTGGTGCCCTGCTGTCTGTAATCAGAGAACAGGGTATTGTGGTATTTCCTTATTTGGACGATATCTTGGTACTTGCTCAGTCTTTACATTTAGCAGAATCTCATACGAATCGACTTGTGGTGTTTCTTCAAGATCATGGTTGGAGGATCAATTTACCAAAAAGTTCTTTGATTCCTCAGACAAAGGTAACCTTTCTGGGTTTCCAGATGGATTCAGTGTCCATGACTCTGTCTTTAACAGACAAGAGACGTTTAAAATTGATTACAGCTTGTCGAAACCTTCAGTCACAATCATTCCCTTCGGTAGCCTTATGCATGGAAATTCTAGGTCTTATGACTGCTGCATCGGACGCGATCCCCTTTGCTCGTTTTCACATGCGACCTCTTCAGCTCTGTATGCTGAAGCAATGGTGCAAGGATTACACAAAGATATCTCAATTAATATCTTTAAAACCGATTGTTCGACACTCTCTAACATGGTGGACAGATCACCATCGTTTAATTCAGGGGGCTTCTTTTGTGCTTCCGACCTGGACTGTAATTTCAACAGATGCAAGTCTCACAGGTTGGGGAGCTGTGTGGGGATCTCTGACGGCACAAGGAGTTTGGGAATCTCAGGAGGTGAGATTACCGATCAATATTTTGGAACTCCGTGCAATTTTCAGAGCTCTTCAGTTTTGGCCTCTTCTGAAGAGAGAATCGTTCATTTGTTTTCAGACAGACAATGTCACAACTGTGGCATACATCAATCATCAAGGAGGGACTCGCAGTCCTCTGGCTATGAAAGAAGTATCTCGAATTTTGGTTTGGGCGGAATCCAGCTCCTGTCTAATCTCTGCGGTTCATATTCCAGGTGTAGACAATTGGGAAGCGGATTATCTCAGTCGCCAAACGTTTCATCCGGGCGAATGGTCTCTTCACCCAGAGGTATTTCTTCAGATTGTTCAAATGTGGGAACTTCCAGAAATAGATCTGATGGCGTCCCATCCAAACAAGAAACTTCCCAGGTATCTGTCCAGATCCCGGGATCCTCAGGCAGAGGCAGTGGATGCATTATCACTTCCTTGGAAGTATCATCCTGCCTATATCTTTCCGCCTCTAGTTCTTCTTCCAAGAGTAATCTCCAAGATTCTGAAGGAATGCTCGTTTGTTCTGCTGGTAGCTCCGGCATGGCCTCACAGGTTTTGGTATGCGGATCTTGTCCGGATGGCCTCTTGCCAACCGTGGACTCTTGCGTTAAGACCAGACCTTCTGTCACAAGGTCCTTTTTTCCATCAGGATCTGAAATCCTTAAATTTAAAGGTATGGAGATTGAACGCTTGATTCTTGGTCAAAGAGGTTTTTCTGACTCTGTGATTAATACTATGTTACAGGCTCGTAAATCTGTATCTCGAGAGATATATTATAGAGTCTGGAAGACTTATATTTCTTGGTGTCTTTCTCATCATTTTTCCTGGCATTCTTTTAGAATACCGAGAATTTTACAGTTCCTTCAGGATGGTTTAGATAAGGGTTTGTCCGCAAGTTCTTTGAAAGGACAAATCTCTGCTCTTTCTGTTCTTTTTCACAGAAAGATTGCTATTCTTCCTGATATTCATTGTTTTGTACAAGCTTTGGTTCGTATAAAACCTGTCATTAAGTCAATTTCTCCTCCTTGGAGTTTGAATTTGGTTCTGGGAGCTCTTCAAGCTCCTCCGTTTGAACCTATGCATTCATTGGACATTAAATTACTTTCTTGGAAAGTTTTGTTCCTTTTGGCCATCTCTTCTGCCAGAAGAGTTTCTGAATTATCTGCTCTTTCTTGTGAGTCTCCTTTTCTGATTTTTCATCAGGATAAGGCGGTGTTGCGAACTTCTTTTGAATTTTTTCCTAAAGTTGTGAATTCCAACAACATTAGTAGAGAAATTGTGGTTCCTTCATTATGTCCTAATCCTAAGAATTCTAAGGAGAAATCGTTGCATTCTTTGGATGTTGTTAGAGCTTTGAAATATTATGTTGAAGCTACGAAATCTTTTCGTAAGACTTCTAGTCTATTTGTTATCTTTTCCGGTTCTAGAAAAGGCCAGAAAGCTTCTGCCATTTCTTTGGCATCTTGGTTGAAATCTTTAATTCATCTTGCCTATGTTGAGTCGGGTAAAACTCCGCCTCAGAGAATTACAGCTCATTCTACTAGGTCAGTTTCTACTTCCTGGGCGTTTAGGAATGAAGCTTCGGTTGACCAGATCTGCAAAGCAGCGACTTGGTCCTCTTTGCATACTTTTACTAAATTCTACCATTTTGATGTATTTTCTTCTTCTGAAGCAGTTTTTGGTAGAAAAGTACTTCAGGCAGCGGTTTCAGTTTGAATCTTCTGCTTATGTTTTTCGTTAAACTTTATTTTGGGTGTGGATTATTTTCAGCAGGAATTGGCTGTCTTTATTTTATCCCTCCCTCTCTAGTGACTCTTGTGTGGAAAGATCCACTTCTTGGGTAGTCATTATCCCATACGTCACTAGCTCATGGACTCTTGCTAATTACATGAAAGAAAACATAATTTATGTAAGAACTTACCTGATAAATTCATTTCTTTCATATTAGCAAGAGTCCATGAGGCCCGCCCTTTTTTTGTGGTGGTTATGATTTTGTATAAAGCACAATTATTCCAATTCCTTATTTTATATGCTTTCGCACTTTTTTTCTTATCACCCCACTTCTTGGCTATTCGTTAAACTGAATTGTGGGTGTGGTGAGGGGTGTATTTGTAGGCATTTTGAGGTTTGGGAAACTTTGCCCCTCCTGGTAGGAATGTATATCCCATACGTCACTAGCTCATGGACTCTTGCTAATATGAAAGAAATGAATTTATCAGGTAAGTTCTTACATAAATTATGTTTCTTGCATATTGGCTATAAGAAAGCTATATAAATATAGAATGCAATAATATAAGCAAATCTTATTTCCCTGCATGTTCAGCTCATTTTAATGGGTTGGGTTGTCAAAGAACATAAACAGCTATTGTTTTTTGTATACAAAAAAACCCTATATTGTATACTCTGTTTCAATTATAACAAGTAACTAGAAATGCATTAAAGGGACATGAAACCCGCATTTATTCTTTCATGATTTACAAAGAGCATGCAATTTTAAACAGCTTTCTAATTAACTTCTATTATCTAATTTGCGTAACTTTACGATACTGTTCTTTTTAAATGAATGCTGTATGTGTTTTTAAGCAATCAAGTGTAAAAAGCTGGTGATGTAATATCACCCTTTTGATTATGCACTTTGGAAAATCAAAGGGTTAAATAAGTTGTTTCTAACAATTAGGGTTATATCAGTTTGAAATGCGTTAAGATAATTTAACCCCTTAACTGGCCATATATGTTCTAGGCAAATAACTTGTTGACTGTTAGTGTTTTACTGGCAGCTAAGTGGTTGAATGAGCTGTTGTGCTAGTTTAATGTATTTTACTCAATATATTTAAACATGAACATATTACTAAGCATAAGGGAGTGTAATTGTCAACCCCCACACACACACACACACACACACCAGGAAAATGCAGCATAAATCTTTCGTTTGCTTTAGCCTGGGGAGAGAAACATTTTCAAATTTAAGGCTGTCACATCGTTCCTGATGTCTTAATCTTTGAGTGAGAAAGGGAAGTTTATTTTTAAGCTAATTTATATAAACTCATTGAGTTGTCAGTGTGTAGCTCATATGTGGTGTTTACTGGTGACTTTATTGCCACACAGAGTGTGTGTGTTTTTTGTTGGATACATAGATATCACAAGTAACATGCTACTAAAGTGTTTGCAAGAAGATTTTATTTAACGGTCCTTTCTGTTTAGCCCCTTCAAAGGGGCTAAGTAGTTTTACACCAGACTCGCATGTGTGATGTTGTGCAGAAATGCATTGCACCTGGGAGGTTAGATTTAAGGTTTTAAATACAGGTAGTCCCCAGGTTACGAACAAGATAGGTTCTGTAGGTTTGTTCTTAAGTTGAATTTGTATGCAAGTTGGAACAGGCACTTTTTTTTGGTGAAACTCTAGCCAAACTTTTTTTTTTATTTTTGGATAGCATAGGGAAAAGTTTGTTTTGCTATCTGAGCCCCTGTTCAGAAAATTTAACATCACTTTCTGTCCTTGTGACAATTGGATTTTGAGTATGTTGGGTTATCCTGGAAAGGATTGGCGATAAAGCTCTATTTTCTCCATTTGTAAGTACGAGTTTTTCTTAAGTCGGATGTCTGTAACCCGGGGACTGCCTGTAAAATGCTATCATATTAGCACATGCCAAATTAACATGCTAGTTTATCAAACATGTATGATGCATAGTGTTCTGTATGCAGTGACAAGCAAGAGGGGGTGACTTACTTATTGCTAAATTCCTTGATTATTTAAATCCTGCAAAGTCAGTTGAAATATGTACCCAAGGATTGTGTCATAAAGCTTGTCTGAGTAAAACAATTTAACATAGTTTAGATACCTTTCCGGTGACAGGCCAGCCTGCTTGTAGCTGTGTGTTGTGTAGAGCTGGCTTCGTCTTGACTTTAAATCATGCTGTCAAAACCGACGGCAGCAGTCATGCAGGATTACAGTCAGGAGGATTTCTGGCACCTGAAATGTAAGTTACACACACATATTTATAGAGAGATATAGAATTTATCATTTTAAATATGAGATTGTAAGTATATTTTTGCTACTGACATTTTTTTTTAATACTGATACAGTATGTAGTTTTGTGTTTTTGGAGGCTATATCCGGTTTTCTGTGTGATGTTGATAGCATTTCTAAAAACAAGTCATTCTCTGTATTTAGATTTTCTCACTCTGCATTACTACCTCCTGAAATACATTACTGCTAATGTATTAATTACTATATCTCATCACTATTAACCCCTTAGTGACCGGACCATTTTTCAATTTTCTTACTGTTAAAGGGACAGTATACACTCATTTTCATATAACTGCATGTAATAGACACTACTATAAAGAATACGATGCACAGATACTGATATAAAAATCCAGTATAAAATGGTTTAAAAACTTAGAAGCTTTTAGTTTAGCTCCTGTTGAAAAGGTAGTTGGAAAGCCCACTGCAAGTGGGAAAAAAGACACTCCCCCCCCCCCCCCCCCCCCTTCTTTTGTGTATGAAAAGACCCTTTACACAAACAGGAGCAAGCTGGAGAAGGTAGCTGACGGTATTCACATAAAACTTTAAGGCTTGGATAGGAGTCTGAAAATCAGAGCAATGTTATTTAAAAATAAGCAAAATTATACATTTTTTAAAAAACAAACTTTATGGGCTTTATAAACAGATCATCTACAAAACATTTATGCAAAGAAAAAATGAGTGTATAATGGCCCTTTAAGGACCAGGGCTATTTTTACATTTCTGCAGTGTTTGTGTTTAGCTGTAATTTTCCTCTCACTCATTTACTGTACCCACACATATTGTATACCGTTTTTCTCGCCATTAATGGACTTTCTAAAGATACCATTATTTTCATCATATCTTATAATTTACTATATTTTTTTTATAAAATAGGATGAAAAAAATGAAGAATAACTTTTTATCCATCTTTGACTCCCAAAATCTTACACATCTACAACCACCAAAAAAACACCCATGCTAAATAGTTTCTAAATTTTGTCCTGAGTTTAGAAATATCCAATGTCTTAATGTTTGCTTTTTTTTACAAGTTATAGGGCAATAAATACAAGTAGCACTTTGCTATTTCTAACCCGTTTTTTTCTCAAAATTAGAGATAGTTACATTGTCGGGAATCCCTGAATATCCCTTAACATGTGTGTGTTTTTTTTTTTTTTTTTTTTAGTAGACAACCCAAGGTATTACTCTAGGCTCATTTTGGTATATTTCATCCACCATTTCACCGCCAAATGCGATCAAATAAAAAAATATATAGTAAACTCGTAAAAAAAAAAAAAATCACAAACTTTAGGTTTCTCACTGAAATTATTTACAAACAGCTTGTGCAATTATGGCACAAATGGTTGTAAATGCTTCTCTGGGATCCCCTTTGTTCAGAAATAGCAGACCTATATGGCTTTGGCATTGCTTTTTGGTAATTAGAAGGCCGCTAAATACCGCTGTGCACCACACTTGTATTATGCCCAGCAGTGAAGGGGTTAATTAGGTAGCTTGTAGGGTTAATTTTAGCTTTAGTGTAGAGATCGGCCTCCCACACATCCCACCCCCTGATCCCTCCCTGAGCCCCTTCAAACAGCACTCTTCCCTCCCCCACCTTACAAGTCTGCCAGTACTAAAATAAAAGGCTTTATTTTTTTTTATTATACATATGCTGCAGTGTTGGATTACCCTTAGCCCCAAGCCTCCAACCTCCCTGATTTCCCCCCCCCCCAAAAAAAAAACTGTCAGCTGTCTGCCAGTACCCAGTTTGCTAAATTTGAGGCTTTTTTGTCATCAAAAAATAAACCCACATTTTCCTGTAGTGTAGCTTCCCTCCCAGATCCCTTTCCCATCAGTTATTCTTCCCTCCCTCTTCCTTAATTCCCTCTCCCTTAATTCCCTCTCCCTCATGCCTTTAGTGCTGTGTAGCGCGTGCACCCCTGCCCCCCACTCCCGACATCTGCCGCGCTCTTGATGGACCAGGAACTGCTCCAGCGATGGTCCGCCCACTTGCCTCCCTACTATGGCTCCCACCCACCAATGAATCGGCACCATCGCTGGCAGATGCAAAGAGGGACACAGAGTGGCCCTCTTTGCATCGGTGTGCTTAAAAAGGGTATTGGACGATGCTTCAATATTGAGGCATCGCTGCAATACCCTGAAAGCGGCTGGAAGTGATCACGATCACTTCCAGCACATGAAACCCCAGAGGACGTGTCGGGCATGTCCTTGGTCCTTAACTGACACTTTTTATAGGACGTGCCTGACACGTCCTCGGTCGTTAAGGG
The DNA here is from genome assembly GCF_027579735.1 of Bombina bombina. Lineage (NCBI taxonomy): Eukaryota > Metazoa > Chordata > Amphibia > Anura > Bombinatoridae > Bombina > Bombina bombina. The sequence goes on from NC_069500.1 coordinate 1,201,820,242, forward strand.
GTTAAAGACTGTAAAAGGCACATGAAACACATTTTTTCTTTCATGATTTGTTATAGAACATACAATTTTAAACAATGTTCCAATTTACTTCTATTATCAAATTTGCCTTATCCCCTTGATATCCTTTGCTGAAGCAGTAGCAATGTAGTACTTGGGAATTACCTAAACACACTTTTCTTTTACAAAGATGACGAGTCCAAGGATTTCATCCTTACTTGTGGGATATTAACCTGCTAACAGGAAGTGGCAAAGAGCACCACAGCAGAGCTGTATATATAGCCCCTCCCCTTCCCCTCCACCCCCAGTCATTCTCTTTGTCTGTGTTATACTAGGAAGACATGGTAAAGTGAGGTGTTAGTTTTAGTTTCTTCAATCAAGAAGTTTTTTATTTTAAATGGTACCGGTGCGTACTATTTTCCTCAGGGGGATATGGAAGAAGATTTCTGCCCTGAGGTTTGATGATCTTAGCAGTTGTAACTAAGATCCACGCTGGTTCCCACAAGACTTCTGAAGGTAACCATGAGACATCTTAAGTGTGGAGACCGGTTTAACGATGTTTTATGTTTTTTATTTTTGGCACTTAAAACTTATTGGTTTTATGCTTGAGGGTTATATTGTGTGTCTATTTTTACTTTAGTGCAAAACTGCATTTCCATGTGGTGGTGTTTGGGCCTACTCTGACTTTTGACCTTAAGGGGCGGAGCCTATTTTGGCGCAATTTCTTCAGGCTTAGCAGCAGCAAACAGTAACTCGGTGGCTCCTGGACTGTGTAGCTGGTCTGAAGGGTTGGAAACTTGATTCAAAGTACCCTGGGGGCAGATAGGCGCCACAGCAGAGGGTATTTTTTATCTATCTTTTGACTACATGTTGATATAAGTACTTCTAAAGCCTTATTTCTGCCCTTGCTTCTGGGTGCAGTATTTTTTGGATTAACCAACAATATTAAGTTAAATTTGGGAATAATTTTAAAAAATTTGTGCATTTTTGAAAAATTGTTCACTTTTTCTTTTCTTAAAGGCACAGTACACTTTTTTCTAATGTTTTTTTTTATGCTATAAACTACTTTTGTGGTATTACTAGTCTGTTCAACATGTCTGACATTGAGGTTTCTCATTGTTCTATGTGTTTAGAAGCTATTGTGCAACCCCCTCTAACATTGTGTAACTTGTACTGAAAGGGCTTTACAATGTAAAAAGCATATTTTAAATTAAGTGTGCCTAGGGATGATTCTCAGTCTGAAGAGAATCAGGATATGCCATCCAATTCTCCCCAAGTGTCACAACCTTTAACGCCCACACAAGCGACACCTAGTACTTCTAATTCCTTTACTCTGCAGGAGATGGCTGCAGTTATGTCAACTACCCTTACAGAGGTATTGTCTAAATTACCAGTGTTGCAGGGTAAACGTAGTAAGGTCAAGTATTAATGTAAATACTGAATCCTCTGATGCTTTATTAGCTATTTCCGATGTTCCCTCACAGTGCTCTGAGTTGGGGATCAGGGAATTACTGTCTGAGGGTGAAATTTCTGATTCAGGGAATGTTTTGCCTCAGACAGATTCGGATGCTATGTCATTTAAATTTAAGCTTGATCACATCTGCCTGTTGCTTAGGGAGGTTTTAGAGACTCTGGATGATTGTGACCCTATTGTGATTCCTCCAGAGAAATTGTGTAAAATGGATAAATATTTGGAAGTTCCTACTTACACTGATGTTTTTCCGGTTCATAAGAGAATTTCGGATATTATTAGTAAGGAATGGAATAGACCAGGTATACCGTTTTTCTCCCTCTCCTAATTTTAAGAAAATGTTTCCTATATCAGATACCATTTGGGACTCATGGCAAGCGGTCCCTAAGGTAGAGGGAGCTATATCTTCCCTAGCTAAGCGTACTACTATACCCATTGAGGATAGTTGTGCTTTCAAGGATCCTATGGATAAGAAATTAGAGGGTCTACTAAAGAAATTATTTGTTAATCAGGGATTTCTTTTACAACCTACGGCTTGCATTGTTCCAGTAACTACTGCAGCAGCTTTTTGGTTTGAGGCTCTAGAAGAGTCTCTTAAGGTTGAGACTCCATTAGATGACATTCTAGATAGAATTAAGGCTCTTAAGCTAGCTAATAATTTTATTACTGATGCTGTTTTTCAAATTGCTAAATTAGCGGCAAAAAATGTAGGATTTGCTATTTTAGCACTTAGAGCATTGTGGCTCAAATCTTGGTCTGCTGATGTGTCATCAAAACATAAGCTTTTAGCTATTCCCTTTAAAGGTAAGACCCTTTTTGGGCCAGAATTGAAGGAGATCATTTCTGATATTACAGGAGGTAAGGGCCATGCCCTACCTCAGGATAGGTCGGTTAAAATGAGGGGTAAACAGAATAATTTTCGTTCCTTTCGGAAATTTAAAGGAGGACCACTTGCTTCTTCTTCTTCCACAAAGCAGCATGAAGGGGTAGCCCCCGATCCGGGACCGGATCTAGTAGGGGGCAGACTTTCTTTGCTCAGGCTTGGGCAAGTGATGTTCAGGATTCCTGGGAACTAGAAATAGTGACCCACGGTTATCAATTGGAATTCAAGGATTTCTCCCAAGAGGGAGATTTCATCTTTCAAAATTATCTGCAAACCAGATAAAAAGAGAGGCATTCTTACGCTGTGTAAAAGACCTTTCTACTATAGGAGTAATTTGGCCAGTTCCAAAATTGGGACAGGGGTTTTTACTCAAACCTATATGTGGTTCCTAAAAAAGAGGGAATGTTCAGACCCATCTTAAACCTCAAGTGTGTAAACAAATTTCTAAGAGTTCCATCATTCAAGATGGAGACAATTTGAACGATTTTGCCAATGATCCAGGAGGGTCAATATATGACTACCGTGGATTTGAAGGATGCTTACCTTCATATTCCAATTCACAAAGATCATCATCGGTTTCTAAGGTTTGCCTTCTTGGACAAACATTATCAGTTCGTGGCTCTTCCTTTCGGTTTGGCCACCGCACCCAGAATCTTCACAAATGTTCTAGGGTCTCTTTTGGCGGTTCTCAAACCGCAAGGGATAGCGGTGGCACCTTATATGGATGATATTCTGATTCAGGCGTCAACATATCATCTGACAAAATCTCACATAGACACAGTGTTGTCTTTTCTGAGAACTCACGGCTGGAAGGTGAACATAGAGAAGAGTTCACTTGTTCCACAGACAAGGGTTCCTTTTCTGGGAACTCTGATAGACTCGGTAGCCATGAAAGTATTTCTGACGGAGGTCAGAAAATCAAAGATTTTGAATTTTTGCCGAGCATTTCTGTCCATTCCTCGGCCATCAGTGGCTCAGTATATGGAGGTAATTGGATTAATGGTAGCGGCAATGGATACCGTTCCGTTTGCTCGCTTTCATCTCAGACCACTGCATCTGTGCATGCTTGGTCAGTGGAATGGGGATTGTGCGGATTTATCTCCAAAGATAATTCTGGATCAAGAGACCAGAAACTCTCTTCTTTGGTGGTTGTTGCCAGATCATCTGTCCCAGGGGACTTGTTTCCACAGACCCTCGTGGGTGATAGTGACAACAGATGCCAGCCTTCTGGGCTGGGGTGCAGTTTGGAACTCCCTGAAGGCTCAGGGTGTTTGGACTCGGGTGGAGTCTCTACTTCCAATACATATTCTGGAACTGAGAGCAATATTCAATGCGCTTCAGGTGTGGCCTCAGTTGGCTTCGGCCAAATTCATCAGATTCCAGTCAGACAACATAACGACTGTGGCATATGTCAATTATCAGTTGGGGAGGAACAAGGAGTTCCTTAGCGATGATAGAAGTATCCAAGATAATCAGTTGGGCAGAGGCCCACTCTTGTCATCTGTCAGCGATCTATATACCAGGGGTAGAGAACTGGGAAGCAGATTTTCTAAGTCGACAGACTTTTCATCCGGGGGAGTGGGAACTTCAACCGGAGGTATTTGCCTCATTGATTCTCAGATGGGGCAGACCGGAATTGGTTTTGATGGCATCTCGTCAGAATGCCAAGCTTCCAAGATATGGATCCCGGTCAAGGGATCCTCAGGCCGAACTGATAGATGCCTTGGCAGTACCTTGGTTGTTCAGCCTAGCTTATGTTTCCGCTCCTCCCATGTGTGATTGCTCAAATCAAACAGGAGAGAGCTTCAGTGATCCTGATATTGCTTGGGTGGCCACGTAGGACTTGGTATGCGGATCTAATGGACATGTCCTTACTGCCACCGTGGAAACTTCCATTGACAGGACCTTTTCATTCAAGGTCCTTTCCAACATCCAAATCTAATTTCTCTGCAACTGACTGCGTGGAGATTGAACGCTTGATTTTTATCGAAGCAAGGATTCTCTAGTTCAGTTATCAATACTTTGATACAGGCTAGAAAGCCTGTCACTAGAAAAATCTATCATAAGATATGGCGTAAATATCTTTTTGGTGTGAATCCAAGGGTTACTCATGGAGTAAAGTTAGGATTCCTAGGATTTTGTCTTTTCTCTAAGAAGGATTGGAGAAAGGGTTATCAGCAAGTTCCTTAAAGGGACAAATTTCAGCTTTGTCAATTCTGTTTCACAAACGTTTGGCAAATGTATCAGATGTTCAGTCTTTTTGTCAGGTTCTATCTAGAATTAAGCCTGTATTTAGACCTATTACTCCTCCCTGGAGTTTTAATTTAGTTCTGCAAGGGGTTCAGTTTTGAACCTATGCGTTCCATAGATATTAAACTTTTATCTTAGAAAATTCTGTTTTTGGTTGCTATTTCTTCTGCTCGAAGGGTTTCTGAGCTTTCAGCATTACAGTGTGATTCGCCTTATCTCATATTTCGTTCTGATAAGGTGGTTTTTACGTACCAAACCTGGGTTCCTTCCTAAGTTTGTTTCGAATAAGAATATTAATCAGGAAATTGTTGTTCCTTCCTTGTGTCCTAATCCTAAGAAGGAGCGTCTGTTGCATAACTTGGACGTGGTCCGTGCCTTAAAAGTTTTACTTACAGGCAACTAAGGATTTCCGTCAATCATCTTCATTATTCATTGTTTATTCTGGAAAGCAGAGGCGTCAGAAAGCTACGGCTACCTCTCTTTTTGGCTGAGAAGTATCATCCGCCTGGCATATGAAACTGCTGGACAGCAGCCTCCTGACAGAATTACGGCTCATTCTTCTAGGGCTGTGGCTTCCACATTGGGCTTTTAAAAATGATGTATCTGTGAAACAGATTTGTATGGCTGCGACTTGGTCGTCCCTTCACACTTTTTCCAAATTTTCCAAATTTGATACTTTTGCTTCTTCTGAGGCTATTTTTGGGAGAAAGGTTCTTCAAGCAGTGGTGCCTTCCGTTTAGGTTCCTGTCTTGTCCCTCCCTTTCATCGGTGTCCTATTGCTTTGGTATTGGTTTCCCACAAGTAAGAATGAAATCCGTGGACTCGTCATATCTTTGTAAAAGAAAACTAAATTTCTCCTGCATTGGTGTGTCCTGTCCACGGCTTCATCCTTACTTGTGGGATATTCTCTTCCCCTACAGGAAATGGCAAAGAGAGCACACAGCAAGAGCTGTCCATATAGTCCCCCCTCTGGCTCCGCCCCCCAGTCATTCGCTTTGCCTGCTCTGAACAAGTAGCATCTCCACGGGGATGGTAAAGAGTATGTGGTGTTAGTTGTAGTTTTATTTCTTCTATCAAGAGTTTATTTTAAAATAGTGCCGGTTTGTACTATTTACTCTACAACAGAAAGTGATGAAGAGTTCTGTTAAAAGAGGAGTATGATTTTAGCAACAGTAACTAAAATCCATTGCTGTTCCCACGCAGGACTGTTGAAACCAGAGAACTTCAGTTGGGGGGAACAGTTTGCAGACTTTTCTGCTCCAGGTATAACTAGTCTCTTTTCTAACAAGACATAGTAATGCTAGAAGACTATCATTTTCCCTTATGGGATCGGTAAGCCATTTTCTTAGACTCATAACAGAATGAAGGCTTATAAATGAGCTCTATACTGGTTGACACTATTGTGGGCTAAATCGATTGATTTATATATTATTTATATGACTTTTGGAGTGTTTTGTGACTTTGAAACACCTTTTTTATTACACCTGGCAGTTGTTTAGACACCTAATCTAGTCAGGAAGGCCCCTTCACTCTGGTATGCAGAGGGAGGAGGCCTCATTTTTGCGCCTCAGTTGCGCAGTTACTTTTGGAAGCAGTGCATGCAGCTTCTGTTGATCAGATCTGTAAGGCAGCGACTTGGTCTTCTCTGCATACTTTTGCCAAATTTTACAAATTCGATTCTTATGCTTCTTCGGAGGCTATTTTTGGGAGAAAGGTTTTGCAAGCCGTGGTGCCTTCCGTTTAGGTAACCTGACTTGCTCCCTCCCTTCATCCGTGTCCTAAAGCTTTGGTATTGGTTCCCACAAGTAAGGATGAAGCCGTGGACCGGACACACCAATGTAGGAGAAAACAGAATTTATGTTTACCTGATAAATTTCTTTCTCCTACGGTGTGTCCGGTCCACGGCCCGCCCTGGCTTTTAGTCAGGTTTGAAAAATTTTATTCCATACACTACAGTCACCACGGCACCCTATAGTTTCTCCTTTTTCTGCTAACCGTCGGTCGAATGACTGAGGGGCGGAGCCAGAGGGGGGACTATATGGACAGCTCTTGCTGTGTGCTCTTTGCCATTTCCTGTAGGGGAAGAGAATATCCCACAAGTAAGGATGAAGCCGTGGACCGGACACACCGTAGGAGAAAGAAATTTATCAGGTAAACATAAATTCTGTTTTATGCTTACCTGATAAATTACTTTCTTTTACGATATGACGAGTCCACGGCCCACCCTGTTCTTTTTAAGACTGTTTTTCTTTATATTTTTTGTAAACTTCAGTCACCTCTGCACCTTTTTAGCCTTTCCTTTTTCTCTTCCTATACCTTCGGCCGAATGAGGGTGGAGGGGAAGGGGAGGGGCTATATATATATACAGCTCTGCTGTGGTGCTCTTTGCCACTTCCTGTTAGCAGGAGGTTAATATCCCTCAAGTAAGGATGAAATCCGTGGACTCGTCATATCGTAAAAGAAAGTAATTTATCAGGTAAGCATAAATTTAGTTTTTGTGAACCTATGATAAGAGACATATTTGTGCAGCCATTAGATGCACTTTTCAATGAGATACCCAGAGACCAACAAAGCAAATTAGATAATATAAGTAAATTGGAAGTTTTTTTCAAATTACACGCTCTATCTAAATGAGAGCCCATTTAAACTAGTTTGCTGCTCAGAAAATTAAGTAGATGTGAAACTTTAATTCTTAACTGGAGCATTTTTTGTTTTTTTCCCATTGGTATGGTTTTTTTTTTTTAAAGGTTAACTTATTTTCCCAACATTTTTTTTTTACACAGTCATAGTTAAAGGGACATTCCCGTCCAAAATTTCAATGCACATAGATGAATTACATCTTTATATGGAAACATATCTGCAATATAAATGTATTAGCAAAAATGCTTCACTGTTTTAGAGTTAACATTTTTCTCCACATGTGCATGTGAAGCATAGCTAGATATTTTCAGTGCGCCAACGGGGCTTATATAATTTCAGCAATTAACAAATTGAGTAATTTACAGATTGTACAAGCACCCTAGGCTCTCTGAGAAAGTACTGTTTAAAATGCTAGCGCATGGTGCATACTTAATTACACTACTAAAATAGTGATAACTTTTATTAGAATCATTTTTGCTAATGCATGTATATTTCAAAAATGCTTCTATTTAAAATTGAAATGCATCCATGTGGATTTAAATTTTTACTAGAATGTCCTTTTAATACTAGATGTGATAATTTGGTAATTTGGCAGGACCCTGGTGTTTTGAATTTTTCAAAGGAAGGTGTAGCAGTGTTTAGCAGTTTCATATTTATTTATTTTAATTGTGCTTTGTTTTCTAGCATTGTAATTGAAGCCATTTAATTTGCAAACACTTGCAGATATGGAAGGTGCTCAGCAGACAGGAATTCCAAATGGCTTTTTATTGTATTTCATTCCCGCAGATTCTCGCATTCTCTGTACGCAACAATTTTATTTTCATTTTAGTGTTTTGAAGGGAAAAAAAAAAATGCAAATCTGTTTACCTTGCACAAGAAATTAGAATATTGCAGTAAACATCCTCAAGACTGGTCAAAAATGACATTTAGAAATTTTGCAAATTTAGCGCTGTGGAATTTGTTGGCGCTCTACAAATAACCGATAATAATAGTAGATTTAGAGAGACCAAATTAAATTTCGATTCCAGCATTGCAGTTGCGATTTCGCGCATATAATATTTACAAACGTGAAATCGTGATTGCAATATTGTGAAATATGAAAACTCGCAACATTGTGAATTAAAAACTGGAAATTTCTTTTCTAAGGTAGGGAGAGTCCACGGCTTAATTCCTTACTGTTGGAAAATACTACAACACCTGGCCACCAGGAGAAGGCAAAGACACCCCAGCCAAAGGCTTAAATATCCCTCCCACTTCCTCATTACCCCAGTCATTCTTTGCCTTTCGCCATGTTAGGAGGTGGCAGAGAAGTGTCAGAAGATTCGGAGAGTCCTTTAAAAAGGGTATCTGCCCTTCGAGATAGGACTGGAGTTTTAAGTAGTCATGCTAACCTCTCAGTGAGAGTATTGATGAAAGTTAGTCTGGAGATGCAGGGAAAGTTTTTCTGCGAAATCATCCAGACTACTGCTAACAGCTCCTAAGCAATCAGTGTTGACGAGTTTCACTGCCTGCTTTCTCTCACTCCAGACCATGTCAGGAGCGCTGCTATAAGACTGTCACACTTGAGAGGTGTGTTCTGTTCTGTTCCAGAGCATGAATCCTGGAGCTAAGATTGTTTCAATTTTTACACATAAAATGCTATAACAGGTTCACAGTGTGGCTCCTTTTATACCTTGATAGGATCCAGGGTTAATATCCTCTGAAGGGGGTTTATTTACCAGTTGGGGTTAATTAATCAGTGTATTCTTTACATGCTGCTTTGTGTGATTTTTTTTCCTGGGTTGATAGACTGTGTGTTTTTGGCTGGAACAAACAGGATTCACTTTCGTTTTTGAAAGTGTTGCACAGCTCCTATTACTTGCTGTACTTGTGATAACAGGGAGTACTGTCTTGCACTCCATGTGACCGGGTGTGGTCTATGTTCATTTCCTCCATGCTGGCTAAAACTTGAACCTGAGGAGATTGTTTCCTCTGATAACTGTCTGGGTCTAGGAGGTGGTGAGTGCTCAAGCCATTGGGGGTATAAAAGTGCAGTTAAACGTTTTTTATTTGTGTCCTTCTGTGGGTATAACCTGAGCTATGGAGGACATGTTAGGTTACTCCTTCTGTACTAAATCATACCTGTTTATATTGTGAGGAGGCTGTGGTTTTCCTGCCCACTCAATTATGTTCCACATGCCTTAACACCATTATAAAGTCTAAGAAGGGAGACAAGCCTGCTAAGGCTCTTAGTCTCTCTGAGCCGTCTACCTCTCAGGACTCGGCGTCCCGTGAGATTACTACCCTTGCTACATTATCCACTCCACATGCATTTCCCCGTAGCACATCTAATCCTCCATCCAGAGAGGGCCTTCTTCCTGTGGACTTTGCCGCGCAGTTACAAACGGCGGTGTCTGCGGCACAAGAGAGGTTAAACATAGCTCTCCTGACCCGGAGTCATCTAAATATTTATTGGATTTAGCTATTATTTCCCAGTTATCTGATGATGAGTTAACCTCTAGCTTCAGAGGGTGAACTTTCTGGGTCAGAGTCCTTAGCGCCCTAAGCCTCCTGCAGCGAAGGAACCGTCATTTAGATTTAAAATTGAGCACTTGCGTTTTTTATTAAAGGAGGTTCTGTCTACGTTATAGGTTCCAGAGGCCGCGCTGCCTGAAGAACCTACGATGCCTAAAATAGACTGAGTTTATGAAGACAGGAAAGTTCCTTTGACTTTTCCTGTGCCGGTTAGGATGGTGAACATTATTAACGAATGGGAAAGAATTGGTTCTTTTCCCCCTCGTCTACTTTTAAAAAATTATTCCCAGACTCTCAACTGGATTTGTGGGGCTCCATTCCTAAGGTGGATGGTGCTGTCTTCACACTTGCTAAACGTACTACTATACCTCTTGACGATAGTTCTAAGCTGATGGATAAGAAAATGGAAACCTTTCTGAGAAAGATGTTTCAACCTACAGGATTTTTGTTTCAACCGGTGGCTGCCGGAGCGGCTACCTACTGGTGCAACTCTTTATCAGAACTCATTGAGGTGGAGTCTCCCCTCGAGGATATTCAAGACAGAATTAAAGCTCCGAGAATTGCTAATTCATTTATTTCTAATGTGAACATGCAAATTATTTGCCTAAATGCAAAGGCCTCTGGCTTTGCGGTCCTAGCCCGCCGGGTGCTCTGGTTTAAAGGGACATGAAACCCACATTTTTTCTTTTATGATTTAGAAAGAGAATGCAATTTTAAACATCTTTCTAATTTACTTCTATTATCTAATTTGTTTTATTCTTTTGATATTCCTTGCTTAAAAGCGTATCTAGATATGCTCAGTAGCTGCTGATTGGTTGCTGCACATAGAAGCCTCATATAATTGGCTCACCCATGTGCATTGCTTTTTCTTCAAATAAGGATATCTAAAAAATGAAGCAAAATAAATATATGTAAATTGTAATGTTGTTTAAATTTGTATGTAATGAAAGAAAGATTTTGGGTTTAGTGGCCCTTTAAGTCTTGGTCTGCGGATATGACCTTTAGTCCAAGCATGGACTCCATTATTTCTACGGTTACCGAAAGCAAGGGTGCCTTTCTACCGCAAGATAACAAGTCTAAGGGATGACAATCTTCTAATTTTCTTTCCTTTCTTCCCAATAAGAACAATCCTCCTCCAAGCCCGAGCAACCCAAGAGTACTAGGAAGCCGGCTCAGTCCTGGAATAAATCCAAGCAGAATAAGAAGCCCGCAGAAAACAAATCGTCATGAAGGGATGGCTCCAATCCGGGATCGAATTGTGTAGGGGGCAGACTGTCTTTTTTCCCAGACGTCTGGTTCAAGGACGTACAAGATCAGTGAGTCCTGGATGTAGTATCTCAGGGATACAAGAGAGGCTTCAAATCTCATCCGCCAAGGGGCAGATTCCTTCTCTCGAATCTGTCTACCAGACCAGAAAAGAGGGGATGCCTTTCTAGGGTTGTTGTCCCGGTGCCTATCGAAAAAAGAGGTTTGGGGTTTTATTCAAACCTTTTCGTGATCCCAAAGGAGGGAACTTTCAGCCCAATTCCTGGCCTAAGTGCTTAAACAAATTTCTCAGTGTCCCTTCAAGATGGAGATAAGGTTCCTCCTTCCTTTAGTTCACGAAGGCCAGTTTATGACCACTATAGATCTGAAGGACGCTTACCTTCATGTTCCAATCCACAGGGAATACTTTCAGTTTCTAAAGTTTGCATTCCTGGACCATCACTTCCAGTTCATTGCCCTTCTGTTTAGCCTAGCTATTGCTCCAAGAATCTTTACGAAGGTCCTGGGGGCTCTTTTAGCCGTTGCCAGAACTCAGGGTATTGCAGTAGCCACATACTTGGACGATATTCTGGTGCAAGCACCATCCTTTCTTCTTGCGGAAGAATTCTCAGAGTCCCTTCTCAGTCTTCTTCGATCACATGGATGGAAGATAAACTTGGAAAAGAGTTCTCTTTTATCCCAAGTACCAGGGTGGAATTCCTGGGTACTATAATAGACTCCATTTCCATGAGGATATTTCTAATGGATCAGAGATGTTTCAAGCTAACTTCGGCATGTCTTGCCCTCCGGACCTCCTTGAGTCCCTCTGTGGCTCAGTGTATGGAGGTGATTGGTCTCATGGTGTTCTGCATGGACATCATTCCTTTTGCCAGGCTCCGTCTCAGACCTTTACAACTTTGCATGCTGAGACAGTTGAACGGTGATCATTCAGATCTGTCTCTAAAGATTGTATTAGACAGCGGGTCGAGAGAAGTGCTCTCTTTGTAGCTCTGTCCAGATCTGTCCCGAGGGACGTGCTTCTTAAGACCATCCTGGGAGATTCTGACTACAAACACAAGCCTAACCAGATAGGGAGCTGTTTTGGGGTTCCAGGAAGGCACAGGGGTTGTTTACTCAGGAGGAGTCCTCCCTCCCAATCAATTTTGGAACTATGGACAATCTTCAGTGCCTTGAAGGCTTGGTCACTTCTGGGTTCGTCCCAGTTTATCAGATTCCAATCATACAATATAGCCTCGGTGGCTTACATCAACCATCAGGGGGAACGAGAAGTTCCTTGGTGATGAAGGAAGTATCTCAGATTCTGGAGTGGGCGGAGTCCCACAGCTGTTTGCTGTCAGCGATCCACATTCCGGGTGTGGACAACTTGGATGCAGATTTTCTCAGCAGGCAATCCTTCCACCCAGGGGAATGGTCTCTCCATCCCAAGGTGTTTGCAGAGATATGCAGCAAGTGGGGGATGGCGTCCTGTCTCAATACCAAGCTACCCTGGTACGGGTTGAGGTTGAGGGATCCCCAAGCAGATCAAATAGAGGCACTAATGTGTTTACGATCCAGTTCTAAATTCCCGCATTCCTTACCATGTGGCGACGAAAAGATTCTGGTCTGCTAGTGTCTGGTTCTTAGGAGGTGGTGAGTGCCCCAGCCTTTGTGGGTGTCAGGTGCCGTTGGAGGATCGGACCTGTCATCGCCCTGGTTCTTCCGGTTGCTGAGGCTTTTGCTCAGCGTTTTTTCCTTTGTGGTTCCTGTTGTGGGTTGTTACTGGACTTTCAGACTTTAGGGCGGGTTCAGGGTTCTCCATTCCCAGGGAACTTGGGCTATGACCTTTGGTCTGGGTAGTTGACCTGGTCTCGGTTGGCCAGGTTTTCTGAGTGTCGGTGCTCATTGGGCTTGCCTTACACCTATTGAATGGTTCCCTTGGACAGTTTGCTGAAGTAACCTGATGGCTTTGCGGTTCTGCAGGCGTAGGGTTTGCAGGGTATCCGCTGCAGCTAATGCACCTTGTCTGTGTGCTAGCAGGCTAATTTCTAAGGGGATTGCTTCCAAGATCATCTGTGTTGGAGATTGATCTCTTGTTCAGTCTGTGGCCTTGTGTCTTGTGGGCAGGTGCTCTGTATTAATGGCCCTTTTTTCCTAGGGGGACTTGTTCTCCTCCTTACAGAGGTGTGGTCCTTGTCTTAGGGCTTCTCCTGGATTCAGGAGGTGGAACAGAGGATTTATCATTTGTTGAAGAGAGGCATGCTCTCTGGGTTGTTTTCTTCTATTGGTGATTTGTTTCTAAGGAGTTTTGGGTGGCACCCGAGCTCTGTTGGAATGGTTAAGGTTATTCTTCCACTCTTGTGAGCTGGTGTGGGTTTCTTTTGTTCCCCTGTTTTCAGACCTGCCGATGCTTGGGCTAGCCCAGCTTGGAGTAAGTTTTGAGGTTTGTTGTTCCTTTTTGGAAGTGCAGTGGGCCTCGTTGAGGTTCTGTGCTTCTCCCTTTTTGAGACCTATGTGTCGGTCTGGCGGCTTGGATTGACTGGAGCATGCTCTCTGTTTTGGAGTTTTTTGCAATCTGATATCTTGTTTGGCTGCTTTTTGCTTTTCAGCAAGTATTTTCTTTCTGTGTCATCCTGATGACTGCGTGTTCTTGACACAGGTGTTTACCTCGTCTGGGTCTGCTACATTATGTGTTGAATACTTCTGTATTATAAATTCTAACGTTTTGAGGACTCAGTCTTCAGTTGTCTTTTTAGGTGCTTTTGCACGATGTTGAGAGGAAGATTTTCTCTGTTCTGATGCCCGGTCCTAAACCTTGTGGTTTTTGTATGGTCTGGGCAGGGCTGCCACTAGAAATTTTGGGGCCCCTGACTCAACCATTGATCAGGGCCCCCCCCCTCCTTTGACACGTGTAATTTTTTACCAAGTGACTAAAACGTATATGCACTTTATTCTTAATTGTCTATTTAAACTTGGAAATGTTGTAAAGGTAGTAACATACACAGACACACACACAGACACACTCATACACTGAAACACACAAACACACTTACACATAAGGATTCACATATAGACACTTTAGCAGACACACAAAGAAACACACTCACACAGACACCCAAACAGACACTTGGCACTTGTTTACATTGACCTGACAAGTAATGAGGTAAAGTACAGTACAGCTACAGTATTGAAAAAAAAAAGATTTAGGAAAACAAAATATGGAGTTCTGATTATCTTTTTGTAAAGGAAGATGACAACTAAATTATTACAACAGCATGCAGTGGCTGAAAGGAAGGGCCCTGAACTGCCTAAACAATAATTTAAAGGTTAAATGGTGGATTGGTTACTTCCGGAAAGGTCTTGTTAGTCTCAGTCTGTAGAAAGATGTGAATAATTAGTAGTAAGGTCAAAATGTCCTAAAAAGGAACAGACAATGGACACACACACACACACAAACTCAAGCTTGCACATACACCCAAGGAAACACAGAGACAGCCTCAGAAAACACACAAAACATACACACAGGGCTGCCATCAGGGGGTGACAGGGGTGACTCCTGTCAGGGGCCCAATGAGCCTGGGGGGCCCCATGAGGCATTTTTTTTTAATTTAAATGTGGGCAGCCACCAGTGGGTACTACAGCAGAGTGCTAATTGAGCATGGGAAATGTTATTACAAGGAGTAAAGTATTAGCATTTGAGAGGATTTCTTAGTGTGCACTAAACCACTATCACATCGAATCTCAACTGGAAATTGATTAAACTTTTCACATTGTTTCATTTTTTGTATTATATTGTTGCTAATATGTATACTACACTTCAATATTGCGCCTGATCAGCGCTTTTATGTGTGCAAATCATTTTATTCTATTTTGTCACTTATGTAATTAAATATATATATTTTATATATTTCTATTGTTCACACTTCTTTTGTTGATTCAATCCGCACTGGGTGTCATTATTTGCATATATAGATTGCGCTATATGCTCACAAACCTTTTTTTATATATATATATTTTTATATATTTTCTATTTTAAGCAATATCAATTGAGGTTGGGAGTTTCCTCTTTATCACCACAGGTTTAATAGTTTCCCTCTTTTGCGCAGTTAACCCTTTTGTCTTTTTGTCTTTACTA
Organism: Bombina bombina; assembly: GCF_027579735.1. Taxonomy (NCBI): domain Eukaryota; kingdom Metazoa; phylum Chordata; class Amphibia; order Anura; family Bombinatoridae; genus Bombina; species Bombina bombina. The sequence goes on from NC_069500.1 coordinate 1,201,835,374, forward strand.
AACCACTATGCGCAGTGTGAGACAGACTTAACACTTTGTACAGTGTGTGCCTGAGTCAGACGGCAGATCACTTTCATTTGCAGAGGAGGTAGTACTTACTTAGCAAATGTTTATTTCTTTGTGCAATTTTGGATTGTAACTTCAGTGTGGTAGTAGTTGTTTGGTGGGGCTAGGGGTCCATAAAAACAAATTTTTTCTCCAACATAGGTGTGTCCGGTCCACGGCGTCATCCTTACTTGTGGGATATTCTCTTCCCCAACAGGAAATGGCAAAGAGCCCAGCAAAGCTGGTCACATGATCCCTCCTAGGCTCCGCCTACCCCAGTCATTCTCTTTGCCGTTGTACAGGCAACATCTCCACGGAGATGGCTTAGAGTTTTTTAGTGTTTAACTGTAGTTTTTCATTATTCAATCAAGAGTTTGTTATTTTCAAATAGTGCTGGTACGTACTATTTACTCAGAAACAGAAAAGAGATGAAGAATTCTGTTTGTATGAGGAAAATGATTTTAGCAACCGTAACTAAAATCCATGGCTGTTCCACACAGGACTGTTGAGAGCATTAACTTCAGTTGGGGGAACAGTTTGCAGTCCTTTGCTGCTTGAGGTATGACACATTCTAACAAGACGATGTAATGCTGGAAGCTGTCATTTTCCCTATGGGATCCGGTAAGCCATGTTTATTACGATTGTAAATAAGGGCTTCACAAGGGCTTATTTAGACTGTAGACATTTTTTGGGCTAAATCGATTGATATTAACACTTATTTAGCCTTGAGGAATCATTTATTCTGGGTATTTTGATATAATTATATCGGCAGGCACTGTTTTAGACTCCTTATTCTTTAGGGGCTTTCCCAAAGCATAGGCAGAGTCTCATTTTCGCGCCGGTGTTGCGCACTTGTTTTTGAGAGGCATGGCATGCAGTCGCATGTGAGAGGAGCTCTGATACTGATAAAAGACTTCTGAAGGCATCATTTGGTATCGTATTCCCCTTGGGTTTGGTTGGGTCTCAGCAAAGCAGATACCAGGGACTGTAAAGGGGTTAAAGCTTAAAACGGCTCCGGTTCCGTTATTTTAAGGGTTAAAGCTTCCAAAATTGGTGTGCAATATTTTCAAGGCTTTAAGACACTGTGGTGAAAGTTTGGTGAATTTTGAACAATTCCTTCATGTTTTTTCGCAATTGCAGTAATAAAGTGTGTTCAGTTTAAAATTTAAAGTGACAGTAACGGTTTTATTTCAAAACGTTTTTTGTACTTTCTTATCAAGTTTATGCCTGTTTAACATGTCTGAACTACCAGATAGACTGTGTTCTGAATGTGGGGAAGCCAGAATTCCTATTCATTTAAATAAATGTGATTTATGTGATAATGACAATGATGCCCAAGATGATTCCTCAAGTGAGGGGAGTAAGCATGGTACTGCATCATTCCCTCCTTCGTCTACACGAGTCTTGCCCACTCAGGAGGCCCCTAGTACATCTAGCGCGCCAATTCTCCTTACTATGCAACAATTAACGGCTGTAATGGATAATTCTGTCAAAAACATTTTAGCCAAAATGAACCCTTGTCAGCGTAAGCGTGGATGCTCTGTTTTAGTTACTGAAGAGCATGACGACGCTGATATTAATATCTCTGAAGGGCCCCTAACCCAATCTGAGGGAGCCAGGGAGGTTTTGTCTGAGGGAGAAATTACTGATTTAGGGAACATTTCTCAGCAGGCTGAATCTGATGTGATTACTTTTAAATTTAAATTGGAACATCTCCGCATTTTGCTTAAGGAGGTATTATCCACTCTGGATGATTGTGAAAATTTGGTCATCCCAGAGAAACTATGTAAAATGGACAAGTTCCTAGAGGTGCCGGGGCTCCCAGAAGCTTTTCCTATACCCAAGCGGGTGGCGGACATTGTTAATAAAGAATGGGAAAGGCCCGGTATTCCTTTCGTCCCTCCCCCCATATTTAAAAAATTGTTTCCTATGGTCGACCCCAGAAAGGACTTATGGCAGTCAGTCCCCAAGGTCGAGGGAGCGGTTTCTACTTTAAACAAACGCACCACTATTCCCATAGAGGATAGTTGTGCTTTCAAAGATCCTATGGATAAAAAATTAGAAGGTTTGCTTAAAAAGATGTTTGTTCAGCAGGGTTACCTTCTACAACCCATTTCATGCATTGTCCCTGTCACTACAGCCGCATATTTCTGGTTTGATGAACTGATTAAGGTGCTCGATAGTGACTCTCCTCCTTATGAGGAGATTATGGACAGAGTCAATGCTCTCAAATTGGCTAATTCTTTCACTCTAGACGCCTCTTTGCAATTGGCTAAGTTAGCGGCTAAGAATTCTGGGTTTGCTATTGTGGCGCGCAGAGCGCTTTGGTTGAAATCTTGGTCGGCTGATGCGTCTTCCAAGAACAAGCTACTAAACATTCCTTTCAAGGGGAAAACGCTGTTTGGTCCTGACTTGAAAGAGATTATCTCTGATATCACTGGGGGTAAGGGCCATGCCCTTCCTCAGGATCGGCCTTTCAAGGCAAAAAATAGACCTAATTTTCGTCCCTTTCGTAAAAACGGACCAGCCCAAGGTGCTACGTCCTCTAAGCAAGAGGGTAATACTTCTCAGGCCAAGCCAGCTTGGAGACCAATGCAAGGCTGGAACAAGGGAAAGCAGGCAAAGAAACCTGCCACTGCTACCAAGACAGCATGAAATATCGGCCCCCGATCCGGGACCGGATCTGGTGGGGGGCAGACTCTCTCTCTTCGCTCAGGCTTGGGCAAGAGATGTTCTGGATCCTTGGGCGCTAGAAATAGTCTCCCAGGGTTATCTTCTGGAATTCAAGGAACTTCCCCCAAGGGGAAGGTTCCACAGGTCTCAGTTGTCTTCAGACCACATAAAAAGACAGGCGTTCTTACATTGTGTAGAAGACCTGTTAAAAATGGGAGTGATTCATCCTGTTCCATTGAGAGAACAAGGGATGGGGTTCTACTCCAATCTGTTCATAGTTCCCAAAAAAGAGGGAACGTTCAGACCAATCCTAGATCTCAAGATCTTAAACAAATTTCTCAAGGTCCCATCTTTCAAGATGGAAACCATTCGAACTATCCTTCCTTCCATCCAGGAAGGTCAATTCATGACCACGGTGGATTTAAAGGATGCGTATCTACATATTCCTATCCACAAGGAACATCATCGGTTCCTAAGGTTTGCATTCCTGGACAAACATTACCAGTTCGTGGCGCTTCCTTTCGGATTAGCCACTGCTCCAAGGATTTTCACAAAGGTACTAGGGTCCCTTCTAGCTGTGCTAAGACCAAGGGGCATTGCAGTTGTACCTTACCTGGACGACATTCTGATTCAAGCGTCGTCCCTCCCTCGAGCAAAGGCTCACACGGACATCGTCCTGGCCTTTCTCAGATCGCACGGCTGGAAAGTGAACGTGGAAAAGAGTTCTCTATCCCCGTCAACAAGGGTTCCCTTCTTGGGAACAATTATAGACTCCTCAGAAATGAGGATTTTTCTAACAGAGGCCAGAAAGACAAAGCTTCTGGACTCTTGTCGAATACTTCATTCCGTTCCTCTTCCTTCCGTAGCTCAGTGCATGGAAGTGATCGGGTTGATGGTAGCGACAATGGACATAGTTCCTTTTGCGCGCATTCATCTAAGACCATTACAACTGTGCATGCTCAGTCAGTGGAATGGGGACTATACAGACTTGTCTCCAAAGATACAAGTAAATCAGAGGACCAGAGACTCACTCCGTTGGTGGCTGTCCCTGGACAACCTGTCACGAGGGATGACATTCCACAGACCAGAGTGGGTCATTGTCACGACCGACGCCAGTCTGATGGGCTGGGGCGCGGTCTGGGGATCCCTGAAAGCTCAGGGTCTTTGGTCTCGGGAAGAATCTCTTCTACCGATAAATATTCTGGAACTGAGAGCGATATTCAATGCTCTCAAGGCTTGGCCTCAGCTAGCGAGGACCAAGTTCATACGGTTTCAATCAGACAACATGACGACTGTTGCGTACATCAACCATCAGGGGGGAACAAGGAGTTCCCTAGCGATGGAAGAAGTGACCAAGATTATTCTATGGGCGGAGTCTCACTCCTGCCACCTGTCTGCTATCCACATCCCGGGAGTGGAAAATTGGGAAGCGGATTTTCTGAGTCGTCAGACATTGCATCCGGGGGAGTGGGAACTCCATCCGGAAATCTTTGCCCAAGTCACTCAACTTTGGGGCATTCCAGACATGGATCTGATGGCCTCTCGTCGGAACTTCAAAGTTTCTTGCTACGGGTCCAGATCCAGGGATCCCAAGGCGGCTCTAGTGGATGCACTAGTAGCACCTTGGACCTTCAAACTAGCTTATGTGTTCCCGCCGTTTCCTCTCATCCCCAGGCTGGTAGCCAGGATCAATCAGGAGAGGGCGTCGGTGATCTTGATAGCTCCTGCGTGGCCACGCAGGACTTGGTATGCAGATCTGGTGAATATGTCATCGGCTCCACCTTGGAAGCTACCTTTGAGACGAGACCTTCTTGTTCAGGGTCCGTTCGAACATCCGAATCTGGTTTCACTCCAGCTGACTGCTTGGAGATTGAACGCTTGATTTTATCGAAGCGAGGTTTCTCAGATTCTGTTATCGATACTCTTGTTCAGGCCAGAAAGCCTGTAACTAGAAAGATTTACCACAAAATTTGGAAAAAATATATCTGTTGGTGTGAATCTAAAGGATTCCCTTGGGACAAGGTTAAGATTCCTAGGATTCTATCCTTCCTTCAAGAAGGATTGGAAAAAGGATTATCGGCAAGTTCCCTGAAGGGACAGATTTCTGCCTTGTCGGTGTTACTTCACAAAAAACTGGCAGCTGTGCCAGATGTTCAAGCCTTTGTTCAGGCTCTGGTTAGAATCAAGCCTGTTTACAAACCTTTGACTCCTCCTTGGAGTCTCAATCTAGTTCTTTCAGTTCTTCAGGGGGTTCCGTTTGAACCCTTACATTCCGTTGATATTAAGTTATTATCTTGGAAAGTTTTGTTTTTAGTTGCAATTTCTTCTGCTAGAAGAGTTTCAGAATTATCTGCTCTGCAGTGTTCTCCTCCTTATCTGGTGTTCCATGCAGATAAGGTGGTTTTACGTACTAAACCTGGTTTTCTTCCAAAAGTTGTTTCTAACAAAAACATTAACCAGGAGATTATCGTACCTTCTCTGTGTCCGAAACCAGTTTCAAAGAAGGAACGCTTGTTGCACAATTTGGATGTTGTTCGCGCTCTAAAATTCTATTTAGATGCTACAAAGGATTTTAGACAAACATCTTCCCTGTTTGTTGTTTATTCAGGTAAAAGGAGAGGTCAAAAAGCAACTTCTACCTCTCTCTCTTTTTGGATTAAAAGCATCATCAGATTGGCTTACGAGACTGCCGGACGGCAGCCTCCCGAAAGAATCACGGCTCATTCCACTAGGGCTGTGGCTTCCACATGGGCCTTCAAGAACGAGGCTTCTGTTGATCAGATATGTAGGGCAGCGACTTGGTCTTCACTGCACACTTTTACCAAATTTTACAAGTTTGATACTTTTGCTTCTTCTGAGGCTATTTTTGGGAGAAAGGTTTTGCAAGCCGTGGTGCCTTCCATTTAGGTGACCTGATTTGCTCCCTCCCTTCATCCGTGTCCTAAAGCTTTGGTATTGGTTCCCACAAGTAAGGATGACGCCGTGGACCGGACACACCTATGTTGGAGAAAACAGAATTTATGTTTACCTGATAAATTTCTTTCTCCAACGGTGTGTCCGGTCCACGGCCCGCCCTGGTTTTTTAATCAGGTCTGATAATTTATTTTCTTTAACTACAGTCACCACGGTACCATATGGTTTCTCCTATGCTATTATTCCTCCTTAACGTCGGTCGAATGACTGGGGTAGGCGGAGCCTAGGAGGGATCATGTGACCAGCTTTGCTGGGCTCTTTGCCATTTCCTGTTGGGGAAGAGAATATCCCACAAGTAAGGATGACGCCGTGGACCGGACACACCGTTGGAGAAAGAAATTTATCAGGTAAACATAAATTCTGTTTTTAGCAGCAGTGTATTTATGATTATTTGACAATGCTGTAGAAATTCTATATTTAAAACCATGCAGAAATGTTTCCTCCTCAATACACAAATGGTAGATGCCCTTTTGGCAGATATGCATTATATATATATATATATATATATATATATATATATATATATATATATATATATATATATATATATATATATATATATATATATATATATATATATATATATATATATATATATATATATATACACACATTCCAGTTTACTGCTCCTTTATGCAAGGAATTTCCAGATGCAGGGAGGCATTTTATCTAAGATTTTTACATCTGCATAAAATTTTATACTCTCAGACTAAGATTGCTCAGTGTTTGAAATGAGACAGGTTAACTTAAAACTGTTCAGTTTACACTACAGCTTAATTTTGAAATACATACCAACAAGCCTAAATCCTGCATTTAACCAGATCTAATGATATGAGTACCACAGCTTATGGTCCCACCAAGACCATATAGAGTACAGCATTTTCAAAATCCATAAGTACAGCTTACAGCTGGGAAAATTTGTACACTATATTTGAAGTGGTGTCTTGGTTGGGGAAAAAACAAACATATGTCAACCTTTTGAAGGTATTTTTCTTCATCTAGCCATATACCCAGTTCATTAATGTACAATTTTGAATTCACAGAATTATTTTTGTTTGCACATTTACAAATATGATTCTTTAAAAAGTGATCTCTTAATTTCTAAACATTTTTTTATCATGCATGTCATAAATGCAAGGTGCATAAGGTGCATAAATGTTTCCTCCTGTGAGTGTTTCTGTGGGTGTCTGTGTTTATGTCTTTGTGCTTTGGTTTGTGTCTGAGTGTGTATGTATTTTTTATCTGTGGGTCTCTCTGTGAGGGTGGGTGTGTATGTCTTTGTGCATTTTCTGTGGATGTCTGTGAGGGTGTGTGCATATGTCTTTGAGCTTTTTCTGTGGGTGTCTCTGTGAGGGTGTGTGTATGTTTGGCTTTGTGTATTTTCTCTGGATGCCTCTGTGAGGGTGGGTATGTATATCTGTGTTTTCTGTTGATTTCTCTGTGAGGGTGTGTGTGTGTTTGTATGTATGTCTGTGTTTTCTGTGGATGTCTGTGAGGGTGTGTGTTTTATGTGGGTGTATCTGTGAGGGTGTGTGTATGTCTGTTTTCTGTGGATGTCTCAGTGAGAGTGTGTGTATGTCTTTGTGTGTTTTCTGTGGGTGTCTGTGTGTGTGTGTGTATGTCTTTGTGTGTTTTCTGAGGCTGTCTGTTGGTGTTTCCTTGGGTGTATGTGCAAGCTTGAGTTTGTGTGTGTGTGTCCATTGTCTGTTCCTTTTTAGGACATTTTGACCTTACTACTAATTATTGAGACTAACAAGACCTTTCCGGAAGTAACCAATCCACCATTTAACCTTTAAATTATTGTTTAGGCAGTTCAGGGCCCTTCCTTTCAGCCACTGCATGCTGTTGTCATAATTTAGTTGTTATCTTCCTTTACAAAAAGATAATCAGAACTCCATATTTTGTTTTCCTAAATCTTCTTTTTTTTTTTTTTTTTTTTTTCTAAACTGTAGTTTACCTCATTACTTGTCAGGTCAATGTAAACAAGTGCCAAGTGTCTGTTTGGGTGTCTGTGTCTGAGTGTGTTTCTTTGTGTGTCTGCTAAAGTGTCTATATGTGAATCCTTATGTGTGAGTGTGTTTGTGTGTTTCAGTGTATGAGTGTGTCTGTGTGTCTGTGTATGTTACTACCTTTACAACATTTCCAAGTTTAAATAGACAATTAAGAATAAAGTGCATATACGCTTTAGTCACTTGGTCAAAAATTGCACATGTCAAAGGAGGGGGGGGGGCCTGATCAATGGTTGAGTCAGGGGCCCCAAAATGTCTAGTGGCGGCCCTGCCTACCACCAACTCCTACTACGCATGCAGGTAACCCAAATGCTAATTATCCTTCAAGGGAGTGTGGCCTGTTCCCACCAGAGGGCTCATCGGGCATGGGATCGCCTGGTCCAGTTCAGCCCTCCCGGGGAGCAACTGCCCCTGAGGCCTCAGGGGTCAACCTTCAGGGCCGGTGTTTTCTTTCCTCCCGGCGGAGGTATGTTGCGCCTTTCGTTATAGACTGGCGTGCCTTTGTGTTCTGTTAAGGCACGTTTTTGGCGTTGCTGGAGAATCCCACTCTGACTGAGTCTGGGGATTCTCAGTCTTAATCTTTGACTGGCTTGCATGCATAGACGTAAGCGGATGAAGTAATCTTCTAATAGTCTTTATTTGTGTATCCTTTTCCAGTTCTGAGATTGGAAGTCTCGGACCCCTATTGGACTGGTCCTGCGGGTCTGTCCGTTCTTCCTGGGCGATAACCTACGGGTTGCCTTATCTTTTATTTTTATCCAGTGAAGATGATTTTTATTTGGTCTAAAGCTCATGTTGTGGTGTGATGTTTCCTTCGGGAATTTTCTTCTCTGGAATTGATGCTCGCAATTTTGTGGTCACACTATTTACAAAAGTCTGACTGTTCTTTTTCCCTCCATCTCGGGGTAGACTCTTTGTGGCCTTGACAGTGCTGGGGCCCTTGGTTTCAGGCTGGTCCTGACAGGGTACAAATCCTTCTGTCTTTGAGGCCTAGTTCAGACACGTGGCGCCTTTTTATGTCTGGTTGGTCCGGTGAGGGCGCCTAGTGATCACAATATGATTTGTGGTGTTTACTTGTTTTATTTTACAAGCTTCAACTAGAATCCTGAGAGGACATGAGGGTCCCTGGTTGCTTAGGGGCATGGGTTCAGTCCTCATTCGCCTTTTAAGCTAGTGGGTCGGGACTCTGTGGAGATCCGCGGCGACATGTTCAGTCATTTCTGATTTTTCTGGGAACTAGAGTGTTCCTTCCCATTGTGGGTTGGAGGCTTGGAGGATTTAGGTCCTTTATACCGCCGTTCTTATGGTTTTGCCTTTCATGGTCTCTTTGGAAGTGTCCTTTTAGGACTTGTTCCTTTTAGAGATTCTCTTCCTTTTGGGTCGAGACTTTCTGGACTTGGTCTGGTTTTTCTACCTGGGTTTGGGATGCTTTGCATTCTTCTCCCTTGGGTGTGGTCCTCTGGAAAGTTAATCTGTAAAGTTTATGGAGACTAGCCTTTCTTTCTACTCTTTTGGTTAACTCTGTTCTCATTCTCATTTCCCTTAGTGTTGCCCTTGGGGATTTTAGGCTTTAGAGAAATTGCGTAACTTTGTTGCAGCCTAGCACCTTGTTTGGGGGGGGTGTTCGCTTCCCTTTGGGCTGGGAATTACGAGGGAGTCCTGTAACCATTCTCCGGGTTTCCCGGTTCTCCTTCCCTGTGAGGTCTGATTGCTTCAGACTGGGTATCTTGTGTTCCCTGGGGTGTCATTCGTTCTAGGACGATTCTGGGTCCAGGGTTCTTGTCTTGGATCCTTCTGGGATGTCTGGAGACTTATGATCCGGTGAACTGGTTCAGGACGACCCAGTTTTTTCAGGGACCCTATTTTGCAACATAGGGGCTATCTCATTGGGCTTGCAAGCTGGGAGGCCAGAGTTCACATGCACCTTCGGGTACTGGTTATAAACTTTAAGGCCTGACTTGTCCTTTGGAAGGAGTGTGCTCCTATTCATGGGGAATTTTTTCTGTTGGGTCAACAGTGGTGTCTGGATGATTTTTTTCATTCAGTCCGTGTTTTGATCATACTATGGCTTCATGTCTTGTGGACATGTACTATGTTATCTCTGCCCTTCCCTTTTGAGGGGATAGTTTGTCTTCCTTATGAGCTGGGGTTTCCTCTCTCCGGAGGGTCTTTGTCCTGATCTGTGTGTAGGAGGTTGGATCAGGTGGCTTATTTCTGTAAGGGGCAGCATCTGCTGCTCTATGGGCTCTGTTCCACCTGGAATTCTATCTCTTTACATAGAGGCTATCTAAGAGAGTTGTGACAGATCTTCCTACGGATCTATTGCACTTTTCTCTGTTCCAGGTCCCAGGGGGTTCTCCTTGGGAGTGCCTTATTTTGGAGGAGCAGATTGGGTTGGCACCCGAGCTCTGTTGGGGTGGGTGAGTTCCCCCCTTTTTCTTTCCATTACCTGGGGGCTTGTGGTTGGGGTCTTTCTGTCCCCCCTGTCTATCAGACATGTCTGTCGCTTGGGCTGGTCCGGTGTTGGAGCAGGATCTGAGATTGTTGCTCTGCTAAATTTGTCCTCGGAGCATTCGAGGTACGGTAAGCCTCTTGAGGTTCTCCTTTCTCCATGTTCAAGGTTTTTGGGAAGGACTGGCTGCTCTTAGCCTGCAATGTTATCCGCTGGTTAGTGGATACTTAGCAATCTGAAGGATCCTATCTTCAGCTGCTTTCTGCTTGCCCTGCAAGTATTTAGGTTTCAGAGTCATTTTTACATGACTGCAGCGTGCAGTGTTTTTGCTTTAAGTGTTGTCGTCAGACCTATCTGAGCTTGCTGCACGAGGTTTCGTTTCTGAATATTTCGGTTTTCGGAGCTACCTTTTTGCGATTTGGGGACCTTCGTATTTAGTTGCTTTTTAGAGTGCGGTTGCACTGTGTTAGAGGAAGATCCTCTCTGTTTCAGACTCCCGGCCTTATCCCATGGTTTCTGTATTTCTGGGGTCTGGGCGTTGCCTCCCCTTGTTTCTATGAGATTGGTGGGTCTCTGTTGGTCTGTAGTTCCTTATCCTAGCTGGACAGCTAGCACAGCATACTAATGCACTGTGGCTACTCTGCACTGTAGCAAACCGAGGGTTGCAAGTTTGATCTCCGGCAAGGTCTACTCAGCCTTCCTCCTTTCGAGGTTGATAAAATGAGCAGTACCTTGAGTCCCTTAAGGGGGATTAGCCGTGCTTTACAAGAACATTCATGTTTTCTCCATGTCTTTTCTTCTTTGTGGAAGAATGCGATAGCTTGTTCCCTTTCTTTAGTAAGGGGTGTGTTCCAAGTTTGTTCTCGGCTTTGAAAGAAGCGGGATGTTGTTGGGTAGGGGTTTTCAGGCTTGGTGCTCTCAGAATGGGCCGCCTCTTGTACCCCCCGTTTTTGCATTCAGTTTCCTCTATAGCTTGGGTATTGTTTTCCCAAAAGTAATGAATGCAGCTCTGGACTCTTTCCATTTATGAAGAAAAACATAAATTATGCTTACCTGGTGATTTTCTTTTCTTCAGATGGAAAGAGTCCACAGCTCCCCGCCCATATTTAGCTGTGGGGCGTCTGTTATTTTTGTTCTTCTGGCACCTTTTCATCCTGATATTTCTTCTACTGTTCCTTGTTCCCTCAACAGAATGACTGGAGGATGAGGGTAGTGGGGGAGGTATTAAAGCCTTTGGCTGGGGTGTCTTTGCCTCCTCCTGGTGGCCAGGTTCTTAATTCCCAAAAGTAATGAATGCAGCTTTGGACTCCATCTGAAGAAAAGAAAATAATCAGGTAAGCATAATTTAAGTTTTCTGTTGGAGCAAAATCTTGTAGTTTTGGATCTGTATGTCTGAGAACCATGCTTCTCTGAGTGGAAATAGAGGTGTTAGCATCTCCTATTAGAAGCCACTCTCTATGTAGGGGTTTAGAGAGTCAATATAGCAGAAATTGCTTTTTCAGAAATCTCAAAATTCTTGGTTACTGGACCAAGAGTGTCCAAAACTTTATCTGACAGTACTTAAAGTAAAGGTAAACTTTGATGAATGAAAGCCCGGTTTTTAAAAATACTATTAAAAACAGGAACACTTTCGTTCATCAAAGTTTAGAAATCGGCCGTTTTGATTAAAAACTTACCTGGGGGAAGCTGCTCTGGCTGTCAAAAGAATAAAGGTAAGTTTTTAATCAAAACGGCTGCTTTCTAAACATTGATGAATGAAAGTGCCCCTGTTTTTAATAGTATTTTTTTTAAAACGGGCTTTCATTCATCAGTTTACCTTCACTTTAAGATACCTGTCCGGTCCTCTGCGAACATTAACCCCTTAACGACCGAGGACGTGCAGGGTACGTCCTCTAAAAAATGTCAGTTAACGACCAAGGACGTACCCTGCACGTCCTCAGTCTGGAAAGCAGCTGGAAGCGATCCTGCTCGCTTCCAGCTGCTTTCCGGTTATTGCAGTGATGCCTCGACATCGAGGCATCCTGCAATAACACTTTCTGGCCATCCGATGCAGAGAGAGCCACTCTGTGGCCCTCTCTGCACCGGGTATTGTTGGTGGGTGGGAGCCGACTTGGGAGGCGGGTGGGCGGCCATCGGTGAGATCTGGAAGGTGGAGGGGGGCGGGATCGGGGGCGGAGCCTTCGGGGGCGCGTGCACGGTGGGTGGCGGGCGGGCGCGTGCACGGGGCGGGAGTGGGTGGGAACCGCTACACTACAGAAAAAAAGTTAGGAGTAAAGTGAAATTAAAAAATGAAATAAACATTTTTTTAAAAAAGCATTTAAGCGATCTGGAAGGGGTGGGGGGTTGGTATTGGGGGGGGGAAGCTACACTACAGAAAAGGGAATTTTTTTTAATAAAAAAACATATTTTCACTAAAATGGGTACTGGCAGACAGCTGCCAGTACCCAAGATGGCGCACATTAAGTCAGAGGGGGAGGGTTAGAGAGCTGTTGGGTGGGGGATCAGTGAGGTTGGGGGCTAAGGGGGATCCTACACAGAAGCATATGTAAATATGCTAAAACAAAATGCACAAAAATGCCCACATTTTCCTTTTATTTTAGTACTGGCAGAGTTTCTGCCAGTACTTAAGATGGCGGGGACATTTGTGGGGTAGGGGAGGGAAGAGAGATGTTTGGGAGGGATCAGGGGGTCTGATGTTTCAGGTGGGAGGCTGATCTCTACACTAAAGCTAAAATTAACCCTGCAAGCTCCCTACAAGCTACCTAATTAACCCCTTCACTGCTAGCCATAATACACGTGTGATGCGCAGCGCCATTTAGCAGCATTCTAATTACCAAAAAGCAACGCCAAAGTCATATATGTTTGCTATTTCTGAACAAAGGGGATCCCAGAGAAGCATTTACAACCATCTGTGCCATAATTGCACAAGCTGTTTGTAAATGATTTCAGTGACAAACCTAAAATTGTGAAAAATGTAATGTTTTTTTTAATTTGATCGCATTTGGCGGTGAAATGGTGGCATGAAATATACCAAAATGGGCCTAGATCAATACTTGGGGTTGTCTACTACACTACACTACACTAAAGCTAAAAATACCCCAAAAAGCTCCTTACATGCTCCCTAATTAACCCCTTCACTGCTGGGCATAATACACGTGTGGTGCGCAGTGGCATTTAGCGGCCTTCTAATTACCAAAAAGCAATGCCTAAGCCATATATGTCTGCTATTTCTGAACAAAGGGGATCCCAGAGAAGAATTTACAACCATTTATGCCATAATTGCACAAGCAGTTTGTAAATAATTTCAGTGAGAAACTGAAAGTTTGTGAAAAAATTTGTGAAAAAGTGAACGATTTTTTGTATTTGATCGCATTTGGCGGTGAAATGGTGGCATGAAATATACCAAAATGGGCCTAGATCAATACTTTGGGATGTCTTCTAAAAAAAATATATATATATGTCAAAGGATATTCAGGGATTCCTGAAAGATATCAGTGTCCCAATGTAACTAGCGCTAATTTTGAAAAAAAAATGGTTTGAAAATAGCAAAGTGCTACTTGTATTTATGGCCCTATAAGTTACAAAAAAAGCAAAGAAGATGTAAACATTGGGTATTTCTAAACTCAGGACAAAATTTAGAAACTATTTAGCATGGGTGTTTTTTGGTGGTTGTAGATATGTAACAGATTTTGGGGTTCAAAGTTAGAAAAAGTGTTTTTTTTTCCATTTTTCCTCATATTTTATAATTTTTTTTATAGTAAATGATGAGATATGATGAAAATAATGGTATTTTTAGAAAATCTAGATTGAAAGTAAGAAGGCGCCAGACATAGGGTAATATTGTTACAATCTGCAAACACGCTCAAGTAACATATAGATGGAATACTTACAAACGAAACGGCACCAAATTGTGCCTAGTGAGACAGACCGGGACCTCAACCGTCGCCCGGAAGACCAACCAATGGCATGCACCAAACTCCCGCAGTCACGTGAATGTTGTAGCCAATCACCGTTTCTTTGGGCTCACACACCTTCCTTGCAGACGTCCGATTCAAAAAATAGGATCACAGTGTAGACAAACAAGGTGTCCCATACACTGCGGTTTCAAGATATTGATTGGTAACAGTGCTAGAGTGAAAGTAAAACCCACTCCAAACGAGGTACACTAAAAACAATTTATTTAAAATGTTTTAAAATCAGCAACGCGTTTCTCGACCATGCAAGGTCGTTTCATCAGGCTTAAAACTTGATTTAAGCCTGATGAAACGACCTTGCATGGTCGAGAAACGCGTTGCTGATTTTAAAACATTTTAAATAAATTGTTTTTAGTGTACCTCGTTTGGAGTGGGTTTTACTTTCACTCTAGCACTGTTACCAATCAATATCTTGAAACCGCAGTGTATGGGACACCTTGTTTGTCTACACTGTGATCCTATTTTTTGAATCGGACGTCTGCAAGGAAGGTGTGTGAGCCCAAAGAAACGGTGATTGGCTACAACATTCACGTGACTGCGGGAGTTTGGTGCATGCCATTGGTTGGTCTTCCGGGCGACGGTTGAGGTCCCGGTCTGTCTCACTAGGCACAATTTGGTGCCGTTTCGTTTGTAAGTATTCCATCTATATGTTACTTGAGCGTGTTTGCAGATTGTAACAATATTACCCTATGTCTGGCGCCTTCTTACTTTCAATCTAGATTCGCTCATCGTACCACAAACAATTGGAAGAGCTGCCGTATTTTGGATTCGATTGGACTGTATATTTGACATTATTTGTTATAACCTTCCGTGAGCGCACCTCTACAGGGAGTCCTAAGAAACCCTGAAACCTTTGTATTTTTAGAAAGTCCATTTAATGGCGAGAAAAACGGTATATAATATGTGTGGGTACAGTAAATGAGTAAGAGGAAAATTTCAGCTAAACACAAACACTGCAGAAATGTAAAAATAGCCTTGGTCCCAAACGGACAGAAAATGGAAAAGTGCTCTGGTCACTAAGGGGTTAAAGTTCCTGTTACCAATAAATTTAAGCACATTTGACTGTCTGGAGTAATATGGGTGTTAGGCAGCTCAGGTCGTGGGCATTCTGCTTTTAAAGTGAATGTAAATTTTGATGCTAAAGTGCCCGGTTTTTAAAAATTTGATTAAAAACAGGGGCACTTTAATTCATCAAAATTTACATTTCACTCCTGTTATGAAAAAAAAAACTTACCTTTTAATCTTGACAGCAGCTCCAGCTTCCTCCACCCATTGCAAAGCCTCTTCCTGGGTCTAAAATGAGGAATCCGGCTTCCTCCCATCACGACATTGAATCACACTGATTCCCCCCGGGGGGGGAACCCGTGATTGGAGGATGACCTGTCCATCATTTCTGACATCAGAAATGGCTTGCGACGACCGGAGGAAGCTGGAACTGCTGTCAAGTTTAAATGGTAAGTTTTTTTTTTTGTTTGTTTGTTTTTTCACGACAAGTGTGAAATGTAAATTTTGATGATCTAAAGTGCCCCTGTTTTTAATCAAACCTTTAAAAACAGTCACTTGAGCATCAAAATTTACATTCACTTTAAGGTATTTTTTGCTTTCTTTGAAAGAGACTTTCTTACATAGTGATCTAAAAATTTAGCCACCCTTTTAGAGGGACTCCATTGAGATGATCAAAGGTGGAGATGGTAATCGGGATCTAAATATAATTCTCCTTGGCAATCAACCAATTTGTATTTTTTAGATTTATCTTTTCTCCTTTTTAAATTTGGGTTTATCAGATCATGATGAACCAGAAAACTCAGGAGAGAATAAAGTGAATCGGATTTTTCAGCTTTGCAGCCCATTTTCATTTCAGAGTCAGGCGAATCTAGTGGAAAAACTTTGTCTACATGATTGATTTTAATTTTTGGTTGCATTATAGAGTCTGAATCTGAAGAGGAGATTACAGGTTTATTTGTTGCAGAAGATTTTTTGTTTGAACTCGGAAGAGGTTTCTTGCCTTTATTATTTGAGGAGGTTGAAATTATAGGTTCAGATATATGCTTCCTTTTTTGTGAAGCTTTCTTTGGGGTATGGAATTGATTTTTCAAATACAGTTAAAGGGACACTGAACCAAAAAAAATTCTTTCGTGATTCAGATATAACATGCAGTTTTAAGCAACTTTCTAATTTACTCCTATTATCAATTTTTCTTTGTTCACTTGCTATCTTTATTTGAAAAAGAAGGCATCTAAGCTTTTTTTGGTTCAGCCCTCTGGAAAGCACTTTTTTTTATTGGTGGATGAATTTATCCACCAATCAGCAAGAATAACCCAGGTTATTCACAAAAATGGGCAGGCATCTAAACTTACATTCTTGCATTTCAAATAAAGATACCAAGAGAATGAAGAAAATTTGATAAGAGTAAATTAGAAAGTTGCTTAAAATTGCATGCTCTGTCTGAATCACAAAATAAAAAATTTGGGTTTAGTGTCCCTTTAATTGCTGCCTAAGATTATCTATAGAATTTTAGATCATGTGCTTTACAGACTAGTTTGTTGAGGAGATTCTTGAGACATAGTGGCAAAATATTTATAAAATTTAAAATGTTAAATAAGGTAGTATAACAATTATAAAAAATTAATTTTTAAATCTTAACTAGAAATTGAATCTGTTGGAAATAACTAGGCTGTGTAAAAATGCAACACAGTTAAAACGGCTTTATATGTAACAGTGTAGGAGAGTGAGAAATGTAAAGAAGAAACAATGTAACTAGTATTAAAGCGATACTAAAGCCAAATTTTTTCTTTCATAATTTAGATAGAGCATGCAATTTTAAGCAACTTTCGAATTTATTTATATCAATTTTTTATTTGTTCTCTTGCTATGTTTATTTAAAAAGCAGGAATTTAAAGCTTAGGAGCCAGCCCATTTTAGGTTCAGCACCCTGAATAGTGCTTGCTTATTCTTGGCTACATTTAGCAAACCAATAAGCAAGCATAAACCAGTTTATGAAGCAAAAATTGGCCGTCTCTTAAGCTTTACATTACTGCTTTCTAAATTAAGATAGCAAGGGAAAATAAAATTAATGAGTAAATTGAAAGTTGCTTAAAATTGCATGCTCTATCTGAATCATTAAATAAAAAAAATGGGTTTAGTTTCCTTTTAATATTAGGAGTGTACAAGAATTGAGACTGGTCTATCCAATGGTGGTCCGGAGGCTCTGAGGTAAAATAAAGGCGGGAAAGATGGCCACAGCAAATAGTGGAGACTTTCTCTTAAGAAAGAAAACAATAGTTGAGCGGAAAGGACCGCTGTCTAGTACAGGTAAGAGGGGAGCTCAGTAGAACCAGAAAATACAGTTCTGAAAAAGTAAACAAGACAGGGAAATATTAAAAGGATATAAAAGAGAAATATGAAGAAGAAAATAACCATTAGAAAACAGAGAATAAATGTTCATTTCAAGTTTAATACATTCAGTATAATTATCAAATGCAATATCAATTTATAACAATAACAAATAACTTATCTCTTGGAGCAGCAAAGGTAAGAGGAGGAATAGAAACCTATTGGACTCTATAGATATCTAGACTTCTGATTGGTCACTCTCATATCTGACCACTCAAGGTTTTCTTTCATTGGTTTTTCTGTACTCATGTTTTTCTATGTATTTCTGTTAATATTGTAACTTGCTTTTAAGAGCTGTCAGAGCAGTAAATAAATAAATTTAAAAACTAATGTATATTTCATGATTAATAACCTTCAGATTATAATGCATCTTAAATAGAAACTCTTTTAGATAGACTTTTCCACAAAAGTATTTTATTTAAATAAAAAAAATCCTATTTAATCCCTTCACCCAATTGGACGTATGTATACACAATGTTCGGTATAGTTCGGTACTATGGTATCGTATATACCTCCTAGCTTCAGGAAGCTTCAGCACTCTCGGCTGTTAAAGGGACACTGAACCCAAATTTTTTCTTTTATGATAGAGCATGCAAATTTAAGCAACTTTCTAATTTACTCCCATTATCAATTGTTCTTCATTCTCTTGTTTTCTTTATTTGAAAAAGAAGGCATATAAGCTATTGGTTCAGGACCATGGAAAGTACTTGTTTATTGGTGGGTGAATTTATCCACCAATCAGCAAGAACAACACAGTGTGTTCACCAAAAATGGGCCGGCATCTAAACTTACATTCTTGCATTTCAAATAAAGATACCAAGAGAATGAAGACAATTTGATAATAGGAGTAAATTACAAAGTTGCTTAAAATTGAATGCTCTAGCTGAATCACAAAAGAAAAATTTTTGGGTCAGTGTCCAGAGACACTGGAGAGAGCTGGAGCTCCTGAAGCTTCAGGCATCTGCCGCATTTGGAGCCAAAGCACAATTGGTGCTCCCCCTCCATAATAGGGCAGATGCCTGATTGATAGACGGTGACACTGTGTGTCACTGTCTGTAACGATCTTCTGTTGGTGCCAGCGGGAGGTGTGGGCAGGAGGCGGGTGGGAGCCCAGCAGGGAAGGCTGGAGGGAGTGGGAGGACCCTACGCTACTGGGAAAAAAAGGGACAGGGAGGAATGGGGCAGCTACACTACAGAAAAGGGGATCTGGAGGTGTGGGGGACCCTAAACTAAAGATCGCAAGTGGGGGGGACACTATGCTGCAGAAAATTAATTAAACAAAATAATAAAGATGGCAGCAATAGTTAGGGCAGGAGAGGGTTAGAGAACTGTTTGGGGGGATCAGGAAGTTGGGGGTAAGGGGATCCTACACTGCTGAAAATCTAATATATATATTTCTTTCATGTAATTGGCAAGAGTCCATGAGCTAGTGACATGGGATATACAATCCTACCAGGAGGGGCAAAGTTTCCCAAACCTCAAAATGCCTATAAATACACCCCTCACCACACCCACAATTCAGTTTTACAAACTTTGCCTCCTATGGAGGTTCTGAAGTAAGTTTGTGCTAAGATTTCTACGTTGATATGCGCTTCTCAGCATTGTTGAAGCCCGATTCCTCTCAGAGTACAGCGAATGTCAGAGGGACGTGAAGTTAGGGAAATCATCGTATTCAAATAAGTGATACTAACGGGGGTCTATTTCATAGGTTCTCTGCTATCGGTCGTAGAGATTAATTTCCTACCTCCCTTTTCAGATCGACGATATACTCTCAATTTACCATTACCTCTACTAATAACTGTTTTAGTACTGGTTTGGCTATCTGCTATATGTGGATGGGTGTCTTTTGTTAAGTATGTTTTTTATTACTTAAGGCACCTCAGCTATGGTTTGGCACTTTATGCATTTATATAAAGTTCTAAATATATGTATTGTACTTATATTTGACATGAGTCAGGTTCATGTATTTCCTTCTGCAGACTGTCAGTTTCATATTTGGGGAATTTAAACATTTTAAGAAATTTATTTCTTACCTGGGGTTTTAGTCTTTTTTTTCAATTGACTACTTCTTGCTATTGCGGGTATTAGGCCCGCAGGTGCGTCAAATGCTAAACTTTATTGCGTCATTCTTGGCGCGAAAATTTCTTTGGCACGGAAAAAGAAGTGACCTTTCACATAGCGGCGTCATTAGTGAGGCGAGTGTGTCATTTCCGGTTATTTTTGGCGCCAAAAAAGTTTACGTTACGTAAAATTTCATTATTTCAATACCCCATTGATGTTTGCCTCTTGCCTTTTTCTCTATCAGAGGCCTATGCTTTTGCATTTTTTCCCATTCCTGAAACTGTTATATAAGGAAATAGATAATTTTGCTTTATATGTTGTTTTTTCTCTTACATTGAGCAAGATGTCCCAATCTGATCCTGCCTCAGAAGTTTCTGCTGGAACATTGCTGCCTGACATCGGTTCTACCAAAGCTAAGTGCATTTGTTGTAAAAGTGTAGAAATTATTCCACCAAATGTCATTTGTAATAGTTGTCATGATAAACTTTTACATGCAGATAGTGTTTCCATCAGTAATAGTAATTTGCCAGTTGCAGTTCCTTCAACTTCTAATGTACATGATATACCTGTAAATTTTGAAGAATTTGTTTCTGATTCTATTTTGAAGGCTTTGTCTGCATTTCCACCTTCTAATAAACGTAAAAGGTCTTTTAAAATTTAGCTCATGAAATTTCAAATGACCAGCAACATAATAATTTATCCTCTTTTGATGGGGATCTATCTGATTCAGAAGATCCTTCCTCAGACATTGACACGGACAAATCTACTTTTTTATTTAAAATAGAGTATATGCGTTCTTTAATAAAAGAAGTGTTAATTACTTTGGATATTGAGGTAACCAGTCCTATTGACGTTCAGTCTAATAAACGTTTAAATGCTGTTTTTAAACCTCCTGTGGTTTCCCCAGGGGTTTTTCCTATTCACCTGAGATGGTGAAGTAAGTTTGTGCTAGATTCTACGTTGATGTGCGCTTCGCAGCAGGCTGGAGCCCGGTTTTCCTCTGAGTGCAGTGAATGTCAGAGGGATGTGAAGAGAGTATTGCCTATTTGAATACAATGGTCTTCCTCTAGGGGATCTATTTCATAGGTTCTCTGTTATCGGTCATAGAGATTTCTTCTCCTACCTCCCTTTTCAGATCGACAATATACTCTTATATACCATTACCTCTACTGATTCTCGTTTCAGTACTGGTTTGGCTATCTACTATATGTAGATGAGTGTCCTGTGGTAAGTAAATCTTATTTTTTGTGACACTCTAAGCTATGGTTGGGCACTTTATATGTAAAGTTCTAAATATATGTGTTTAAACTTATATTTGCCATGATTCAGAATAATCAGTATTCCTTCATTCAGACTGTCGGTTTCATTATTTTGGTATAATGCATATAAATATATATTTTTTCTTACCTTGAAAAATTTTCAATTTACTTTTTTTTTCCCTGCGGGCTGTTAGGCTTGCGGGGGCACAAAATGCTTCATTTTATTGCGTCATTTTTGGCGCAAACTTTTGTCATTTCCGGCGCCGTCGTTGACGCCGGAAGTTGTATTCAGTTAACGTCATTTTTTTGACGCATGTGTATTCAGATGCTTTTTTTGCGGCAAAAAATGTGGGCGTCAGTTTCTGCGTCAGAGGATGTGGTGTCATACTTCGCGACAAAAAATATGGGCGTTGTACTTAGCGCCAATAATGTGGGCGTCATTCTTGGCGCCAAAAATGTGGGCGTCCTTTTTTGTTCCACTTTTTTCTCACATTATTGAAGTCTCATTTTTTTCATTGCTTCTGGTTCTAGAATCTTGTTATTTTGCATTTTTTCCCATTCCTGAAACTGTCATTTAAGGAATTTGATCATTTTGCTTTATATGTTGTTTTTTTCTTTTACATATTGCAAGATTTCTCGTACACTGTTCCTGTTTCAAAACATACTGAGGGATTCCTGTTGACTGAGTTCAGTCCTACCAAAGCTAAGTTCATTTATTTTTAATGTTATGAATGTTTATCTTTAGCTATGGTTTGTTATAAGTTATCATGATAAACATTTACATGCAGAATCCATTAGTATTTATGCTTTATGTATTGCTATTCTTTTTACATCTTATATACAAGATATACTTAGAAAATTTATAAGAATATTTTTCTGATTCTATTTTAAAGGCTTTGCCTGACATTGCGCCTTCTAATAAAATTTTTAGGTCTTTTTCAAACTTCTTTTTTAATTGTTGAAGTTTCAAATGACCAACAATATACTGATTTATCCTTCTCTGATGTTTTTTCTCATTCAGAATTTTCTTCATCAGATATTGACACTAACAAATCTACTTTTTTATTTTTTATTAGAGTACATTTGTTCTTTGTTGAAAAGGTGTTGATTATTTTGGATATTGAGGTAACTAGTTCTTTTTTAAGACTAGCTAACATTTTATTTCTGCTTATTTTATCTGTGTTTTCAGAGGGTTTTTTCCAGTTCCTCATACTAGGGAATGGAATATCCTGAGAATTTTCTTTTATTCCTTCTTCAAAGGTTTTAAATTATATTCTTTGCCGGCAGTTAAATTCAATTTTGAGGGTTCTCCAATTTAATGGGGCTATCTCTACTCCTGCTAAATATGCTATTGTTTCTATAGCAAAATAGTATTTATTTTCCTTTTAGATGGTTGTATCTTATTTAAGGAAAATTATTTATTTTCAGGTACTTTTCTTGGACCTGTGATTTATTTGAGTGATGTTGCAATTGCTTCATTTTTCTGTTTACTTTAAGATCAAGTATCAGATTATGATTTATTTAGCATTGTTAAAGGGACAAAATCTACTGCTCATTTGAGGTTCAGACTAGGTGCTGTTGCATTTGTCTTGTTGTCTTGCATTTGTTGATTATGCAAGTCCAGTGTGTTGACTGGTCCTTTAACTGGATTAACATGCTAATAATTTCATGTGTGTCTTCATTTTATTGAATATTTTTGCAAATGAGGTTTAATCTATGTGTCTAGCTGTTTTAGCTAGAAGAATTTTGTGATTTCTAAAAAAATCCATATTTCTTTTTTTCCAGGGTGGGACTATCAGTCCTTAGGCTGTGACAGAAGTATCTCGGATATTTGCTTGGGCTAAATCCAGCTCCTATCTAAATTCTGTGTTTTTTTCCCAGGTATAGACATTTGGGAAGCGGATTATCTCTGATAATCAAGCTTTACATCCGGGAGAATGGTCTCTTTACCCAGATATGTTTTTCAATTTTTCAGATGTGAGGGCTTCCAGAAATAGATCTGTTGGCATCTCATCTAAACAAGGAACTTCCCAGGGGCCTATTCAGGTCCGGGGATCCTCAGGCAGAAGTAGCGTATGCATTGACACTTATTTGGAATTATCATTCTGCCTATATCTTTCCGCCTCTAGTTCTTCTTACAAAAGTGATTTCTAAAATTCTAATGGAGAGTTCTTTTGTACTGCTGGTGGCTCCAGCATGGCCTCACAGGTTTTGGTATGCGGATCTTATTCGGATGGCCAGTTGCCAACCTTGGACCCTTCCGTTAAGGCCAGACCTATCTCAAGGCCCATTTCTTTCATGTAATTAGCAAGAGTCCATGAGCTAGTGACGTATGGGATATACATTCCTACCAGGAGGGGCAAAGTTTCCCAAACCTCAAAATGCCTATAAATACACCCCTCACCACACCCACAAATCAGTTTTACAAACTTTGCCTCCCATGGAGGTGGTGAAGTAAGTTTGTGCTAGATTCTTCGTTGATATGCGCTTCGCAGCAGGCTGGAGCCCGGTTTTCCTCTCAGTGTGCAGTGAATGTCAGATGGATGTGAAGAGAGTATTGCCTATTTGAATTCAATGATCTCCTTCTACGGGGTCTATTTCATAGGTTCTCTGTTATCGGTCGTAGAGATTCATCTCTTACCTCCCTTTTCAGATCGACGATATACTCTTATATATACCATTACCTTTACTGATTCTCGTTTCAGTACTGGTTTGGCTTTCTACTACATGTAGATGAGTGTCCTGGGGTAATTAAGTCTTATTTTTGTGACACTATAAGCTATGGTTGGGCACTTTTATATAAAGTTCTAAATATATGTTTAAACATTTATTTGCCTTGATTCAGGATGTTCAACATTCCTTATTTCAGACAGTCAGTTTCATTATTTGGGATAATGCATTTGAATAATCAATTTTTCTTAACTTAAAATTTTACTTTTTTTCCTGTGGGCTGTTAGGCTCGCGGGGGCTGAAAATGCTTAATTTTATTGCTTCATTATTGGCGCGGACTTTTTTGGCGCAAAAAAAATTATTTTCATTTCCGGCGTCTTACCTGTCGCCGGAAGTTGCGTCATTTTTTTGACGTTTTGCGCCAAAAATGTCGGCGTCACCGGATGTGGCGTCATTTTTGGTGCTTAAAGCATTTAGGCGCCAAATAATGTGGGCGTCTTTTTTTTGGCGCTAAAAAATCTGGGCGTCATTATTGTCTGCACATTATTTAAGTCTCATTGTTTATTTGCTTCTGCTTGCTAGAAGCTTGTTCATTGGCATTTTTTCCCATTCCTGAAACTGTCATTTAAGGAATTTTATCAATTTTGCTTTATATGTTGTTTTTTCTATTACATATTGCAAGATGTCTCAGATTGACCCTGAATCAGAAGATACTTCTGGAAAATTGCTGCCTGATGCTGGATCTACCAAAGATAAGTGTATTTGTTGTAAACTTATGGTAACTGTTCCTCCGGCTGTTGTTTGTGATGAATGTCATGACAAACTTGTTAATGCAGATAAGATTTCCTTTAGTAATGTTCCATTACCTGTTGCTGTTCCATCAACATCTAATATTCAGGGTGTTCCTGTTAACATAAGAGATTTTGTTTCTAAATCTATTAAGAAGGCTATGTCTGTTATTCCCCCTTCTAGTAAACGTAAAAAGTCTTTTAAAACTTCTAATTTTTCAGATGAATTTTTAAATGAACATCATCATTCTGATTCTGATAATGATTTTTCTGGTTCAGAGGATTCTGTTTCAGAGGTTGATACTGATAAATCTTCATATTTATTTAAAATGGAATTTATTCGTTCTTTACTTAAAGAAGTCTTAATTGCATTAGAAATAGAGGAATCTGGTCCTCTTGATACTAAATCTAAACGTTTGAATACAGTTTTTAAACCTCCTGTAGTCATTCCAGAGGTTTTTCCCGTCCCTGATGCTATTTCTGAAGTGATTTCTAGGGAATGGAATAATTTGGGTAATTCATTTACTCCTTCTAAACGGTTTAAGCAATTATATCCTGTGCCATCTGACAGATTAGAGTTTTGGGACAAAATCCCTAAGGTTGATGGGGCTATCTCCACTCTTGCTAAACGTACTACTATTCCTACGGCAGATAGTACTTCCTTTAAGGATCCTTTAGATAGGAAAATTGAATCCTTTCTAAGAAAAGCTTACTTATGTTCAGGTAATCTTCTTAGACCTGCTATATCTTTGGGGATGTTGCTGCAGCTTCAACTTTCTGGTTGGAAGTTTTAGCACAAGTAACAGATCATAATACTCATAGCATTGTTAATCTTCTTCAACATGCTAATAACTTTATTTGTGATGCCATCTTTGATATCATTAGGGTTGATGTCAGGTATATGTCTTTAGCTATTTTAGCTAGAAGAGCTTTATGGCTTTAAACTTGGAATGCTGATATGTCTTCTAAGTCAACTTTGCTTTCCCTTTCTTTCCAGGGTAATAAATGGTTTGGTTCACAGTTGGATTCTATTATTTCAACTGTTACTGGGGGGAAAGGAGCTTTTTTACCACAGGATAAAAATCTAAAGGTAAACTTAGGTCTGCTAATCGTTTTCGTTCCTTTCGTCCCAATAAGGAACAAAAACCTGATCCTTCCCCTACAGGAGCAGTATCAGTTTGGAAACCATCTCCAGTCTGGAATAAATCCAAGCCTTTTAGGAAGCCAAAGCCAGCTCCCAAGTCCACATGAAGGTGCGGCCCTCATTCCAGCTCAGCTGGTAGGGGGCAGATTACGTTTTTTCAAAGAAATTTGGATCAATTCGATTCACAATCTTTGGATTCAGAATATTGTTTCACAAGCGTACAGAATAGGCTTCAAGATAAGGCCTCCTGCAAGAAGATTTTTTCTTTCCCGTGTCCCAATAAATCCAGTGAAGGCTCAAGCATTTCTGAAATGTGTTTCAGATCTAGAGTTGGCTGGAGTAATTGTGCCAGTTCCAGTTTTGGAACAGGGGCTGGGATTTTACTCAAATCTCTTCATTGTACCAAAGAAGGAGAATTCCTTCAGACCAGTTCTGGATTTAAAAATATTGAATCGTTATGTAAGGATACCAACATTCAAAATGGTAACTATAAGGACTATTCTGCCTTTTGTTCAGCAAGGGCATTATATGTCCACAATAGATTTACAAGATGCATATCTGCATATTCCGATTCATCCAGATCACTGTCAGTTTCTGAGATTCTCTTTTCTAGACAAGCATTACCAGTTTGTGGCTCTGCCGTTTGGCCTAGCAACAGCTCCAAGGATTTTTACAAAGGTTCTCGGTGCCCTTCTATCTGTAATCAGAGAACAGGGTATTGTGGTATTTCCTTATTTGGACGATATCTTGGTACTTGCTCAGTCTTCACATTTAGCAGAATCTCATACGAATCGACTTGTATCGTTTCTTGGAGAACATGGTTGGAGGATCAATTTACCAAAGAGTTTGTTGATTCCTCAGACAAGGGTAACCTTTTTGGTTTCCAGATAGATTCAGTGTCCATGACTCTGTCTCTGACGGACAAGAGACGTCTAAAATTGGTTTCAGCTTGTCGAAACCTTCAGTCTCAATCATTCCCTTCGGTAGCCTTATGCATGGAAATTCTAGGTCTTATGACTGCTGCATCGGACGCGATCCCCTTTGCTCGTTTTCACATGCGACCTCTTCAGCTCTGTATGCTGAACCAGTGGTGCAAGGATTATACAAAGATATCACAATTAATATCTTTAAAACCGATTGTACGACACTCTCTAACGTGGTGGACCGACCATCATCGTTTAGTTCAGGGGGCTTCTTTTGTTCTTCCGACCTGGACTGTGATCTCAACAGATGCAAGTCTGACAGGTTTAGGAGCTGTATGGGGGTCTCTGACAGCACAAGGGGTTTGGGAATCTAAGGAGGCGAGATTACCAATCAACATTTTGGAACTCGGTGCGATTTTCAGAGCTCTTCAGTCATGGCCTCTTCTAAAGAGAGAGTCGTTCATTTGTTTTCAGACAGACAATGTCACAACCGTGGCATATGTCAATCATCAAGGAGGGACTCAGTCCTCTGGCTATGATAGAAGTATCTCGAATACCTGTATGGGCGGAATCCAGCTCCTGTCTAATTTCTGCGGTTCATATCCCAGGTATAGACAATTGGGAAGCGGATTATCTCAGTCGCCAAACATTACATCCGGGCAAATGGTCTCTTCACCCAGAGGTATTTCTTCAGATTGTTCAAATATGGGGAATTCCAGAAATAGATCTGATGGCTTCTCATCTAAACAAGAAGCTTCCCAGGTATCTGTCCAGATCCAGGGATCCTCAGGCGGAAGCAGTGGATGCATTGTCCCTTCCTTGGAAGTATCATCCTGCCTATATCTTTCCGCCTCTAGTTCTTCTTCCAAGAGTGATTTCCAAGATTCTAAAGGAGCGTTCGTTTGTTCTGCTGGTGGCTCCAGCATGGCCTCACAGGTTTTGGTATGCGGATCTTGTTCGGATGGCTACTTGCCAACCGTGGACTCTTCCGTTAAGACAAGACCTTCTATCGCAAGGTCCTTTTTTCCATCAGGATCTCAAATCCTTAAATTTGAAGGTATGGAGATTGAACGCTTGATTCTCAGTCATAGAGGTTTCTCTGACTCCGTCATTAATACTATGTTACAGGCTCGTAAATCTGTGTCTAGGAAGATATATTATCGAGTCTGGAAGACTTACATTTCTTGGTGTTCTTCTCATCATTTTTCTTGGCATTCTTTTAGAATTCCTAGAATTTTACAGTTTCTTCAGGATGGTTTGGATAAAGGTTTGTCTGCAAGTTCCTTGAAAGGACAAATCTCTGCTCTTTCTGTTCTTTTTCACAGAAAGATTGCTAATCTTCCTGATATTCATTGTTTTGTACAGGCTTTGGTTCGTATAAAACCTGTCATTAAGTCAATTTCTCCTCCTTGGAGTTTGAATTTGGTTCTGGGGGCTCTTCAAGCTCCTCCGTTTGAACCTATGCATTCGCTGGATATTAAATTACTTTCTTGGAAAGTTTTGTTTCTTTTGACCATCTCTTCTGCTAGAAGAGTTTCTGAATTATCTGCTCTTTCTTGTGAGTCTCCTTTTCTGATTTTTCATCAGGATAAGGCGGTTTTGCAAACTTCATTTAAATTTTTACCTAAGGTTGTGAATTCTAACAACATTAGTAGAGAAATTGTGGTTCCTTCGTTGTGTCCTAATCCTAAGAACTCTAAGGAAAGATCGTTGCATTCTTTGGATGTAGTTAGAGCTTTGAAATATTATGTTGAAGCTACTAAAGATTTCCGAAAGACTTATAGTCTATTTGTTATCTTCTGGTTCTAGGAAAGGTCAAAAGGCTTCTGCCATTTCTTTGGCATCTTGGTTAAAATCCTTGATTCATCATGCTTATGTCGAGTCGGGTAGAACTCCGCCTCAAAGGATTACAGCTCATTCGACTAGGTCAGTCTCTACTTCCTGGGCATTTAGGAATGAAGCTTCGGTTGATTAGATTTGCAAAGCAGCAACTTGGTCTTCTTTGCATACTTTTACTAAATTCTACCATTTTGATGTGTTTTCTTCTTCTGAAGCAGTTTTTGGTAGAAAAGTACTTCAGGCAGCTGTTTCAGTTTGATTCTTCTGCTTATAATTTCATTTTTTTTCATTATAAGATTTAAACTTTATTTTGTGGTGTGGATTATTTTTCAGCGGAATTGGCTGTCTTTATTTTATCCCTCCCTCTCTAGTGACTCTTGCGTGGAAGATCCACATCTTGAGTATTCATTATCCCATACGTCACTAGCTCATGGACTCTTGCTAATTACATGAAAGAAAACATAATATATGTAAGAACTTACCTGATAAATTCATTTCTTTCATATTAGCAAGAGTCCATGAGGCCCACCCTTTTTTGAAGTGGTTATTTTTTTGTATAAAGCACAATTATTCCAATTCCTTATTTCTTTCATGTAATTAGCAAGAGTCCATGAGCTAGTGACGTATGGGATATACATTCCTACCAGGAGGGGCAAAGTTTCCCAAACCTTAAAATGCCTATAAATACACCCCTCACCACACCCACAATTCAGTTTTACAAACTTTGCCTCCGATGGAGGTGGTGAAGTAAGTTTGTGCTAGATTCTACGTTGATATGCGCTCCGCAGCAAGTTGGAGCCCGGTTTTCCTCTCAGCGTGCAGTGAATGTCAGAGGGATGTGAGGAGAGTATTGCCTATTTGAATGCAGTGATCTCCTTCTACGGGGTCTATTTCATAGGTTCTCTGTTATCGGTCGTAGAGATTCATCTCTTACCTCCCTTTTCAGATCGACGATATACTCTTATATATACCATTACCTCTACTGATAACTGTTTCAGTACTGGTTTGGCTTTCTACAAACATGTAGAGGAGTGTCCTGGGGTAAGTAAATCTTATTTTCTGTGACACTCTAAGCTATGGTTGGGCACTTTGTTTATAAAGTTCTAAATATATGTATTCAAACATTTATTTGCCTTGACTCAGAATGTTCAACATTCCTTATTTTCAGACAGTCAGTTTCATATTTGGGATAATGCATTTGAATTAATCATTTTTTCTTACCTTCAAAAATTTGACTCTTTTTTTCCCTGTGGGCTGTTAGGCTCGCGGGGGCTGAAAATGCTTCATTTTATTGCGTCATTCTTGGCGCTGACTTTTTTGGCGCAAAAATTCTTTTCCGTTTCCGGCGTCATACGTGTCGCCGGAAGTTGCGTCATTTTTTGACGTTATTTTGCGCCAAAAATGTCGGCGTTCCGGATGTGGCGTCATTTTTGGCGCCAAAAGCATTTTAGGCGCCAAATAATGTGGGCGTCTGATTTGGCGCTAAAAAATATGGGCGTCTCTTTTGTCTCCACATTATTTTAGTCTCATTTTTTCATTGCTTCTGGTTGCTAGAAGCTTGTTCTTTGGCATTTTTTCCCATTCCTGAAACTGTCATTTAAGGAATTTGATCAATTTTGCTTTATATGTTGTTTTTTTGTCTTACATATTGCAAGATGTCTCACGTTGCATCTGAGTCAGAAGATACTACAGGAAAATCGCTGTCTAGTGCTGGAGCTACCAAGCTAAGTGTATCTGCTATAATTTTTGGTATCTGTTTCTCCAGCTGTTGTTTGTATTGCATGTCATGACAAACTTATTAATGCAGATAAAATTTCCTTTAGTACTGTTACATTACCTGTTGCTGTTCCGTCAACATCTAATTTTCAGAGTGTTCCTGATAAACATAAGAGTTTTTTTTTTTTTTTAAATCCATTAAGAAGGCTATGTCTGTTATTTCTCCTTCTAGTTTACATAAAAGTCTTTTAAAACTTCTCTTTTTTCAGATGAATTTTTAAATGAACATCATCATTCTGATACTGATAAATCTTTGTATTTGTTCAAGATGGAATTTATTTGTTCTTTATTTAAAGAAGTATTAATTGCATTAGAAATAGAGGATTCTGGTCCTCTTGATACTAAATCTAAACGTTTAAATAAGGTTTTTAAATCTCCTGTAGTTATTCCAGAAGTGTTTAATCTCCCTGATGCTATTTCTGAAGTAATTTCCAGGGAATGGAATAATTTGGGTAATTCTTTTACTCCTTCTAAACGTTTAAGCAATTATATCCTGTGCCATCTGACAGATTAGAGTTTTGGGACAAAATCCCTAAGGTTATGGGGCTGTCTCTACTCCTGCTAAATGTACTACTATTCCTACGGCAGATAGTACTTTATTTAAGGGAAATTGAATCCTTTCTAAGAAAAGCTTACTTATGTTCAGGTAATCTTCTTAGACCTGCTATATTTTTAGTGGATGTTGCTGCAGCTTCAACTTTTTGGTTAGAAGCTTTAGCGCAACAAGTAACAGATCATAATTTTATAGCATTATTATTATTCTATAACATGCTAATAATTTTATTGGTGATACCATCTTTTGATATCATTAGAGTTGATGTCAGGTATATGTCTCTAGCTATTTTAGCTAGAAAAGCTTTATGGATTAAACTTGGAATGCTGATATGTCTTCTAAGTCAACTTTGCTTTCCCTTTCTTTCCAGGGTATTAAATTATTATTTCAATTGTTTCTGGAAGGAAGGGAACTTTTTTACCAAAGGATAAAAAATCTAAGGTAAATTTAGGTCTAATAATCTTTTTTGTTCCTTTCCTCACAACAAGGAACAAAAGCCTGATCCTTCATCCTCAGGAGCGGTATCAGTTTGGAAACTATTTCCAGTTTGGAATATATCCAAGCCTTATAGAAATCTATAGCCAGCTCCTAAGTACCCATGAAGGTGCGGCCCTTATTCCAGCTCAGCTGGTATGGGGCAGATTACGTTTTCTTCAAAGAAATTTGGATCAATTCCGTTCTCAATCTCTGGTTTCAGAACATTGTTTCAGAAAGGTACAGAATTGGCTTCAGTTAAGGCCTCCTGCTAAGAGATTTTTTTCTTTCCCGTGTCCCAGTTAACACAGCAAAGGCTCAGCATTTCTGAAATGTGTTTCAGATCTAGAGTTGGTTGGAGTAATTATGCCAGTTCCAGTTCTGGAACAGGGGCTGGGGTTTTATTTTATCTCTTCATTGTACCAAGAAGGTCAATTCCTTCAGACCAGTTCCGGATCTATCAATATTGAATCGTTTTGTAAGGATACCAACATTCAAGATGGTTACTGTAGGACTATCCTGTTTTTTGTTTAGCAAGGGCATTATATATCTACAATAGATTTACAGGATGTGTATCTGCATATTCCGATTCATCCAGATCACTTTTAGTGTCTGAGATTCTCTTTTTAGACAAGCATTACCAGTTTTTTTGGCTCTACCGTTTGGCCTAGCCTCAGTTCCAAGAATTTTTTTCAAAGGTTCTCGGTGCCCTTCTTTCTGTAATCAGAGAACAGGGTTTTGGTATTTCCTTATTTGGACGATATCTTGGTATTTGCTCAGTCTTCTCATTTTCGAAGAATCTCATACGTATCGACTTGTGTTGTTTCTTCAAGTTCATGGTTGGAGGTTCAATTTACTAATCAGTTCATTGATTCCTCAGACAAGGGTAACCTTTTTAGGTTTCTAGATAGATGCAGTGTCTATGACTCTGTCCTTGTCAGACAAGAGAAGTTTAACATTGATATCAGCTTGTCAAAACCTTCAGTCACAATCATTCCCTTTGGTAGCCTTATGCATGGAAATTGTAGGTCTTAGGACTGCCGCATCAGATGCGATCTCCTTTGCTCGTTTTCACATGCGACCTCTTCAGCTCTGTATGCTGAACCAATGGTGCAGGGATTACTCAAAGATATCTCAATTAATATCTTTAAACCGATTATACGACACTCTGACATGGTGGACAGATCACCATCGTTTAGTTCAGGGGGCTTCTTGTTCTTCCGACCTGGACTATAATCTCAACAGATGCAAGTCTTACAGGTTGGGGAGCTGTGTGGGGGTATCTGACGGCACAAGGGGTTTGGGAATCTCAGGAGGTGAGATTTCCGATCAGTATTTTGGAACTCCGTGCAATTTTCAGAGCTTTTCAGTCTTGGCCTCTTCTGAAGAGAGAGTTGTTCATTTGTTTTCAGATAGACAATGTCACAACTGTGGCATACATCAATCATCAAGGAGGGACTCAGTCCTCTGGTTATGAAAGAAGTATCTCGAATTTTGGTTTGGGCGGAATCCAGCTCCTGTCTAATCTCTGCGGTTCATATCCCAGGTATGGACAATTGGAAAGCGGATTATCTCAGTCGCCAAACGTTGCACCTGGGCGAATGGTCTCTTCACCCAGAGGTATTTCCTCAGATTGTTCAAATGTGGGAACTCCCAGAAATAGATCTGATGGCTTCTCATCTAAACAAGAAACTTCCCTGGTATCTGTCCGGATCCCGGGATCCTCGGGCGGAGGCAGTGGATGCATTATTTCTTCCTTACAAGTGTCATCCTGCCTATATCTTTCCGCCTCTAGTTCTTCTTCCAAGGGTATTCTCCAATATTCTAAAGGAATGCTTGTTTGTTCTGCTGGTAGCTCCAGCATGGCCTCACAGGTTTTGGTATGCGGATCTTGTCCGGATGGCCTCTTGCCAACCGTGGACTCTTCCGTTAAGACCAGTCTTTCTGTCTCAAAACCTTAATTTTAAGGTATGGAGTTTGAACGCTTGATTCTTGGTCAAAGAGGTTTCTCTGACTCTGTGATTGATACTATGTGACAGGCTCATAAATCTGTATCTAGAGAGATATATTATAGAGTCTGGAAGACTTATATTTCTTAGTGTCTTTCTCATCTTTTTTTCTTGGCATTCTTTTTGAATACCGAGAATTTTACAGTTTCTTCAGGATGGTTTAGATAAAGGTTTGTCCGCAAGTTCCTTGAAAGACAAATCTCTGCTCTTTCTTTTCTTTTTCACAGAAGGTTTGCTAATCTTCCTGATATTTATTGTTTTGTACAACCTTTGGTTCGTATAAAACCTGTCATTAAGTCAATTTCTCCTCCTTGGAGTTTGAATTTGGTTCTGGGGGCTCTTCAAGCTCTTCCTTTTGAACCCATGCATTCTTTGGTCATTATATTACTTTCTTGGAAAGTTTTGTTTCTTTTGGCCATCTCTTCTGCCAGAAGAGTCTCTGAATTATCTACTCTTTTTTGTGAGTCTCCTTTTCTGATTTTGCATCAGGATAAGGCGGTGCTGCGAACTTCTTTTGAATTTTTTACCTAAGGTTGTGAATTCTAACAACATTAGTAGAGAAATTATGGTTCCTTCATTATGTCCTGATCCTATGAATTCTAAGGAGAAATCATTGCATTCTTTGGATGCTGTTAGAGCTTTGTAATATTATGTTGAAGCTACTAAGTCTTTCCGAAAGACTTCTAGTCTATTTGTCATCTTTTCCGGTTCTAGAAAAGGCCAGAAAGCTTCTGCCATTTCTTTGGCATCTTGGTTGAAATCTTTATTTCATCATGCCTATGTTGAGTCGGGTAACACTCCGCCTCAAAGGATTACAGCTCATTCTACTAGGTCAGTTTCTACTTCCTGGGCGTTTAGGAATGAAGCTTCGGTTGATCAGATTTGCAAAGCAGCAACTTGGTCCTCTTTGCATAATTTTACTAAATTCTACCATTTTGTTGTGTTTTCTTCTTTTGAAGCAGTTTTTGGTAGAAACGTACTTCAGGCAGTGTTTTCAGTTTGAATCTTCTGCTTATGTTTTTCTTCTGTTATGTGTGATCAGTCCACGGGTCATCATTACTTCTGGGATATAACTCCTCCCCAACAGGAAATGCAAGAGGATTCACCCAGCAGAGCTGCATATAGCTCCTCCCCCCTACGTCAGTCCCAGTCATTCTCTTGCACCCAACGACTAGATAGGATGTGTGAGAGGACTATGGTGATTATACTTAGTTTTTATGACTTCAATCAAAAGTTTGTTATTTTACAATAGCACCGGAGCGTGTTATTACTTCTCTGGCAGAGTTTGAGGAAGAATCTGCCAGAGTTATTTACTATGATTTTAACCGGAGTAGTTAAGATCATATTGCTGTTCTCGGCCATCTGAGGGAGGTAAAAGCTTCAGATCAGGGGACAGCGGGCAGATGAATCTGCATTGAGGTATGTAGCAGTTTTTATTTTCTGAATGGAATTGATGAGAAAATCCTGCCATACCGTTATAATGACATGTATGTATACACTTCAGTATTCTGGGGATGGTATTTCACCGGAACTACTCTGTTAAAAGTCACTAATCCTTTTAATAAGTATTTATCATGTTAAACGTTTTTGCTGGAATGTAGAATCGTTTACATTGCTGAGGTACTGAGTGAATAAATATTTGGGCATTATTTTCCACTTGGCAGTTGTTTGCTTTTAATTGTGACAGTTTCGTTTCTCTTCACTGCTGTGTGTGAGGGGGAGGGGCCGTTTTTGGCGCTCTTTGCTACGCATCAAAAAATTCCAGTCAGTTACTCTTATATTTCCTGCATGATCCGGTTCATCTCTGACAGATCTCAGGGGTCTTCAAACTTCTTTGGAGGGAGGTAGATTCTCTCAGCAGAGCTGTGAGAATTTTATATTGACTGTGAATAAAAAACGTTACTC
The DNA here is from genome assembly GCF_027579735.1 of Bombina bombina. Classification (NCBI taxonomy): domain Eukaryota; kingdom Metazoa; phylum Chordata; class Amphibia; order Anura; family Bombinatoridae; genus Bombina; species Bombina bombina. Next base: position 1,201,870,294 of record NC_069500.1, read on the forward strand.
TGTAATTTTTATGTCAAATTTAATTATTGTTATTTTACTAATGGGAACAAACCTTTGCTAAAAGTTGTGTTGTTTTAAAGTTTGATGCTATAACTGTTTTTCAGTTCATTATTTCAACTGTCATTTAATCGTTTAGTACCTCTTTGAGGCACAGTACGTTTTTGCTAAAAAAGATTATAACCAAGTTGCAAGTTTATTGCTAGTGTGTTAAACATGTCTGACTCAGAGGAAGATATCTGTGTCATTTGTTCCAATGCCAAGGTGGAGCCCAATAGAAATTTATGTACTAACTGTATTGATGCTACTTTAAATAAAAGTCAATCTGTACAATGTGAACAAATTTCACCAAACAGCGAGGGGAGAGTTATGCCGACTAACTCGCCTCACGCGGCAGTACCTGCATCTCCCGCCCGGGAGGTGCGTGATATTATGGCGCCTAGTACATCTGGGCGGCCATTACAGATAACATTACAAGATATGGCTACTGTTATGACTGAAGTTTTGTCTAAATTACCAGAACTAAGAGGCAAGCGTGATCACTCTGGGGTGAGAACAGAGTGCGCTGACAATACTAGGGCCATGTCTGATACTGCGTCACAGCTTGCAGAGCATGAGGACGGAGAGCTTCATTCTGTGGGTGACGGTTCTGATCCAAACAGATTGGATTCAGATATTTCAAATTTTAAATTTAAATTGGAGAACCTCCGTGTATTACTAGGGGAGGTCTTAGCAGCTCTCAATGATTGTAACACCGTTGCAATACCAGAGAAACTGTGTAGGTTGGATAAATACTTTGCGGTACCGGCGAGTACTGACGTTTTTCCTATACCTAAGAGACTAACTGAAATTGTTACTAAGGAGTGGGATAGACCCGGTGTGCCGTTCTCACCCCCTCCAATATTTAGAAAGATGTTTCCAATAGACGCCACCACTCGGGACTTATGGCAAACGGTCCCTAAGGTGGAGGGAGCAGTTTCTACTTTAGCTAAGCGTACCACTATCCCGGTGGAGGATAGCTGTGCTTTTTCAGATCCAATGGATAAAAAATTAGAGGGTTACCTTAAGAAAATGTTTGTTCAACAAGGTTTTATATTGCAACCCCTTGCATGTATCGCGCCGATTACGGCTGCGGCAGCATTTTGGATTGAGTCTCTGGAAGAGAACCTTAGTTCATCTACGCTAGACGACATTACGGACAGGCTTAGAGTCCTTAAACTAGCTAATTCATTCATTTCGGAGGCCGTAGTACATTTAACCAAGCTTACGGCTAAGAACTCAGGATTCGCCATACAGGCACGTAGGGCGCTGTGGCTAAAATCCTGGTCAGCTGATGTTACTTCTAAGTCCAAATTACTTAATATACCTTTCAAGGGGCAGTCTTTATTTGGGCCCGGTTTGAAAGAAATTATCGCTGACATTACAGGAGGTAAGGGCCACGCCCTACCTCAAGACAAAGCCAAAGCTAAGGCTAGACAGTCTAATTTTCGTCCCTTTCGGAATTTCAAAACAGGAGCAGCATCAACCTCCACTGCACCAAAACAGGAAGGAGCTGTTGCTCGTTACAGGCAAGGCTGGAAGCCTAACCAGTCCTGGAACAAGAGCAAGCAGGCCAGGAAACCTGCTGCTGCCCCAAAGACAGCATGAACCGAAAGCCCCCGATCCGGGACCGGATCTAGTGGGGGGCAGACTTTCTCTCTTCGCCCAGGCCTGGGCAAGAGATGTTCAGGATCCCTGGGCACTAGAGATCATATCTCAGGGATACCTTCTAGACTTCAAATTATCTCCCCCAAGAGGGAGATTTCATCTGTCAAGGTTGTCAACAAACCAGATAAAGAAAGAAGCGTTTCTACGCTGTGTACAAGATCTGTTATTAATGGGTGTGATCCATCCGGTTCCGCGGTCGGAACAAGGACAAGGGTTCTACTCAAACCTGTTTGTGGTTCCCAAAAAAGAGGGAACTTTCAGGCCAATCTTAGATTTAAAGATTCTAAACAAATTCCTAAGAGTTCCATCGTTCAAAATGGAAACTATTCGGACAATCTTACCCATGATCCAAAAGGGTCAGTACATGACCACAGTGGATTTAAAAGATGCTTACCTTCACATACCGATCCACAAAGATCATCACCGGTATCTAAGGTTTGCCTTCTTAGACAGGCACTACCAGTTTGTAGCTCTTCCATTCGGATTGGCTACGGCTCCAAGAATCTTCACAAAGGTTCTGGGTGCCCTTCTGGCGGTACTAAGACCGCGAGGGATTTCGGTAGCTCCGTACCTAGACGACATTCTAATACAAGCTTCAAGCTTTCAAACTGCCAAGTCTCATACAGAGCTAGTTCTGGCATTTCTAAGGTCGCATGGATGGAAAGTGAACGAAAAGAAGAGTTCTCTTTTTCCTCTCACAAGAGTTCCATTCTTGGGGACTCTTATAGATTCTGTAGAAATGAAGATTTACCTGACAGAAGACAGGTTAACAAAGCTTCAAAATGCATGCCGTGTCCTTCATTCCATTCAACACCCGTCAGTAGCTCAATGCATGGAGGTGATCGGCTTAATGGTAGCGGCAATGGACATAGTACCTTTTGCACGCCTACACCTCAGACCGCTGCAATTGTGCATGCTAAGTCAGTGGAATGGGGATTACTCAGATTTGTCCCCTACTCTGAATCTGAATCAAGAGACCAGAAATTCTCTTCTATGGTGGCTTTATCGGCCACACCTGTCCAGGGGGATGCCATTCAGCAGGCCAGACTGGACAATTGTAACAACAGACGCCAGCCTACTAGGTTGGGGCGCTGTCTGGAATTCTCTGAAGGCTCAGGGACTATGGAATCAGGAGGAGAGTCTCCTTCCAATAAACATTCTGGAATTGAGAGCAGTTCTCAATGCCCTTCTGGCTTGGCCCCAATTAACAACTCGGGGGTTCATCAGGTTTCAGTCGGACAACATCACGACTGTAGCTTACATCAACCATCAGGGAGGGACAAGAAGCTCCCTAGCAATGATGGAAGTATCAAGGATAATTCGCTGGGCAGAGTCTCACTCTTGCCACCTGTCAGCAATCCACATCCCGGGAGTGGAGAACTGGGAGGCGGATTTCTTGAGTCGCCAGACTTTTCATCCGGGGGAGTGGGAACTTCATCCGGAGGTCTTTGCCCAAATACTTCGACGTTGGGGCAAACCAGAGATAGATCTCATGGCGTCTCGCCAGAACGCCAAACTTCCTCGCTACGGGTCCAGATCCAGGGATCCGGGAGCGGTTCTGATAGATGCTTTGACAGCACCTTGGAACTTCGGGATGGCTTATGTGTTTCCACCCTTCCCGCTGCTTCCTCGATTGATTGCCAAAATCAAACAGGAGAGAGCATCAGTGATTCTAATAGCGCCTGCATGGCCACGCAGGACTTGGTATGCAGATCTAGTGGACATGTCATCCTGTCCGCCTTGGTCTCTACCTCTAAGACAGGACCTTCTGATACAGGGTCCATTCAAACATCAAAATCTAACTTCTCTGAAGCTGACTGCTTGGAAATTGAACGCTTGATTTTATCAAAACGTGGTTTTTCTGAGTCGGTTATTGATACCCTGATACAGGCTAGGAAGCCTGTTACCAGAAGGATTTACCATAAAATATGGCGTAAATACCTATACTGGTGCGAATCCAAAGGTTACTCCTGGAGTAAGGTTAGGATCGCTAGGATATTGTCTTTTCTACAAGAAGGTTTAGAAAAGGGTTTATCAACTAGTTCATTAAAGGGACAGATTTCAGCTCTGTCCATCTTGTTACACAGGCGTCTGTCAGAAAATCCAGACGTCCAGGCCTTTTGTCAGGCTTTAGCTAGGATCAAGCCTGTGTTTAAAGCTGTTGCTCCGCCATGGAGTTTAAACTTAGTTCTTAACGTTTTACAGGGTGTTCCGTTTGAACCCCTTCATTCCATTGATATAAAATTGTTATCTTGGAAAGTTCTGTTTTTAATGGCTATTTCCTCGGCTCGAAGAGTCTCTGAGTTATCAGCCTTACATTGTGATTCTCCTTATCTGATTTTTCACTCAGACAAGGTAGTTCTGCGTACTAAACCTGGGTTCTTACCTAAGGTAGTCACTAACAGGAACATCAATCAAGAGATTGTTGTTCCATCCTTGTGCCCAAATCCTTCTTCAAAGAAGGAACGTCTTCTACACAATCTGGATGTAGTTCGTGCCCTCAAGTTCTACTTGCAGGCAACTAAAGATTTTCGCCAAACTTCTTCCCTGTTTGTCGTTTATTCTGGACAGAGGAGAGGTCAAAAAGCTTCTGCTACCTCTCTCTCTTTTTGGCTTCGTAGCATAATACGTTTAGCCTATGAGACTGCTGGACAGCAGCCTCCTGAAAGAATTACAGCTCACTCCACTAGAGCTGTGGCTTCCACTTGGGCCTTTAAGAATGAGGCCTCTGTTGAACAGATTTGCAAGGCTGCAACTTGGTCTTCGCTTCATACTTTTTCCAAATTTTACAAATTTGACACTTTTGCTTCTTCGGAGGCTATTTTTGGGAGAAAGGTTCTTCAGGCAGTGGTTCCTTCTGTATAATGAGCCTGCCTATCCCTCCCGTCATCCGTGTACTTTTGCTTTGGTATTGGTATCCCAGAAGTAATGATGACCCGTGGACTGATCACACATAACAGAAGAAAACATAATTTATGCTTACCTGATAAATTCCTTTCTTCTGTTGTGTGATCAGTCCACGGCCCGCCCTGTTTTAAGGCAGGTAAATATCTTTTAAATTATACTCCAGTCACCACTTCACCCTTGGTTACTCCTTTCTCGTTGATTCTTGGTCGAATGACTGGGACTGACGTAGGGGGGAGGAGCTATATGCAGCTCTGCTGGGTGAATCCTCTTGCATTTCCTGTTGGGGAGGAGTTATATCCCAGAAGTAATGATGACCCGTGGACTGATCACACAACAGAAGAAAGGAATTTATCAGGTAAGCATAAATTATGTTTTTTCATTAAAATTTTATTCTGGGTGTGGATTATTTTCAGCAGGAATTGGCTGTCTTTATTTTATCCCTCCCTCTCTAGTGACTCTTGCGTGGAAAGATCCACATCTTGGGTAATCATTATCCCATACGTCACTAGCTCATGGACTCTTGCTAATTACATGAAAGAAAACATAATTTATGTAAGAACTTACCTGATCAATTCATTTCTTTCATATTAGCAAGAGTCCATGAGGCCCGCCCTTTTTTGTGGTGGTTTTGATTTTTTTGTATAAAGCACAATTATTCCAATTCCTTATTTTATATGCTTTCGCACTTTTTTCTTATCACCCCACTTCTTGGCTATTCGTTAAACTGAATTGTGGGTGTGGTGAGGGGTGTATTTATAGGCATTTTAAGGTTTGGGAAACTTTGCCCCTCCTGGTAGGAATGTATATCCCATACGTCACTAGCTCATGGACTCTTGCTAATATGAAAGAAATGAATTTATCAGGTAAGTTCTTACATAAATTATGTTTTTTCCATCAGGATCTCAAATCATTAAATTTGAAGGTATGGCGATTGAACGCTTGATTCTTAGTCATAGAGGTTTCTCTGACTCAGTGATGTTACAGGCTCGTAAATCTGTCTCTAGAAAGATTTATTATCGAGTTTGGAAGACTTACATTTCTTGTTGTTCTTCTCATAAATTCTCTTGGCATTCTTTTAGAATTCCTAGAATTTTACAATTTCCTCAGGATGGTTTGGATAAGGGTTTGTCTGCAAGTTCTTTGAAAGGACAAATCTCTATTCTTTCTGTTCTTTTTCACAGAAAGATTGCTAATCATCCTGATATTCATTGTTTTGTACAGGCTTTGGTTCGTATCAAGCCTGTCATTAAGTCAATCTCTCCTCCTTGGAGTCTCAATTTGGTACTGAGGGCTTTACAGGCTCCTCCGTTTGAACCTATGCATTCTCTGGACATTAAATTCCTTTCTTGGAAAGTATTGTTCCTTTTGGCTATCTCTTCTGCTAGAAGAGTTTCTGAGTTATCTGCTCTTTCTTGTGGATCTCTTTTTCTGATTTTTCATCAGGATAAGGCAGTGTTACTTCCTGATATTCATTATTTTGTTCAGGCTTTGGTTCGTATCAAACCTGTCATTATGCCAATTTCTCCTCCTTGGAGTCTTAATTTGGTTCTGAAGGCTTTATAGGCTCTTCTATTTGAGCATATGCTTTCATTAATTAATTACTTTCATGGAAAGTATTGTTCTTTTTAGACATCTCTTAAGCTAGAACAGTTTTTGAATTATCTGTTCTTTCTTGTGAGTCTCCTTTTTCTGATTTTTTTTCATCAGGATAAGGTGGTTTTTGCTGTCCTCATTTCAATTCTTACCTAAAGTTGTGAATTCTAACAACCTTAGGGAGGAATTATTGTCTTTTCCTAAGACTTCTTTGGTAAGATTCTTACATTCTTTGGATATGGTAAGAGTTTTGAAATCCTATGTTAAAGCTATTCAGATTTCAGACAGACTTCTAGTCGATTTGTTATCTTTTCTGGTTTTAGGAAGGTCAAAAGGCTTCTGCCATTTCTTTGGCATCTTGGTTAAACTTTTAATTCATCATGCTTATTTGCAGTCGGGTTGATTCCCGCCTCGGAGGATTACGGCTCATTCTACTAGGTAAGTGTCTACTTCCTGGGCTTTTTAAGAATGAAGCTTCTGTTGATCAGATTTGCAAAGCAATGACTTGGTCTTCTTTGCATACTTTTACTAAATTCTACCATTTTGATGTTTTTCTCTTCTTCAGAAGCAGTTTTGGTAGAATGGTACTTCAGGCAGCTGTTTCAGTTTGATTCTTCTGCTTATAATTTCAGTTTTTTTCATTATAAAAATGGAAACTTTTGATTTGGGTAGGGGATTAATTTTTCAGTGGAATTGGCTGTCTTTATTTTATCCCTTCCTCTCTAGTGACTCTTGCGTGGAAGTTCCACATCTTGGGTGTCTGCTATCCCATACGTCACTAGCTCATGGACTCTTGCTAATTACATGAAAGAAAACATAATTTATGTAAGAACTTACCTGATAAATTCATTTCTTTCATATTAGCAAGAGTCCATGAGGCCCACCCTTTTTGTGGTGGTTATGATTTTTTTGTATAAAGCACAATTATTCCAATTCCTTATTTTTGATGCTTTCGCTCCTTTCTTATCACCCCACTTCTTGGCTATTCGTTAAACTGAATTGTGGGTGTGGTGAGCGGTGTATTTATAGGCATTTTAAGGTTTGGGAAACTTTGCCCCTCCTGGTAGAAATGTATATCCCATACGTCACTAGCTCATGGACTCTTGCTAATATGAAAGAAATGAATTTATCAGGTAAGTTCTTACATAAATTATGTTTCTTTCATGTAATTAGCAAGAGTCCATGAGCTAGTGACGTATGGGATATACATTCCTACCAGGAGGGGCAAAGTTTCCCAAACCTTAAAATGCCTATAAATACACCCCTCACCACACCCACAAATCAGTTTTACAAACTTTGCCTCCTATGGAGGTGGTGAAGTAACTTTATGCTAGATTCTACGTTGATATGCGCTCCGCAGCAGGTTGGAGCCCGGTTTTCCTCTCAGCGTGCAGTGAATGTCAGAGGGATGTGAGGAGAGTATTGCCTATTTGAATGCAATGATCTCCTTCTACGGGGTCTATTTCATAGGTTCTCTGTTATCGGTCGTAGAGATTCATCTCTTACCTCCCTTTTCAGATCGACGATATACTCTTATATATATATATATATATATATATATATATATATATATATATATATATATATATATATATATATATATATATATATATATATATATATATACCATTACCTCTGCTGATTTTCGTTTCAGTACTGGTTTGGCTTTCTACAACATGTAGATGAGTGTCCTGGGGTAAGTAAGTCTTATTTTCTGTGACACTCTAAGCTATGGTTGGGCACTTTTTTATAAAGTTCTAAATATATGTATTCAAACATTTATTTGCCTTGACTCAGGATGTTCAACATTCCTTATTTTCAGACAGTCAGTTTCATATTTGGGATAATGCATTTGAATCAATCATTTTTTCTTACCTTAAAAAATGTGGCTTTTTCCCTGTGGGCTGTTAGGCTCGCGGGGGCTGAAAATGCTTCATTTAATTGCGTCATTCTTGGCGCGGACTTTTTTTGGCGCAAATTTTTTTTCTGTTTGCGTCATTTTTTGACGTTCTTTTGCGTCAAAAGTGTCGGCGTTCCGGATGTGGCGTAATTTTTGGCGCCAAAAGCATTTAGGCGCCAAATAATGTGGGCGTCTTATTTGGCGCTAAAAAAATATGGGCGTCACTTTTGTCTCCACATTATTTAAGTCTCATTTTTTATTGCTTCTGGTTGCTAGAAGCTTGTTCACTGGCATTTTTTTCCCATTCCTGAAACTGTCATTTAAGGAATTTGATCAATTTTGCTTTATATGTTGTTTTTTCTATTACATATTGCAAGATGTTCCACGTTGCAACTGAGTCAGAAGATACTTCAGGAAAATCGCTGCCCGGTGCTGGAGCTACCAAAGCTAAGTGTATCACTTTTGGTATCTGTTCCTTCAGCTGTTGTTTGTATTAAATGTTATGACAAACTTGTTAATGCAGATAAAATTTCCTTTAGTACGGTTACATTACCTGTTGCTGTTCCGTCAACATCTAATACTCAGAGTGTTCCTGATAACATAAGAGATTTTGTTTCTAAATCCATTAAGAAGGCTATGTCTGTTATTTCTCCTTCTAGTATACATAAAAGTCTTTTAAAACTCTTTTTTCAGATGAATTTTTAAATGAACATCATCATTCTGATACTGATAATGGTTCTTCTGGTTCAGAGGTTTCTGTCTCAGAGGTTGATGCTGATAAATCTTTGTATTTGTTCAAGATGGAATTTATTCGTTCTTTATTTAAAGAAGTATTAATTGCATTAGAAATAGAGGATTCTGGTCCTCTTGATACTAAAACTAAACGTTTAAATAAGGTTTTTAAATCTCCTGTAGTTATTCCAGAAGTGTTTCCTGTCCCTGATGCTATTTCTGAAGTAATTTTCCAGGGAATGGAATAATTTGGGTAATTCATTTACTCCTTTTAAAACGTTTTAAGCAAGTATATCCTGTGCCATCTGACAGATTAGAGTTTGGGACAAAATCCCTAAGGTTAATGGGGCTGTCTCTACTCCTGCTATAACTTTAGCGGATGTTGCTGCAGCTTCAACTTTTTGGTTAGAAGCTTTAGCGTAACAAGTAACAGATCATAATTCTTATAGCATTATTATTATTCTATAACATGCTAATAATTTTATTTGTGATACCATCTTTGATATCAGAGTTGATGTCAGGTATATGTCTCTAGCTATTTTAGCTAGAAGAGCTTTATGGCTTAAAACTTGGAATGCTGATATGTCTTCTAAGTCAACTTTGCTATCCCTTTCTTTCCAGGGTAATACATTATTTGGTTCTCAGTTGGATTCTTTTATCTCATCTGTTACTGGAAGGAAGGGAACTTTTTTACCACAGGATAAAAAATCTAAGGTAAATTTAGGTCTAATAATCGTTTTCGTTCCTTTCATCACAACAAGGAACAAAAGCCTGATCCTTCATCCTCAGGAGCGGTATCAGTTTGGAAACCATCTTCACTTTGGAATATATCCAAGCCTTATAGATACCCAAAGCCAGCTCCTAAGTCCCCATGAAGGTGCGGCCCTCATTCCAGCTCAGCTGGTATGGGGCAGTTTACGTTTTTTACAAAGAAATTTGGATCAATTCCGTTCACAATCTCTGGTTTCAGAACATTGTTTCAGAAGGGTACAGAATTGGCTTCAAGTTAAGGCCTCCTGCAAAGAGATTTTTTTCTTTCCCGTGTCCCAGTAAACCCAGCAAAGGCTCAAGCATTTCTGAAATGTGTTTCAGATCTAGAGTTGGCTGGAGTAATTATGCCAGTTCCAGTTCTGGAACAGGGGCTGGGGTTTTATTCTATCTCTTCATTGTACCAAAGAAGGTCAATTCCTTCAGACCAGTTCCGGATCTATCAATATTGAATCGTTATGTAAGGATACCAACATTCAAGATGGTAACTGTAAGGACTATCCTGCCTTTTGTTCAGCAAGGGCATTATATGTCTACAATAGATTTACAGGATGCATATCTGCATATTCCGATTCATCCAGATCACTTTTAGTTTCTGAGATTCTCTTTTCTAGACAAGAATTACCAGTTTTGTGGCTCTACCGTTTGGCCTAGCATCAGCTCCAAGAATTTTTACAAAGGTTCTCGGTGCCCTTCTGTCTGTAATCAGAGAACAGGGTATTGGTATTTCCTTATTTGGACGATTTCTTGGTACTTGCTCAGTCTTCACATTTAGCAGAATCTCATACGAATCGACTTGTGTTGTTTCTTCAAGATCATGGTTGGAGGATCAATTTACCAAAAAGTTCATTGATTCCTCAGACAAGGGTAACCTTTTTAGGTTTCCAGATAGATTCAGTGTCTATGACTGTCTTTGTCAGACAAGAGAAGTCTAACATTGATATCAGCTTGTCAAAACCTTCAGTCACAATCATTCCCTTTGGTAGCCTTATGCATGGAAATTTTAGGTCTTATGACTGCTGCATCGGACGCGATCTCCTTTGCTCATTTTCACATGCGACCTCTTCAGCTCTGTATGCTGAACCAATGGTGCAGGGATTACACAAAGATATCTCAATTAATATCTTTAAAACCGATTGTACGACACTCTCTGACGTGTTGGACAGATCACCATCGTTTAGTTCAGGGGGCTTCTTTTGTTCTTCCGACCTGGACTGTAATTTCAACAGATGCAAGTCTTACAGGTTGGGGAGCTGTGTGGGGGTCTCTGACGGCACAAGGGGTTTGGGAATCTCAGGAGGTGAGATTACCGATCAATATTTTGGAACTCCGTGCAATTTTCAGAGCTCTTCAGTCTTGGCCTCTTCTGAAGAGAGAGTCGTTCATTTGTTTTCAGACAGACAATGTCACAACTGTGGCATACATCAATCATCAAGGAGGGACTCACAGTCCTCTGGCTATGAAAGAAGTATCTCGAATTCTGGTTTGGGCGGAATCCAGCTCCTGTCTAATATCTGCGGTTCATTTCCCAGGTATAGACAATTGGGAAGCGGATTATCTCAGTCGTCAAACTTTGTATCCGGGCGAATGGTCTCTTCACCCAGAGGTATTTCTTCAGATTGTTCAAATGTGGGAACTTCCAGAAATAGATCTGATGGCTTCTCATCTAAACAAGAAACTTCCCAGGTATCTGTTCAGATCCCGGGATCCTCAGGCGGAGGCAGTGAATGCATTATTACTTCCTTGGAAGTATCATCCTGCCTATATCTCTCCGCCTCTAGTTCTTCTTCCAAGAGTAATCTCCAAGATTCTGAAGGAATGCTCGTTTGTTCTGCTGGTAGCTCCAGCATGGACGGATCTTTTTCGGATGGCCTCTTGCCAACCGTGGGCTCTTCCGTTAAGACCAGACCTTCTGTCGCAAGGTCCTTTTTTTCCATCAGGATCTCAAATCTTTAAATTTAAGGGTATGGAGATTGAACGATTGATTCTTGGTCAAAGAGGTTTCTCTGACTCTGTGATTAATACTATGTTACAGGCTCGTAAATCTGTATCTAGAGAGATATATTATAGAGTCTGGAAGACTTATATTTCTTGGTGTCTTCTCATCATTTTTCCTGGCATTCTTTTAGAATTCCGAGAATTTTTACAGTTTCTTCAGGATGGTTTAGATAAAGGTTTGTCCGCAAGTTCCTTGACAGGACAAATCTCTGCCCTTTCTGTTCTTTTTCACAGAAAGATTGCTAATCTTCCTGATATTCATTGTTTTGTACAAGACTTGGTTCGTATAAAACCTGTCATTCAGTCAATTTCTCCTCCTTGGAGTTTGAATTTGGTTCTGGGGGCTCTTCTAGCTCCTCCTTTTGAACCCATGCATTCATTGGACATTAAACTTTTTTTCTTGGAAAGTTTTGTTTCTTTTGGCCATCTCTTCTGCCAGAAGAGTCTCTGAATTATCTGCTCTTTCTTGTGAGTCTCCTTTTCTGATTTTTCATCAGGATAAGGCGGTGTTGCGAACGTCTTTTGAATTTTTACCTAAGGTTGTGTATTCTAACAACATTAGTAGAGAAATTGTGGTTCCTTCATTATGTCCTAATCCTGAGAATTCTAAGGAGAAATCATTGCATTCTTTGGATGTTGTTAGAGCTTTGAAATATTATGTTGAAGCTACTAAGTCTTTCCGAAAGACTTCTAGTCTATTTGTTATCTTTTCTGGTTCTAGAAAAGGCCAGAAAGCTTCTGCCATTTCTTTGGCATCTTGGTTGAAATCTTTGTCATCATGCCTATGTCGAGTCGGGTAAAACTCCGCCTCAAAGGATTACAGCTCATTCTGCTAGGTCAGTTTTTACTTCCTGGGCGTTTAGGAATGAAGCTTCGGTTGTTCAGATTTGCAAAGCAGCAACTTGGTTCCTCTTTGCATACTTTTACTAAATTCTACCATTTTGATGTGTTTTCTTCTTCTGAAGCAGTTTTTGGTAGAAAAGTACTTCAGGCAGCGGTTTCAGTTTGAATCTTCTGCTTATGTTTTCTTTAAACTTTATTTTGGGTGTGGATTATTTTCAGCAGGAATTGGCTGTCTTTATTTTATCCCTCTCTCTCTAGTGACTCTTGCGTGGAAAGATCCACATCTTGGGTAGTCATTATCCCATACGTCACTAGCTCATGGACTCTTGCTAATTACATGAAAGAAAACATAATTTATGTAAGAACTTACCTGATAAATTCATTTCTTTCATATTAGCAAGAGTCCATGAGGCCCACCCTTTTTTGTGGTGGTTATGATTTTTTTGTATAAAGCACAATTATTCCAATTCCTTATTTTTTATGCTTTTGCACTTTTTGCTTATCACCCCACTTCTTGGCTATTCGTTAAACTGATTTGTGGGTGTGGTGAGGGGTGTATTTATAGGCATTTTAAGGTTTGGGAAACTTTGCCCCTCCTGGTAGGAATGTATATCCCATACGTCACTAGCTCATGGACTCTTGCTAATATGAAAGAAATGAATTTATCAGGTAAGTTCTTACATAAATTATGTTTTTCTGATAGGATTTCTAGGGAATGGAATAAGCCAGGAGGTACTTTTATTCCTTCTTCAAGGTTTATAAAAAATTGTATCCTTAACCAGCAAAATCTATAGAGTTTTGGGAAAAAATCCCCAAAGTTGATGGGGCTATTTCTACTCTCACTAAAGTACCACTATTCCTATGGAAGATAGTACTTCCTTTAAGGATCCTTTAGATTGGAAGCTTGAATCCTATCTAAGGAAGGCCTATTTATATTCAGGTCATTTTCTCAGACCTGCTATTTCTTTGGCTGATGTTGTGGATGCCTCAACTTTTTGGTTGAAGAATTTAGCGCAACGAGAATTGGATCCTGACATATCTAGCATTACTCGCTTACTGCAACATGCTAATAATTTTATTTGTGATGCCATTTTTTATATTATCAAAATTAATGTTAGATCCATGTCTTTAGCTGTATTAGCTAAAAGAGCTTTGTGGCTTAAATCTTGGAATGCTGATATGACATCTAAATCTAGATTACTATCTCTTTCTTTCCAAGGTAATAATTTATTTGGTTCTCAGTTGGATTCTATTTCAACTATCACTGGAGGAAAAGGAGTTTTTTTGCCTCAGGATAAAAAACCTAAGGGTAAATCTAAGGCTTCTAACCGTTTTCGTTCCTTTCGTCAGAATAAGGAACAAAAACTCAATCCTCCTCCCAAGGAATCTGCTTCCAGTTGGAAGCCTTCCTCAAATTGGAATAAATCTAAGCCATTTAGGAAACCAAAGTCTGCCCCTAAGTCCGCATGAAGGTGCGGCCCTCATTCCAGCTCAGCTGGTAGGGGGCAGATTAAGGTTTTTCAAGGATTTTTGGATAAAATCTGTCCAAAATCATTGGATTCAGAGCATTGTCTCTCAAGGGTATCAAATAGGATTCATAGTAAGACCTCCTGTGAGATGATTTTTTCTCTCACGCATCCCTGTAAATCCAGTAAAAGCTCAGGCTTTTCTGAAGTGTGTTTCAGACCTGGAGTCTTCAGGGGTAATCATGCCAGTTCCTCCTCAGGAACAAGGTTTGGGGTTTTATTCAAACCTATTCATTGTACCAAAGAAAGAAAATTTGTTCAGACCAGTTCTGGATCTGAAAATTTTGAATCGTTATGTAAGAGTACCAACTTTCAAGATGGTGACTATAAGGAATATTCTGCCTTTTGTTCAGCAAGGACATTATATGTCCACAATAGACTTGCAGGATGCATACCTTCATATTCAGATTCATCCAGAACACTATCAGTTTCTGAGATTCTCTTTTGTAGACAAGCATTACCAATTTGTTGCTCTTCCATTTGGCCTAGCAACAGCTCCAAGAATCTTTTCAACGGTTCTGGGTGCCCTTCTATCTGTAATCAGAGAACAGGGTATTGCGGTGTTTCCTTATTTGGACGATATCTTGGTACTAGCTCAGTCTTTACATACTGCAGAATCCTACACGAATCAACTAGTGTTGTTTCTTCGGAAACATGGTTGGAGGATCAATTTACCAAAAAGTTTGATTCCTCAGACAAGGGTCAACTTTTTAGGTTTCCAGATAGAGACAGAGTCATGGACACTGAATCTAACAGACAAAGGACATTTAAAATTGGCCGCAGCATGCCGGCACCTTCAGTCTCAGTCATTCCCTTCAGTGGCTATGTGCATGGAAGTTTTAGGTCTCATGACTGCAGCATCGGACGCGATCCCCTTTGCTCGTTTTCATATGAGACCTCTACAGCTTTGCATGCTGAATCAATGGTGCAGGGATTATACAAATATATCACAATTAATATCCTTGAATCCCAATGTACAACACTCTCTGACATGGTAGATAGATCTCCATCGTTTGGTTCAAGGGGCCTCTTTTGTTC
Organism: Bombina bombina; assembly: GCF_027579735.1. Lineage (NCBI taxonomy): Eukaryota > Metazoa > Chordata > Amphibia > Anura > Bombinatoridae > Bombina > Bombina bombina. The sequence continues at coordinate 1,201,885,303 of NC_069500.1, forward strand.
AGCCAACCTGGACTGTGATCTCAACAGATGCGAGTCTTTCAGGTTTGGGAGCTGTTTGGGGATTTCTGACAGCACAAGGGGTTTGGAAATCTCAAGAGGCGAGATTACCAATAAATATTTTAGAACTCTGTGCAATTCTCAGGGCTCTTCAGTTTTGGCCTCTGCTAAAGAGAGCCATTCATTTGTTTTCAGACAGACAATATCACAACTGTGGCTTATGTCAATCATCAGGGTTGGACTCACAGTCCCCAAGCTATGAAAGAAGTATCTCGGATACTTGCTTGGGGGGAATCCAGCTCCTGTCTAATCTCTGCAGTGGATGCACTGACACTTCCTTGGTGTTATCATCCTGCTTACATCTTCCCGCCTCTAGTTCTCCTTCCAAGAGTGATCTCCAAAATCATCATGGAACAGTCTTTTGTGTTGCTGGTGGCTCCAGCATGGCCACACAGGTTTTGATATGCGGATCTGGTGCGGATGTCCAGTTGCCCGCCTTGGCCACTTCCGTTACGGCCGGACCTACTATCTCGAGGTCCGTTTTTCCATCAGGATCTCAAATCATTAAATTTGAAGGTGTGGAAATTGAACGCTTAGTTCTAAGTCATAGAGGTTTCTCTGACTCAGTGATTAATACTATGTTACAAACTCGTAAATCTGTCTCTAGAAAGATTTATTATAGAGTTTGGAAGACTTACATTTCATGGTGTTCTTCTCATAAATTCTCCTGGCATTCTTTTAGAATTCCTAGAATTTTACAGTTCCTTCAGGATGGTTTGGATAAGGGTTTGTCTGCAAGTTCCTTGAAAGGACAAATCTCCGCTCTTTCTGTTTTATTTCGCAGAAAGATTGCTATACTTCCTGATATTCACTGTTTTGTACAGGCTTTAGTTCGTATTAAGCCTGTCATTAAATCAATTTCTCCTCCTTGGAGTCTTAATTTGGTTCTGAAGGCGTTACAGGCTCCTCCATTTGAGCCTATGCATTCTTTGGACATTAAACTACTTTCTTGGAAAGTGTTGTTCCTTTTGGTTATCTCTTCTGCTAGAAGAGTTTCTGAGCTATCTGCTCTCTTGTGAGTCTCCTTTTCTAATTTTTTCATCAGGATAAGGCAGTTTTGCGGACTTCTTTTCAATTTTTACCTAAGGTTGTGAATTCTAACAACATTAGTAGAGAAATTGTTTTCCCTTCCTTATGTCCTAATCCTAAGAATTCTTTGGAGAGATCCTTTCATTCTTTGGATGTGGTAAGAGCTTTGAAATATTATGTGGAAGCTACTAAAGATTTCAGGAAGACTTCCAGTCTGTTTTATTTTCTGGTCCTAGGAAAGGTCAAGAAGGCTTCTGCTAGTTCCTTGGCTTCTTGGTTGAAACTTTTGATTCATCAAGCTTATTTGGAGTCGGGTCAGGCCCCACCTCAGAGAATTACAGCTCATTCTACTAGATCAGTTTCCACTTCGTGAGCTTTTAAGAATGAAGCTTCAGTTGATCAGATTTGCAAAGCGGCGACTTGGTCCTCTTTGCATACATTAACTAAATTCTACCGTTTTGATGTATTTGCTTCTTCGGAAGCAATAGTTCTTCAGGCAGCTGTTTCAGTTTGATTCTTCTGCTTTTGATTTGTTTTTTTCTTTCAAAGATGAAATAAACTTATTTTTGTTTTGGGTTGTGGATTAATTTTTTGAGCAGAATATGGCTGTTTTTGTTTTTATTCCCTCCCTCTCTAGTGACTCTTGAGTGGAAGACTCCACATCTTGGGTATTGATATCCCATATGTCACTAGCTCATGGACTCTTGCTAATTACATGAAAGAAAACATAATTTATGTAAGAACTTACCTGATAAATTCATTTCTTTCATATTGGCAAGAGTCCATGAGGCCCACCCTTTTTATGGTGGTTATGATTTTTTTGTATAAAGCACAATTATTTCCAAATTTCCTTTTGTTGATGCTTTCTACTCCTTTCTTTATCACCCCACTGCTTGGCTATTCGTTAAACTGAATTGTGGGTTTGGTGAGGGGTGTATTTATAGGCATTTTGAGGTTTGGGAAACTTTGCCCCTCCTGGTAGGATTGTATATCCCATATGTCACTAGCTCATGGACTCTTGCCAATATGAAAGAAATGAATTTATCAGGTAAGTTTTTACATAAATTATGTTTTTATTAAAAAAAGCTTTACATTTTCATACTGGCAGACTGTCTGCCGGTACCTAAGATGGGGTGACCAATGGGGCTTGAGGGGGGGGGGGGGGCTAGAGCTGTTTGGGAGGGATTAGGGATGGATCAGGGGTTGAGAGGTTTCAGATGGCAGGGTAATCTCTACACTAAAGCTAAAATTAGCCTTTGAAGATACTTAATTAATCCTTTCACTGCCGGGAATTATAGAAGTGTTCTGCACAACATCAATTAGTGTCCTAATTACCAAAAAGCAATAACAAAGCCATATATGTAGATTTCGGAACAAAGTGGATTCCAGAGAAACTTTCACAAACATTTGTGCCATGATTGCACACACAGTATGTAAATATTTTCAGTGAGAAACCCAAAGTTTGTGAAAAAGTACCAATTTTTTTTTTTATTGCATTTGGTGGTGAAATGGTGGCATGAAATATACCAAAATGGGCCTAGATCAATACCTTGGGTTGTCTACTTTAAAAAAAATACATATAGTTTTTATAGGTAAATAAAAAAAATCAAGGCTCTTTCTGATTAAATGGAGTGATAGCAAAAATACTAAAAATTCTCTGGTATTTTGGGCAAGTTTTTGTCTGAAGGTCCCGGTAGTGAAGGGGTTAAATAAAACAATCTGGGGAAATCATTTTTTATTTTTTTTATCCACCCTGGCATTTGCTAAATCTTGACATTAATACCACTTGAGAGTGCATCTGTATTTGGCTAGACATCCAAACAGTGGGTAAAGGCATAGCTGTGGGTGTTCCCTCTACAGGTTACTTGCACAACATTTCTACTCACTCTAATGCAGGCATAGTACTGAATACACAAGCACACTCCAGGGTGTCCCAAATTTCAACAAAGGAGAGTAGGAGGTATATTTGATTAAGTTAAGTAAACTGGATTCTGTTCTGTTTGAAAATACATTAATGGAAAAACAATTTTACAGTATACTGTCCCTTTAATATAGACCAAGGACTTGCAGAGTATGAAATGTATTAGAAATTGCATTTTCATGTTTGTGTATATAAATTAGCTGGTATTGTGCTTTTAAGCCACAACATATTACAAATGGGTTGAGCTTGCGGGTAATATCAGATCTGTTATTACTTTGTGTACACAGCCATGCTTCCTTATCTTATATTTATCTGTAAACCAAATCTCAATACTTAGAACAATGGAAAATTATAATTGTGTTACTTAATTATCCTGTACCCCATTGAGAGTGTAATTTCTTCTGCTAGCAGTGTTTAATTAGGCATATCAATAGCTGCCTAGGCGCCAGAAAATAAACTTTCAGTATAGGTGGGGATTACACAGGCTAAATCGGCTATTTCAAATGTCAAAATAAGGGTAAATGAGCTTTGTGTTTTACAATGATTTAAAACCAGCTGCACAGCCTACAGTGAATGGGAAATTGTTCATTTGGGTATATTTTTGTAAATGAAATGGTTGCCTTTGCTAACTGAAACCCCAACCTATTTAAATAGTATAAGCGTGTATGGAGAGCAGACCTCGGTTATATATAATTACACAACTCTCACTGTATCACTTTATGCACAGTGAGATCAATACTTAGAGGACAATGGGAAATGTAACATTTTATATCTGTCCCACCCCCACCCCACTGTGAGTGTTATTTCTCCTAAACAGTCTTGTTTACATAGTTTTTTTTACACCAGTACTTACATATTGAAATAATTAGTATAGGTTGGGATACAATAGGTAACGTTAGCTATTTTAAATTCCAAAATACAAATAAAGGATATATTTGTAAATAATTTAATACACTACAGCAGGTAAATGGATCATTGGGAACACATTAAAGTGGAGACAAAAAAATTACAGTACTGTCATTTTAATATAGGTTTGTTTTTTTAATAAATAAAAAAAACTTTGTCCTATTTAATGTCATTTATATTGGCCATAATGATTTATAATTGTATTTACACTTTTTGCAAGTTGCTGTGAGTCTCTAAAACATATGTTGTTCTTATAGGTACGCTTGGTCTTCGGGGGCTCAGAAATATAACAGGTTTGTTTTCAAAGTCTAATTGTAGCTGTTGTTGCACACATTTCATTTGGTTTCTCTAATTTGTTTAATTTTAAAGTGCAGTAAGTTGATGAACGGCGTAGGCTTGTGGTGTTAATTGAAAGTCTAGCAGCTAATGTGCGTTATCGCAGGTACTAGCAGAATATAGTTTGCTAATTCCTCCAGCTCAGCTTGCCTCAAATCATCCTTATCACCTTGTGACTATCACATATGTTTCATCCTGATTATCCTGTCTCTGATTAAACAATAATACCACTTTTTTTTATTTTCCCCAATACCTAATTTCTTTGGTGATTTAAAAGCAGACAGCTTCAATCTACTCTTTACCAAAAAATCTAGTGCAGCTTTCTGATTGCCCACAGCATCCAGCTGTGTTTGTGAACTACATTTGAGAATCAAGGAGGTTCTTATTACTTTGTCCCATTAGATAAAAAGAAATGTACTCCCTAAAGGCACATCAAGCTAAATGTCTAGAGGAGAGAGATTTACATTGCTGCTATTATGCATATTATAGTGTAGGCATATTAACATTTACTATTTGCTATGGCTAAACCTTGTTGTTAAAAACTTGCTTAGCTATGATAGTATTTATTTTTATTTAAAGGGACAGTCTAGTCAAAATTAAACCTTCATACTTCAGATAGGGCATGCAATTTTTAAACTACTTTCCATAATTAAGTTTTATTATCAAATTTGCTTTGTCCTCTTGGTATTCTTTGGAAAGCTAAAGCTAGGTAGGCTCATATGCTAATTTTTTAGCCCTTGAAGTAGGGTTGCCACCTCAGCCATGTTTTCCTGGACACTTCTGAGTTATACATGCTGCAGTGTGTGCAGGTACAACCATGAATTTCAGCACTATTCTTGTTCCTCTCTGCACACCCTGCAGCATGCATAACTCATAAGTGTCCAGGAAAACATGGTTGAGTGGCAACCCTACCTTGAAGGCTGCCTTTTATCTCAGTGCATTTTGACAGTTTTTTACAGCTAGACAGTGCTAGATAGATGGATAACATTGTGCTAACTCCCATGGAGTTAAGAGTCAGCACTGATGCAAGTTTTAAAAAAGAACTGAGATAAGGGGGCAGTCTGCAGAGGCTTTGATACAAGGTAATCACAGAGGTAAGAAGTATATGAATATACAGTGTTGGTTATGCAAAACTGGATAATGTATAATAAAGGGATTAGCTATCTTTTTAAACAATACAAATTTAGGAGTAGATACTGTCCATTTAATATTTGAGTTGTACGGTATATATTTTTTTTACATTAGCTCACTTATTCTTTTTTCGTAGTTTTTGTTATTTTACTGGGTTATTAATTATATTTCCTTATGTATTCCGTACTTTCTACATTGAAATATTAGTTATAATTAAACCTAACTCTGTGCATGTTTCTGCCCAACCTAATAAAATCTGAGTTGAAGATATTAAACTCTAAATATAATTTCTCTTGTAAGGTGTATCCAGTCCCACGGATCATCCATTACTTGTGGGATATTCTCCTTCCCAACAGGAAGCTGCAAGAGGATCACCCACAGCAGAGCTGTCTATATAGCTCCTCACCTAACTGCCACCTCCCAGTCATTCTCTTGCAGCTCTCGACAAGATAGGAAGTAGCTAGAGAGATGTGGTGCATTAATGTAGTTTATCTTCAATCAAAAGTTTGTTATTTTCAAATGGTACCGGAGTTGTACTATTTTAGCCTCAGGCAGAAAGTTGAAGAAGAGTCTGCCTGTGGTCTTTGATGATCTTAGCAGGTTGTAACTAAGATCCATTGCTGTTCTCACACATAACTGAAGAGATGAGGTAACTTCAGCTGGGGGAATAGCGTGCAGGGTCTCCTTCTATGAGGTATGTGCAGTTTTAAATTTTTCTAGAGAAATGATATGCTAGAAAATGCTGACAATACCGGAATTATTTAAGGTAAGCCTGATTACAGTGATTTAATAACGACTGGTATCATGCTTGCTGTAAAGGGTAATATTTTTTTTATTTACTCACATTACTGAATAGATATAACGTTTGCTGAAGGTGTATGAACGTTTATTACATATTGGTGATAAAACTTTATTCTGGGGCCCAGTTTTTTCCACATGGCTGACTAGATTTTGCCTAGGGATAGTTTTTTAAGGCCCTCTCACTGTGAGTACAGGCTGGGAGGGGCCTATTTTCGGCTTAAATTGTGCATTAGTTTTTGCAGTATGAGACATCCAGCTTCCCTGAAGGAGTTCCTTGAATATTTAGGACCTCTCTAAAGGGTTTTTGTGCCTTCCAAAGTAGTTGTATGGGCAGGTAGGGCCACAGTAGAGCTGTGGCAGTTTTGTGTGACTGTTTAAAAATGTTTATATCATTTTTTTTATCTGGTTTTGAAACTAAGGGGTTAATCCTCCATTTGCAAGTGGGTGCAATGCTCTTTTAGCCTATTATACACACTGTAAAAATTTCGTAAGATTTACTGCTTTTTTCACTGTTTTGCAGTTTCTGTGATTGTTTTTTTCTCTTAAAGGCACAGTACCGTTTTTATTTTTTGCTTGTTCAGTTATTAAAGTGTTTTCCAAGCTTGCTGGTCTCATTACTAGTCTGTTTAAACATGTCTGACATAGAGGAAACTCATTGTTCATTATGTTTAGAAGCCATTGTGGAACCCCCTCTTAGAATATGTACCAAATGCACTGATTTTACTATAGATTACAAAGACCATATTCTGGCTTTAAAAAATTTATCACCAGAAGAAATTGACAAGGAGGAAGTTATGCCGTCTAACTCTCCCCACGTGTCAGATCCTATAAATCCCGCTCAGGGGACGCCTAGTACATCTAGCGCGCCCATTGCGTATACCTTGCAAGACATGGCGGCAGTTATGAATCATACCCTTAGAGGTATTATCTAAACTGCCAGGATTGCAAGGAAAGCGAGACAGCTCTGGGACTAGAAAAATACAGAGCTCTCTGACGCTTTAGTAGCTATGTCTGATACACCCTCACATTATACTGAAGCTGAAGCAGGGGAGCTTCAATCTGTGGGTGAATTTTCTGATTCAGGGAAGATACTTCAATCTGATTCTGATATGTCTACATTTAAATTTAAGCTTGAACACCTCCGCGCATTGCTCAGGGAGGTTTTAGCAACTCTGGACGACTGTGACACTATTGTATTCCCAGAGAAATTATGTAGATTGGATTTATACTATGCAGTACCTACTTACACTGATGTTTTTCCAATCCCTAAAAGGTTTTCTGAAATTATTACTAAGGAATGGGATAGACCAGGTGTACCGTTCAATCCCCCTCCTGTTTTTAAAAAGATGTTTCCTATAGACGCCGCTACACGGGACTTATGGCAGACGGTCCCTAAGGTGGAGGGAGCAGTTTCTACTCTAGCTAAGCGTACCACTATCCCTGTCAAGGATAGTTGTGCTTTTCTAGATCCAATGGATAAAAAATTAGAGGGTTACCTTAAGAAAATTTTTATTCAACAAGGTTTTATTCTCCAGCCTCTTGCATGCATTGCACCAGTCACTGCCGATCCGGAAACGGATCTAGTAGGGGGCAGACTCTCTCTCTTCGCCCAGGCTTGGGCAAGAGATGTCCAGGATCCCTGGGCATTGGAAATTGTGTCCAAGGGTTATCTTCTGGAATTCAAAACCTCTCCCCCAAAAGGGAGATTTCATCTCTCACTTTTATCTGCAAACCAGATAAAAAGAGAGGCATTCTTACATTGTGTTCAAGACCGTCTAATTATGGGAGTGATCCACCCAGTTCCGCAGGAGGAACAGGGTCAGGGCTTCTATTCAAATCTGTTTGTAGTTCCCAAGAATGAGGGAACATTTAGACCAATCTTAGATCTCAAAATCTTAAACAAATTTCTCAGAGTTCCATCCTTCAAGATGGAGACTATTCGAACCATCCTTCCTATGATCCAGGAGGGTCACTATATGACTACCGTAGACCTAAAGGATGCTTATCTTCACATCCCGATACACAAAGATCATCATAGTTTTCTCAGGTTTGCCTTTCTAGACAGGCACTACCAGTTTGTGGCTCTTCCCTTTGGGTTGGCCACGGCACCAAGAATCTTTACAAAGGTTCTAGGGTCCCTTCTAGCAGTCCTAAGGCCGCGGGGTATAGCAGTAGCCCTTTACTTAGACGACATTCTGATACAGGCGTCGACTTTTCAAGTTGCCAGGTCCCACACGGACATTGTTCTGGAATTTCTGAGGTCCCATGGGTGGAAGGTGAACGAAGAAAAGAGCTCTCTATCACCTCTAACAAAAGTTTCATTCCTAGGGACTCTGATAGATTCGGTAGAAATGAAGATTTACCTATCGAAGGCCAGATTGTCAAAACTTCTAGACTCTTGCCGTGTTCTTTATTCCACTTCTCGTCCTTCAGTGGCTCAGTGTATGGAAGTAATCGGTTTAATGGTAGCGGCAATGGACATAGTACCGTTTGCCCGCCTACATCTCAGACCGCTGCAACTTTGCATGCTCAGTCAGTGGAATGGGGATTACACAGATTTGTCCCCTCTACTAAATCTGGATCAAGAAACCAGGGATTCTCTTCTCTGGTGGCTATCTCAGGTCCATCTGTCCAAGGGGATGACCTTCCGCAGGCCAGACTGGACTATAGTAACGACAGATGCCAGCCTTCTGGGCTGGGGTGCAGTCTGGAACTCCCTGAAGGCTCAGGGCTCGTGGACTCAGGAGGAGACACTCTTTCCGATAAACATTCTGGAACTAAGAGCGATATTTAATGCTCTTCAGGCTTGGACTCAGCTTGCTGCGGTCAGGTTCATCAGATTTCAGTCGGACAATATGACGACTGTAGCCTACATCAACCATCAAGGGGGAACAAGGAGTTCCCTTGCAATGTTGGCGGTTTCAAAAATAATTCTATGGGCAGAGGTTCACTCTTGCCATCTATCAGCTATCCATATCCCAGGAGTAGAGAACTGGGAGGCGGATTTTCTAAGTCGGCAGACTTTTCATCTGGGGGAGTGGGAACTCCATCCGGAAGTGTTTGCACAGTTGATTCAACGTTGGGGCAAACCAGAATTGGATCTTATGGCGTCTCGTCAGAACGCCAAGCTTCCACCGTTTCCTCTGCTCCCTCGTCTGATTGCCAAGATCAAGCAGGAGAGAGCTTCAGTGATTTTGATAGCACCTGGTATGCAGATCTGGTGGACATGTCATCCCTTCCACCATGGACTCTACCGCTGAGACAGGACCTTCTACTTCAGGGTCCTTTCAACCATCCAAATCTAATTTCTCTGCTTCTGACTGCTTGGAGATTGAACGCTTGATTTTATCAAAAAAGAGTCAGTCATTGATACCTTAATTCAGGCTCGAAAGCCTGTCACCAGGAAAATCTATCATAAGATATGGTGTAAATATTTTCATTGCTGTGAATCCAAGGGTTACTCATGGAGTAAAGTCAGGATTCCCAGGATATTATCTTTTTCTCCAAGAGGGATTGGAGAAGGGATTGTCAGCTAGTTCCTTAAAGGGACAGATTTCTGCTCTGTCAATTCTTTTGCACAAGCGTCTGGCGGATGTTCCAGACGTTCAGGCGTTTTGTCAGGCTTTAGTTAGAATCAATCCTGTGTTTAAACCTGTTGCTCCGCCATGGAGTTTAAATTTAGTTCTTAAGGTTCTTCAAGGGGTTCCGTTTGAACCTCTGCATTCCATAGATATCAAGCTTTTATCTTGGAAAGTTCTGTTTTTGGTAGCTATTTCTTCGGCTTGAAGAGTTTCAGAGTTATCTGCCTTACAGTGTGATTCCCCTTATCTGATCTTCCATGCAGATAAGGTAGTTTGTGTACCAAACCTGGGTTTCTTCCTACGGTGGTATCTAATAAGAATATCAATCAGGAGATTGTTGTTCCGTCACTGTGTCCTAATCCTTCTTCAAAGAAGGAACGTCTATTACATAATCTTGACGTGGTTCGTGCTTTAAAGTTTTATTTACAAGCTACTAAGGATTTTCGTCAAACATCGACATTGTTTGTTGTTTACTCTGGACAGAGAAGAGGCCAATAGGCTTCAGCAACTTCTCTTTCCTTTTGGTTAAGAAGTATAATCCGTTTATCTTATGAGACTGCTGGCCAGCAGCCTCCTGTAAGAATTACAGCTCATTCCACTAGAGCAGTGGCTTCCACATGGGCTTTTAAAAATGAGGCTTCTGTTGAACAGATTTGCAAGGCGGCGACTTGGTCTTCGCTCCATACTTTTTCAAAATTCTACAAATGTGATACTTTGGCTTCTTCGGAGGCTATTTTTGGGAGAAAGGTCTTACAGGCAGTGGTGCCTTGCGTTTAAGCACCTGCCTTGTCCCTCCCTTCATCCGTGTCCTAAAGCTTTGGTATTGGTATCCCACAAGTAATGGATGATCCGTGGACTGGATACACCTTACAAGAGAAAACGTTGTGGTGTATCCAGTCCACGGCCCGCCCTGTCTTTTTAAGGCAGGCGTTTTTTAAATTTTTAAACTACAGTCACCACTGAACCCTATAGTTTCTCCTTTCTCTTGCTTGTCTTCGGTCGAATGACTGGGAGGTGGCAGTTAGGGGAGGAGCTATATAGACAGCTCTGCTGTGGGTGATCCTCTTGCAGCTTCCTGTTGGGAAGGAGAATATCCCACAAGTAATGGATGATCCGTGGATTGGATACACCACAAGAGAAATAAATTTATCAGGTAAGCATAAATTTCGTTTTCCCTATAGAATATTAAATTTAAAATTGCAATATACTTTTTTTTTTATTTTTTTATTTTGCCAGCTTTTGATCACAAGCTCATTTACATATGTCCCTAATTGGCCACAGTAGAGGGGAGCAGGAAGAAGGGAGTCCTCAGGGAATTTCAAGTGGTGTGTTTCTGAGATGCTCTTAATTTTCAAAACTTTTTAAATTGTTAACAAAATTACTTTGTTAAAGTATAAAATGTGTTTTGCAATGCAGTGCTTAATTTCTGGTTTGCTGTGTCGTTGTCTCAGTTTTTAAAGGGACAGTAAGCACCTTGTAATTTAAATATCGTTATTTCTTTTACAAAGATATGACGAGTCCACGGATTTCATCCTTGTGGGATATTAACCTCCTGCTTACAGGAAGTGGCAAAGAGCACCACAGCAGAGCTGTGTATATATAGCCCCTCCCATCCCCTCCACCCTCAGTCATTCTCTTTGCCTGTGTTATTCTAGGAAGACATGGTAAAGTGAGGTGTTAGTTTTAGATTCTTCAATCAAGAAGTTTTTTATTTTAAATGGTACTGGTGAGTACTATTTTCCTCAGGGGGATATGGAAGAAGATTTCTGCCCTGCGGTTGATGATCTTAGCAGTTGTAACTAAGATCCACGCTGGTTCCCACAAGACTTCTGAAGGTAACCATGAGACATCTTCAGTGTGGAGACCGGTTTCATTCTACAAGCAGCATTAAGGTATGTGCAGCTTTTTTTTTCTGAGGAGACATGGTGTATCAGAACTGGCTGGCATTTTTTCCCTGTATGGGGATGGGGTAAGCAGTAATCCTATTTTATAAGAGGGGTATTACTGGAGTCCCTATATTACATTTATCATTGGTTGACTTTATTTGGGTTATGTGACATGGGAGACTATTAAACGATGTATTACGTTTTTTATTCTTGGCATTTAAACTTATTTGTTTTTTTTGTTTGAGGGGTTGTATTCTGAGTTGTGCATTAACTTTGGTGCAAAACCGCATTCCCATGCGGTTGTGTTTGGGCCTACTCCGGCATTGACCTTAAGGGGCTTATTTTCACGCGCTCAGATGCGCACTTACTTCAGGCTCAGCAGCAGCAAACAGCAACTCCTGTGGCTCTTGGACTGTATAGCTGGTCTGAAGAGCTGTGGCGAGGTGCAGAGGGTATTTTTGTTTATATTTTGACTAGTTGTTGAATATAAGTACTTTAAAGCTTTATATCTGCACTTGCTTTTGGGTGCAGTTATTTTTGGATTAACCAACGATCTTAGTTAAATTTGGAGATAATTTTACGTTAATTCAGCTTTTTGGAAAAATTGTTCACTTTTTCTTTTCTTAAAGACACAGTACACGTTTTTTCAAATGTTTATTTTTTGCAATAAATAAGTGTTTAAACGACTTTTTGTGGTGTTACTAGTCTGTTCAACATGTCTGACATTGAGGATTCTCATTGTTCTATGTGTTTAGAAGCTTTTGTGCAACCCCCTCTAACATTGTGTAACTCTTGTACTGAAAGGGCCTTAAAATGTAAAAAGATTATTTTAAATAAAGAAAGTGTGCCTAAGCATGATTCTCCGTCTGAAGAGAATCAGGATATGCCATTCAATTCTCCCCAAGTGTCACAACCTTTAACGCCCACACAAGCGACGCCAAGTACTTCTAGTGCGTCTAATTCTTTTACTCTGCAGGAGATGGCTGCAGTTATGTCAACTACCCTTACAGAGGTATTATCTAAATTACCAGTGTTGCAGGGTAAACGCAGTAGGTCAGGTATTAATGTAAATACTGAATCCTCTGATGCTTTATTAGCTATTTCCGATGTTCCCTCACAGTGCTCTGAATTTGGGATTAGGGAATTATTGTCTGAAGGTGAAATTTCTGATTCAGGGAATGTTTTACCTCACAGATTCGGATGTTATGTCATTTAAATTTAAGCTTGAACACCTCCGCCTGTTACTTAGGGAGGTTTTTAGAAACTCTGGATTATTGTGACCCTATTGTGATTCCTCCAGAGAAATTGTGTAAAATGGATAAATATTTGGAAGTACCTACTTACACTGATGATTTTCTGGTTCCTAAGAGAATTTAGGAAATTATTAGAAAGGAATGGTATAGACCAGGTATACAGTTTTCTCCCCCTCCTAATTTTAAGAAAATGTTTCCCATATCAGATACCATTCGGGACTCATGGCAAACGGTCCCTAAAGTGGAGGGAGCTATATCTACCCTAGCTAAGCGTACTACTATACCCATTGAGGATAGTTGTGATTTCAAGGACCCTATGGATAAGAAATTAGAGGGTCTACTAAAGAAATTATTTGTTAATCAGGGGTTTCTTTTACAACCTACGGCTTGCATTGTTCCAGTAACTACTGCAGCAGCTTCTTCTTTTTTTTTGAGGCTCTAGAAGAGTCTCGTAAGATTGAGATTCCATTAGATGACATCTTAGATAGAATTAAGGCTCTCAAGCTAGCTATTTCTTTTATTACTGATGCCGCTTTTCAAATTGCTAAATTAGCAGCAAAAAATGCAGGATTTGCTATTTTAGCATGTAGAGCATTATGGCTCAAATCTTGGTCTGCTGATGTGTCATCATTACATAAGCTTTTAGCTATTTCCTTTAAAGGTAAAACCCTTTTCGGGCCAGAATTAAAGGAAATCATTTCTGGTTAAAATCAGGGGTAAGCAGAATAATTTTCGTTCCTTTCAGAACTTTAATGGAGGACCCTCGCTTCTTCTTTTTCCCAATCTAAGTCAGTCTGGAGACCCAATCAGAACTGGAATAAGGGTAAACAATCCAAAAAGCCCACAGTTTTTCCTAAGACAGCATGAAGGGGTGGCCCCCGATCCGGGACTGGGTCTAGTAGGGGACTATCTTTGCTCAGGCTTGGGCAAGAGATGTTCAGGATTCCAGGGCACTAGAAATAGTGACCCACGGTTATCAATTGGAATTCAAGGATTTTCTCCCAAGAGGGAGATCTCATCTTTCAAAATTATCTGCAAACCAGATAGAGATGCGTTCTTACGCTGTGTAAAAGACCTTTCTACTATAGGAGTAATTTGGCCAGTTCCAAAATTGGGACAGGGGTTTTTACTCAAACCTATATGTGGTTCCCAAAAAAGAGGGAATGTTCAGACCCATCATAAACCTCAAGTGTGTAAACAAATTTTTAAGAGTTCCATCATTCAAGATGGAGACAATTTCGAACAATTTTACCAATGATCCAGGAGGGTCAATATGTGACTGCCGTGGATTTGAAGGATGCTTACCTTCATATTCCAATCCACAAAGATCATCATCGGTTTCTAAGGTTTGCCTTCTTGGACAAACATTATCAGTTTGTGGCTCTTCCCTTCGGGTTGGCGACAGCACCCAGAATCTTCACAAAGCTTCTAGGGTCTCTTTTGGCGGTTCTCAGACCGCGAGGAATAGCGGTGGCGCCTTATCTGGACAACATTCTGATTCAGGCGTCAACATATCTGACAAAATCTCACACGGACAGTGTTGTCTTTTCTGAGAACTCACGGCTGGAAGGTGAACATAGAGAAGAGTTCACTTGTCCCACAGACAAGGGTTTCCTTCTTGGGAACTCTGATAGACTCGGTAGCCATGAGAATATTTCTGACGGAGGTCAGAAAATCAAAGATTCTAAATACTTGCCGAGCACTTCAGTCCATTCCTTGGCCATCAGTTGCTCAGTGTATGGAGGTAATTGGATTAATGGTAGCGGCAATGGACATAGTTCCGTTTGCTCGCTTTCATCTCAGACTACTGCAGCTGTGCATGCTCGGACAGTGGAATGGGGATTATGCAGACTTATTTCCTCAGATAAATCTGGATCAAGAGACCAGAAACTCTATTCTTTGGTGGTTGTCGCCGGATCATCTGTCCCAAGGGACTTGTTTCCGCAGACCCTCGTGGGTGATAGTGACAACAGATGCCAGCCTTCTGGGGTGCAATTTGGAACTCCCTGAAGGCTCAGGGTGTTTGGGTGGAGTCTCTTCTTCCAATCAATATTCTGGAACTGAGAGCAATATTCAATGCGCTTCAGGCGTGGCCTCGGTTGGCTTCGGCCAAATTAATCAGATTCCAGTCTGACAACATTACGACTGTGGCATATATCAATCATCGGGGGGGAACAAGGAGTCCCTTAGCGATGATAGAAGTATCCAAGATAATCCGTTGGGCGGAGGCCCACTCTTGCCATCTGTCGGCGATCTACATCCCAGGAGTAGAGAACTGGGAAGCGGATTTTCTAAGTCGACAGACTTTTCATCCGGGAGAGAGTGGGAACTTCACCCGGAGGTATTTGCCTCATTGATTCTCAGATGGGGCAGACCAGAGTTGGATTTGATGGCATCTCTACAAAATGCTAAGCTTCCAAGATACGGATCTCGGTCAAGGGATCCTCAGGCCGAACTGATAGATGCCTTGGCAGTGCCTTGGTTGTTCAGTCTAGCTTATGTGTTTCCACCATTTACTCTCCTCCCACGCGTGATTGCTCGAATCAAATAGGAGAGAGCATCAGTGATCCTGATAGCGCCTGCATGGCCACGCTGGACTTGGTATGTGGATCTAGTGGACATGTCCTCTCTGCCACCATGGAAACTTCCATTGAGACAGGACCTTCTCATTCAAGGTCCTTTCCAACATACAAATCTAATTTCTCTGCAGCTGACTGCGTGGAGATTGAACGCTTGATTTTATCAAAGCGAGGATTCTCTGATTCGGTCATCAATACTTTGATACAGACCAGAAAGCCTGTCACTAGAAAGATCTATCATAAGATATGGCGTAAATATCTTGGTGTGAATCCAAGGGTTACTCATGGAGTAAAGTTAGGATTCCTAGGATTCTGTCTTTTCTCCAAGAAGGATTGGAGAAAGGGTTATCGGCGAGTTCCTTAAAGAGACAAATTTCAGCTTTGTCAATTCTGTTTCACAAACGTTTGGCAAATGTGCCAGATGTTCAGTCTTTTTGTCAGGCTCTATCTAGAATTAAGCCTGTATATAGACCCATTGCTCCTCCCTGGAGTTTGAATTTAGTTCTTCAAGGGGTTCAGTTTGAACCTATGCATTCCATGGATATCAAATTGTTATCTTGGAAAGTTCTGTTTTTAGTTGTTTCTTCTGCTAGAAGAGTTTCTGAGCTTTCGGCATTACATTGTGATTCTCCTTATCTCATTTTTCATTCTGATAAGGTGGTTTTACGTACCAAACCTGGATTTCTTCCTAAGGTTGTTTCAAATAAGAATATTAATCAGGAAATTATTGTTCCTTCATTGTGTCCTAATCCTTCCAAGAAGGAGCGTCTGTTACATAAATTGGATGTGGTCCGTGCTTTAAAGTTTTACTTACAGGCAACTAAGGATTTTCCTCAATCATCTTCATTGTTCATTGTTTATTCTGGAAAGCATAGGGGTCAGAAAGCTACGACTACCTCTTTCTTTTTGGCTGAGAAGTATCATCCGCCTGGCATATGAGACTGCTGGACAGCAGCCTCCTGAAAGAATTACGGCTCATTCTACTAGGGCTGTGGCTTCCACATGAGCTTTTAAAAACGATGCATCTGTTGAACAGATTTGTAAGGCTGCGACTTGGTCGTCCCTTTATACTTTTTCCAAATTTTACAAATTTGATACTTTTGCTTCTTCTGAGGCTATCTTTGGGAGAAAGGTTCTTCAAGCAGTGGTGCCTTCCGTTTAGGTTCCTGTCTTGTCCCTCCCTTTCATCGGTGTCCTATTGCTTTGGTATTGGTTTCCCACAAGTAAGGATGAAATCCGTGGACTCGTCATATCTTTGTAAAAGAAAAGTAAATTTTTGCTTACCTGATAAATGAATTTATTTTACGATATGACGAGTCCACGGCCCACCCTGTTCTTTTTAAGACCGTTTTTCTTTATATTTTTTGTAAACTTCAGTCACCTCTTCACCTTTTAGCCTTTCCTTTTCTCTTCCTATACCTTCGGCCGAATGACTGAGGGTGGAGGGGAAGGGGAGGGGCTATATATACAGCTCTGCGGTGGTGCTCTTTGCCACTTCCTGTAAGCAGGAGGTTAATATCCCACAAGTAAGGATGAAATCCGTGGACTCGTCATATCGTAAAAAAAATTAATTTATCAGGTAAGCATAAATTTACTTTTTGCAGCTATAAAACACATTATCCAAATCTTCATGTTTATAAAACAAATACTCCTTTTTACTGCACTTATTTTTCAATAGCCAAACTTCCTTCCACCAGTTGCCTTATTTGGAAGAGTCAATCTGGGCTTTAGTCCACAGCTAACAAGACTAATCACTGCCACAGGATAAAATCCATTGTTTTGCCATTATCTGATAAAAAAACAATTATGTATAGATATATCTATATTTGTATGTATGTAGCAGTGTTAGCCTTGAGAAGTCAGGAGAGGGTTATTTCCAGTTATGAGAATTAGAAATTGCTCAATGTTCAGAGCTAAGTTACATGAACATGGGACACAATGAAAATATATTGCAAAGTTTTTCTTATGCATAACTAAACATATTATACAGAAATCTCAGGGGTTTTCTGTCCCTTTAAGTGAACATATATCCATTGGCAGCATTAGGATAATTTACACACTAAAACAATATATAGTAACCAGTCAAATTATTTGGAAATAAAAGGGAATTTAGGTGGTTTAACAGCAATATGTTCCTTTGACTAAAGAGCATTATCGTTGGTTATTTTTCTTGGATAAAAGCTTCTAGAGCACTAACTGATATTTTAGCACAGAGCATTTTGCCTGTAAACAGGAAGTGGGAGCAAACTGCACATTTTGTGCTTTTTATTCACTGTAAGGATTGTCATGGTTTTATCACTGTACAGAATAGTCATAATGCAGTTACAAGGATATTATTTTAGAACAGCCCAAGTCTAGGTAATTATTCACATACCTTTAAACAGTAGTCAGAACTGACTAACGCAGTGTTGTACAAATTATCGCTGCGTCAGTGTTGTGTTTAGCAAACTTATTCATCCTGGGACTCTCTGTGGTTCACAAGTGCTGATGTAACCCCCTGAGCCACACAGCTGCACTATTACTGCCAGGCCCCCAAGGTGCCCACATGCCATCTCCCCCAACACCATAACCTGCTCCCCCAAACTGTATAGCATCTGAATCCCTGCTACATGCACACAATAGCTTCCCATATTTAAGGCAGTTGTATTGAGGAATGCACTAGGTCTACAGCATAATGTGCAGCAATGGGAACATTTTGAACATGTGTGGACTGTTTTTTGTTTTTTTTTAACCTTTAAGGACTTGGAATTTTAGAGACAACTTGCCCAACGTACCAGATATTTTATTTAGCATTTTTGCAGTTATTCCATTTAAACAGTAATAGAGCCTTGTTTTGTATGTATGTATATTTGTATGTGTGTGTATGTATATATATATATCTCAAAGTATTGATGTAGACTTATTTTGGTCTATTTCATACAATAGTTTCACTGCCAAATACGTTCAAATATTATTATTTTTTTACTTTTTTCATAAACTGGGGGGTTCTCACTGAAATTACTATTACAAACTAGTCTACTGTGTTCATAAAACAAATGATTGTTAAAGCTTATCTGGGGTCCCGTTTGTTCAGAAGCAGCAGACATACCTGGCTTTGCCATTGTTTCGGGCAATTAGAAGGCCGCTAATTGCATCTGCGCACCACACATTTCACATTTCTGGTAGTGAAGGAGTTAATCAGGTAGCTTGTAAGGTTAATTTTAGCTGTAGTGTAAAAATTACCCTCCTATCTGCCACCTCCCACAGCAGCACAGCAAGCAGATGGATAATGGTCACTGAGTGTGTTGTGTTGCTATAGAATAACATACCAGCCAAGTCTAAATGTTTTTAAAACCAATTAACATAATTTTCTCCAACATTGGTGTGTCCGGTCCACGGCGTCATCCTTACTTGTGGGAAATATCTCTTCCCCAACAGGAAATGGCAAAGAGTCCCAGCAAAGCTGGCCATATAGTCCCTCCTAGGCTCCGCCCACCCCAGTCATTCTCTTTGCCGTTGCACAGGCAACATCTCCACGTAGATGGTTAAGAGTATGTGTTGTTTAGTTGTAGTTTTTTATTCTACTATCAAGAGTTTATTTTAAAATAGTGCTGGTATGTACTATTTACTCTGAAACAGAAAGAGATGAAGAATTCTGTTTGTGAGAGGAAGATGATTTTAGCGGACAGTAACTAAAATCCTTTGCTGTTTCCACATAGGACTGTTGAGATGAAGTAACTTCAGTTGGGGGAAACGGTTAGCAGACTTTTCTGCTTAAGGTATGACTAGCCATATTTCTAACAAGACTGTGTAATGCTGGAAGGCTGTCATTTCCCCTCATGGGGACCAGTAAGCCATTTTCTTAGTCTCAAGCAGAATAAAGGGCTTAATATGGGCTATAAAACTGGTAGACACTTTTATGGGCAAAATCAATTGCTTTATTTGGGCATTTTATACATGTTTATGCTGGTATTTCACATTTATAAACTTGGGGAACGTTTTTTAACGTCAGGCACTATGTTAGACACCTTTTCCAGTCAGGAAGGGCCTTCCCAGTTGTAGGCTGAGCCTCATTTTCGCGCCATTATTGCGCAGTTGTTTTTGAGAGCAAGACATGCAGATGCATGTGTGAGGACCTGAAAATAGTTGGAAAAGTTCCTAGAAGGCGTCATTTGGTATCGTATTACCCTCTGGGCTTGGTAGAGGGTTAAAGCTCTGAAAATTGGTGTGCAATACTTTTAATGCTTTAAGACACTGTGGTGAAATTTTGGTAAATTTTGAACAATTCCTTCATATTTTTTCACATATTCAGTAATAAAGTGTGCTCTGTTTAAAATTTAAAGAGACAGTAACGATTTTGTTTTAAAACGGTTTTTGTGTTTTACTGACAAGTTTAAGCCTGTTTAACATGTCTGTGCCTTCAGATAAGCTATGTTCTATATGTATGAAAGTCAATGTGTCTCCCCCTTCTGAATTATGTGATAATTGTGCCAAAGCGTCCAAACAAAGTAAGGACAGTACTGTCAAAGATAATGCAGTTGCCCAAGATGATTCATCAGATGAAGGGAGTAGACATGGTTCTACATCATCTCCTTCTGTGTCTACACCAGTTTTGCCCACGCAGGAGGCCCCTAGTACTTCTAGCGCGCCAATGCTTATTACCATGCAACAATTGACGGCTGTAATGGATAACTCCATAGCAAATATTTTATCCAAAATGCCTGCATATCAGAGAAAGCGCGATTGCTCTGTTTTAAACACTGAAGAGCAGGAGGGCGCTGATGATAATTGTTCTGTCATACCCTCACACCAATCTGAAGGGGCCATGAGGGAGGTTTTGTCAGATGGGGAAATTTCAGATTCAGGAAAAATTTCCCAACAGGCTGAACCTGATGTTGTGACATTTAAATTAGAACATCTCCGCGCACTGCTTAAGGAGGTGTTATCTACTCTGGATGATTGTGACAACCTGGTCATTCCATAAAAATTATGCAAGATGGACAAGTTCCTAGAGGTTCCGGTGCACCCCGACGCTTTCGGGAGAAGCCCGGCATACCTTTTGTTCCCCCTCCTATATTTAAGAAATTATTTCCTATGGTCGACCCCAGAAAGGACTTATGGCAGACAGTCCCTAAGGTCGAGGGGGCAGTTTCTACTCTAAACAAGCGCACTACTATTCCTATCGAGGATAATTGTGCTTTCAAAGATCCTATGGATAAAAAATTGGAGGGTTTGCTTAAAAAGATTTTTGTACAGCAGGGTTACCTTCTTCAACCCATTTCGTGCATTGTTCCTGTCACTACAGCTGCATGGTTCTGGTTCGAGGAACTAGAAAAGTCGCTCAGTAGAGAGACTCCATATGAGGAGGTTATGGACAGAGTTCACGCACTTAAGTTGGCTAACTCTTTTATTTTAGATGCCACTTTGCAAATAGCTAGATTAGCAGCGAAAAATTCAGGGTTTGCAATTGTGGCGCGCAGAGCGCTTTGGCTAAAGTCTTGGTCAGCGGATGTATCATCCAAGACAATATTGCTTAATATCCCCTTCAAGGGTAAAACTCTCTTTGGGCCAGAATTGAAAGAGATTATCTCAGACTTCACTGGGGGAAAGGGCCACGCCCTCCCACAAGATAGGCCTTTCAAAGCCAAGAATAAGTCTAATTTTCGTTCCTTTCGTAACTTCAGGAACGGACCGGGCTCTAATTCTGCATCCTCTAAGCAAGAGGGTAATACCTCACAGACCAAACCAGCCTGGAAACCGATGCAAGGCTGGAACAAGGGTAAGCAGGCCAAGAAGCCTGCCGCTGCTAACAAAACGGCATGAAGGAGTAGCCCCCGATCCGGGACCGGATCTAGTGGGGGGCAGACTCTCTTTGCTCAGGCTTGGGCAAGAGATGTTCTGGATCCCTGGACGCTAGAAATAGTTTCTCAGGGTTATCTTCTGGAATTCAAGGAGCTACCCCCAAGGGGAAGGTTTCACATGTCTCACTTATCCTCAAACCAAATAAAGAGACAGGCATTCTTACATTGTGTAGAAGACCTGTTAAAGATGGGAGTGATACACCCAGTTCCAACGGCGGAACAAGGAATGGGATTTTACTCAAATCTGTTTGTAGTTCCCAAAAAAGAGGGAACTTTCAGACCAATCCTGGATTTAAAGATCCTAAACAAATTTCTCAGAGTACCATCGTTCAAGATGGAAACCATTCGAACGATTCTACCCACAATTCAGGAAGTTCAATTTATGACTACCGTGGATCTAAAGGATGCGTATCTACATATCCCTATCCACAAAGAACATCATCAGTTCCTAAGGTTCGCCTTTCTGGACAAACATTACCAGTTTGTGGCCCTCCCATTCGGGTTAGCCACTGCTCCAAGGATTTTTACAAAGGTACTCGGATCCCTTCTAGCGGTTCTAAGACCAAGGGGCATTGAAGTAGTACCGTACTTGGACGACATTCTAGTACAAGCGTCTCTTTCAAAGGCAAAGTCTCACTCAGACATCGTTCTGGCCTTTCTCAGATCTCACGGATGGAAGGTGAACATAGAAAAAAGTTTGCTGTCTCCGTCGACAAGAGTTCCCTTCTTGGGAACAATAATAGATTCCTTAGAAATGAGGATTTCTCCAACATAGGTGTGTCCGGTCCACGGCGTCATCCTTACTTGTGGGATATTCTCTTCCCCAACAGGAAATGGCAAAGAGCCCAGCAAAGCTGGTCACATGATCCCTCCTAGGCTCCGCCTACCCCAGTCATTCTCTTTGCCGTTGTACAGGCAACATCTCCACGGAGATGGCTTAGAGTTTTTTAGTGTTTAACTGTAGTTTTTATTATTCAATCAAGAGTTTGTTATTTTGAAATAGTGCTGGTATGTACTATTTACTCAGAAACAGAAAAGAGATGAAGATTTCTGTTTGTATGAGGAAAATGATTTTAGCAACCGTAACTAAAATCCATGGCTGTTCCACACAGGACTGTTGAGAGCTACTAACTTCAGTTGGGGGAACAGTATGCAGTCTCTTGCTGCTTGAGGTATGACAAATTCTAACAAGACGATGTAATGCTGGAAGCTGTCATTTTCCCTATGGGATCCGGTAAGCCATGTTTATTACGATCATAAATAAGGGCTTCACAAGGGCTTATTAAGACTGTAGACTTTTCTGGGCTAAATCGATTCATTATTAACACATATTTAGCCTTGAGGAATCATTTTATCTGGGTATTTTGATATAAGAATATCGGCAGGCACTGTATTAGACACCTTATTACTTAGGGACTTTCCCAAAGCATAAGCAGAGCCTCATTTTCGCGCCGGTGTGGCGCACTTGTTTTTGAGAGGCATGGCATGCAGTCGCATGTGTGAGGAGCTCTGATACTTAGAAAAGACTTTCTGAAGGCATCATTTGGTATCGTATTCCCCTTTGGGCTTGGTTGGGTCTCAGCAAAGCAGATACCAGGGACTGTAAAGGGGTTAAAGTTTAAAACGGCTCCGGTTCCGTTATTTTAAGGGTTAAAGCTTCCAAATTTGGTGTGCAATACTTTTAAGGCTTTAAGACACTGTGGTGAAAATTTGGTGAATTTTGTACAATTCCTTCATGTTTTTTCGCAATTGCAGTAATAAAGTGTGTTCAGTTTAAAATTTAAAGTGACAGTAACGGTTTTATTTTAAAACGTTTTTGTACTTTGTTATCAAGTTTATGCCTGTTTAACATGTCTGAACTACCAGATAGACTGTGTTCTGAATGTGGGGAAGCCAGAATTCCTATTCATTTAAATAAATGTGATTTATGTGATAATGACAATGATGCCCAAGATGATTCCTCAAGTGAGGGGAGTAAGCATGGTACTGCATCATTCCCTCCTTCGTCTACACGAGTCTTGCCCACTCAGGAGGCCCCTAGTACATCTAGCGCGCCAATACTCCTTACTATGCAACAATTAACGGCTGTAATGGATAATTCTGTCAAAAACATTTTAGCCAGAATGAACACTTGTCAGCGTAAGCGCGGCTGCTCTGTTTTAGATACTGAAGAGCATGGCAACGCTGATACTAATATCTCTGAAGGGCCCCTAACCCAGTCTGATGGGGCCAGGGAGGTTTTGTCTGAGGGAGAAATTACTGATTCAGGGAACATTTCTCAACAGGCTGAACTTGATGTGATTGCATTTAAATTTAAGTTGGAACATCTCCGCATTCTGCTTAAGGAGGTATTATCCACTCTGGATGATTGTGACAAGTTGGTCATCCCAGAGAAGCTATGTAAAATGGACAAGTTCCTAGAGGTGCCGGGGCTCCCAGAAGCTTTTCCTATACCCAAGCGGGTGGCGGACATTGTTAATAAAGAATGGGAAAGGCCCGGTATTCCTTTCGTCCCTCCCCCCATATTTAAAAAATTGTTTCCTATGGTCGACCCCAGAAAGGACTTATGGCAGACAGTCCCCAAGGTCGAGGGAGCGGTTTCCACTTTAAACAAACGCACCACTATACCCATAGAGGATAGTTGTGCTTTCAAAGATCCTATGGATAAAAAATTAGAAGGTTTGCTTAAAAAGATGTTTGTTCAGCAGGGTTACCTTCTACAACCAATTGCATGCATTGTCCCTGTCGCTACAGCCGCATGTTTCTGGTTCGATGAGCTGATAAAGGCGGTCGATAGTGATTCTCCTCCTTATGAGGAGATTATGGACAGAATCAATGCTCTCAAATTGGCTAATTCTTTCACCCTAGACGCCACTTTGCAATTGGCTAGGTTAGCGGCTAAGAATTCTGGGTTTGCTATTGTGGCGTGCAGAGCGCTTTGGTTGAAATCTTGGTCGGCTGATGCGTCTTCCAAGAACAAGCTACTTAACATTCCTTTCAAGGGGAAAACGCTGTTTGGCCCTGACTTGAAAGAGATTATCTCTGATATCACTGGGGGTAAGGGCCACGCCCTTCCTCAGGATCGGCCTTTCAAGGCAAAAAATAAACCTAATTTTCGTCCCTTTCGTAGAAACGGACCAGCCCGAGGTGCTACGTCCTCTAAGCAAGAGGGTAATACTTCTCAAGCCAAGCCAGCTTGGAGACCAATGCAAGGCTGGAACAAGGGAAAGCAGGCCAAGAAACCTGCCACTGCTACCAAGACTGCATGAAATGTTGGCCCCCGATCCGGGACCGGATCTGGTGGGGGGCAGACTCTCTCTCTTCGCTCAGGCTTGGGCAAGAGATGTTCTGGATCCTTGGGCGCTAGAAATAGTCTCCCAAGGTTATCTTCTGGAATTCAAGGGACTTCCCCCAAGGGGGAGGTTCCACAGGTCTCAGTTGTCTTCAGACCACATAAAAAGACAGGCATTCTTACATTGTGTAGAAGACCTGTTAAAAATGGGAGTGATTCATCCTGTTCCATTAAGAGAACAAGGGATGGGGTTCTACTCCAATCTGTTCATAGTTCCCAAAAAAGAGGGAACGTTCAGACCAATCTTAGATCTCAAGATCTTAAACAAGTTTCTCAAGGTTCCATCGTTCAAGATGGAAACCATTCGAACTATTCTTCCTTCCATCCAGAAAGGTCAATTCATGACCACGGTGGATTTAAAGGATGCGTATCTACATATTCCTATCCACAAGGAACATCATCGGTTCCTAAGGTTCGCATTCCTGGACAAGCATTACCAGTTCGTGGCGCTTCCTTTCGGATTAGCCACTGCTCCAAGGATTTTCACAAAGGTACTAGGGTCCCTTCTAGCTGTGCTAAGACCAAGGGGCATTGCTGTAGTACCTTACTTGGACGACATTCTGATTCAAGCGTCGTCCCTTCCTCAAGCAAAGGCTCACACGGACATCGTCCTGGCCTTTCTCAGATCTCACGGATGGAAAGTGAACGTGGAAAAGAGTTCTCTATCTCCGTCAACAAGGGTTCCCTTCTTGGGAACAATAATAGACTCCTTAGAAATGAGGATATTTCTGACAGAGGCCAGAAAAACAAAGCTTCTAGACTCTTGTCGGATACTTCATTCCGTTCCTCTTCCTTCCATAGCTCAGTGCATGGAAGTGATCGGGTTGATGGTAGCGGCTATGGACATAGTTCCTTTTGCGCGCATTCATCTAAGACCATTACAACTGTGCATGCTCAGTCAGTGGAATGGGGATTATACAGACTTGTCTCCGAAGATACAAGTAAATCAGAGGACCAGAGACTCACTCCGTTGGTGGCTGTCCCTGGACAACCTGTCACGAGGGATGACATTCCGCAGACCAGAGTGGGTCATTGTCACGACCGACGCCAGTCTGATGGGCTGGGGCGCGGTCTGGGGATCCCTGAAAGCTCAGGGTCTTTGGTCTCGGGAAGAATCTCTTCTACCGATAAATATTCTGGAACTGAGAGCGATATTCAATGCTCTCAAGGCTTGGCCTCAGCTAGCGAGGGCCAAGTTCATACGGTTTCAATCAGACAACATGACAACTGTTGCGTACATCAACCATCAGGGGGGAACAAGGAGTTCCCTAGCGATGGAAGAAGTGACCAAAATCATTCTATGGGCGGAGTCTCACTCCTGCCACCTGTCCGCTATCCACATCCCAGGAGTGGAAAATTGGGAAGCGGATTTTCTGAGTCGTCAGACATTGCATCCGGGGGAGTGGGAACTCCATCCGGAAATCTTTGCCCAAGTCACTCAGCTGTGGGGCATTCCAGACATGGATCTGATGGCCTCTCGTCAGAACTTCAAAGTTCCTTGCTACGGGTCCAGATCCAGGGATCCCAAGGCGGCTCTAGTGGATGCACTAGTAGCACCTTGGACCTTCAAACTAGCTTATGTGTTCCCGCCGTTCCCTCTCATCCCCAGGCTGGTAGCCAGGATCAATCAGGAGAGGGCGTCGGTGATCTTGATAGCTCCTGCGTGGCCACGCAGGACTTGGTATGCAGATCTGGTGAATATGTCATCGGCTCCTCCTTGGAAGCTACCTTTGAGACGAGACCTTCTTGTTCAGGGTCCGTTCGAACATCCGAACCTGGTTTCACTCCAGCTGACTGCTTGGAGATTGAACGCTTGATCTTATCGAAGCGAGGGTTCTCAGATTCTGTTATCGATACTCTTGTTCAGGCCAGAAAGCCTGTAACTAGAAAGATTTACCACAAAATTTGGAAAAAATATATCTGTTGGTGTGAATCTAAAGGATTCCCTTGGGACAAGGTTAAGATTCCTAAGATTCTATCCTTCCTTCAAGAAGGATTGGAAAAAGGATTATCTGCAAGTTCCCTGAAGGGACAGATTTCTGCCTTTGTCTGTGTTACTTCACAAAAAGCTGGCAGCTGTGCCAGATGTTCAAGCCTTTGTTCAGGCTCTGGTTAGAATTAAGCCTGTTTACAAACCTTTGACTCCTCCTTGGAGTCTCAATTTAGTTCTTTCAGTTCTTCAGGGGGTTCCGTTTGAACCCTTACATTCCGTTGATATTAAGTTATTATCTTGGAAAGTTTTGTTTTTAGTTGCAATCTCTTCTGCTAGAAGAGTTTCAGAATTATCTGCTCTGCAGTGTTCTCCTCCTTATCTGGTGTTCCATGCAGATAAGGTGGTTTTACGTACTAAACCTGGTTTTCTTCCAAAAGTTGTTTCTAACAAAAACATTAACCAGGAGATTATCGTACCTTCTCTGTGTCCGAAACCAGTTTCAAAGAAGGAACGTTTGTTGCACAATTTGGATGTTGTTCGCGCTCTAAAATTCTATTTAGATGCTACAAAGGATTTTAGACAAACATCTTCCTTGTTTGTTGTTTATTCTGGTAAAAGGAGAGGTCAAAAAGCAACTTCTACCTCTCTCTCTTTTTGGATTAAAAGCATCATCAGATTGGCTTACGAGACTGCCGGACGGCAGCCTCCCGAAAGAATCACAGCTCATTCCACTAGGGCTGTGGCTTCCACATGGGCCTTCAAGAACGAGGCTTCTGTTGATCAGATATGTAGGGCAGCGACTTGGTCTTCACTGCACACTTTTACCAAATTTTACAAGTTTGATACTTTTGCTTCTTCTGAGGCTATTTTTGGGAGAAAGGTTTTGCAAGCCGTGGTGCCTTCCATTTAGGTGACCTGATTTGCTCCCTCCCTTCATCCGTGTCCTAAAGCTTTGGTATTGGTTCCCACAAGTAAGGATGACGCCGTGGACCGGACACACCTATGTTGGAGAAAACAGAATTTATGTTTACCTGATAAATTACTTTCTCCAACGGTGTGTCCGGTCCACGGCCCGCCCTGGTTTTTTTAATCAGGTCTGATAATTTATTTTCTTTAACTACAGTCACCACGGTACCATATGGTTTCTCCTATGCAAATATTCCTCCTTAACGTCGGTCGAATGACTGGGGTAGGCGGAGCCTAGGAGGGATCATGTGACCAGCTTTGCTGGGCTCTTTGCCATTTCCTGTTGGGGAAGAGAATATCCCACAAGTAAGGATGACGCCGTGGACCGGACACACCGTTGGAGAAAGTAATTTATCAGGTAAACATAAATTCTGTTTTTCTTGACAGAAGTCAGAAAGTCAAAACTTCTAAACACTTGTCAAGTTCTTCATTCTATTCCTCGTCCTTCCGTAGCTCAGTGCATGGAAGTAGTAGGATTGATGGTTGCAGCAATGGACATAGTTCCTTTTGCGCGAATTCATCTAAGACCATTACAACTGTGCATGCTGAAACAGTGGAATGGGGACTATACAGACTTGTCTCCAGTGATTCAAGTAGATCAGAAGACCAGAGACTCACTCCGTTGGTGGCTAACCCAGGATCACCTATCCCAGGGAATGAGCTTCCGTAGTCCAGAGTGGGTCATCGTCACGACCGACGCCAGCCTAGTGGGCTGGGGCGCGGTCTGGGAATCCCTGAAGGCTC
The DNA here is from genome assembly GCF_027579735.1 of Bombina bombina. Lineage (NCBI taxonomy): Eukaryota > Metazoa > Chordata > Amphibia > Anura > Bombinatoridae > Bombina > Bombina bombina. The sequence continues at coordinate 1,201,913,618 of NC_069500.1, forward strand.
AGGGACTGTGGTCTCGGGAAGAGTCTCTTCTCCCGATAAACATTCTGGAACTAAGAGCGATATTCAATGCTCTCAGGGCTTGGCCTCAGCTAGCAAAGGCCAGATTCATAAGATTCCAATCAGACAACATGACGACTGTTGCGTATCTCAATCATCAGGGGGGAACAAGGAGTTCCCTGGCAATGAAAGAAGTGACCAAAATAATACAATGGGCGGAGAATCACTCCTGCCACCTATCTGCGATCCACATTCCAGGTGTGGAAAACTGGGAAGCGGATTATTTGAATCGTCAGACATTCCATCCGGGGGAGTGGGAACTCCACCCGGAGATCTTTGCCCAGTTGACGCAACTATGGGGCATTCCAGATATGGATCTGATGGCGTCTCGTCAAAACTTCAAGGTTCCTTGCTACGGGTCCAGATCCAGGGATCCCAAGGCGACTCTAGTGGATGCACTAGTAGCACCTTGGACCTTCAACCTAGCTTATGTGTTTCCACCGTTTCCTCTCATTCCCAGGCTGGTAGCCAGGATCAAACAGGAGAGGCCCTCGGTGATCTTGATAGCTCCTGCGTGGCCACGCAGAACTTGGTATGCAGACCTGGTGAATATGTCATCGGTTCCACCATGGAAGCTATCTTTGAGACAGGACCTTCTTGTTCAGGGTCCATTCGAACATCCAAATCTGGTCTCCCTCCAGCTGACGGCTTGGAGATTGAACGCTTGATTCTATCAAAGCGTGGGTTTTCAGATTTCGTGATACTCTGGTTCAAGCCAGAAAACCGGTAACTAGAAAGATTTACCATAAAATATGGAAAAGATATATCTGCTGGTGCTCATCCAAGGGATTCCCATTGAATAAGATAAAGATTCCTAGGATTTTTTCCTTTCTACAAGAAGGTTTGGATAAAGGATTATCTGCGAGTCTCTAAAGGGACAGATTTCTGCTTTATCTGTCCTACTACACAAACGACTGGCAGTTGTGCCAGATGTTCAAGCATTTGTTCAGGCTTTGGTTAGGATCAAGCCTGTTTACAGACCTTTCACTCCTCCCTGGAGTTTAAATCTAGTTCTTTCAGTTCTTCAAGGGGTTCCGTTTGAACCTTTACATTCCATAGATATTAAGTTGTTATCTTGGAAAGTTTTGTTTTTGGTTGCTATTTCTTCTGCTAGAAGAGTTTCTGAGTTATCTGCTCTACAGTGTACTCCACCCTATCTGGTGTTCCATTCAGATAAGGCTGTTCTGCGTACTAAGCCTGGTTTTCTACCAAAGGTTGTTTCCAACAAAAATATTAATCAGGAGATAGTTGTACCTTCTTTGTGTCCGAATCCAGTTTCAAAGAAGGAACGTTTGCTACACAATTTAGATGTAGTCCGTGCTCTAAAATTCTACTTAGAAGCTACAAAAGAGTTCAGACAAACTTCTTCTCTGTTTGTCGTCTATTCTGGTAAAAGGAGAGGTCAAAAAGCAACTTCTACCTCTTTCCTTTTGGCTTAAAAGCATCATCCGATTGGCTTATGAGACTGCCGGACGGCAGCCTCCTGAAAGAATCACAGCTCACTCCACTAGGGCTGTAGCTTCCACATGGGCCTTCAAGAACGAGGCTTCTGTTGATCAGATATGTAAGGCAGCGACTTGGTCTTCACTGCACACTTTTGCCAAATTTTACAAATTTGATACTTTTGCTTCTTCGAAAGCTATTTTTGGGAGAAAGGTTTTGCAAGCCGTGGTGCCTTCCGTTTAGGTGACCTGATTTGCTCCCTCCCTTCATCCGTGTCCTAAAGCTTTGATATTGGTTCCCACAAGTAAGGATGACGCCGTGGACTGGACACACCAATGTTGGAGAAAACAGAATTTATGCTTACCTGATAAATTACTTTCTCCAACGGTGTGTCCGGTCCACGGCCCGCCCTGGTTTTTTAATCAGGTCCGATGAATTATTTTCTCTAACTACAGTCACTACAACACCCTATGGTTTCTCCTATTTTTTCCTCCTGTCCGTCGGTCGAATGACTGGGGTGGGCGGAGCCTAGGAGGGACTATATGGCCAGCTTTGCTGGGACTATTTGCCATTTCCTGTTGGGGAAGAGATATTTCCCACAAGTAAGGATGACGCCGTGGACCCGACACACCGTTGGAGAAAGTAATTTATCAGGTAAGCATAAATTCTGTATTTACTGAAAGTTTATCAATAGCCAAACTACACCCACCATTCCCTTGTTTGGAGGATCCAATCCATGGTCATACAGTTAGTATAAAGTGCATTGTTTTGCACTTACGTAATAAACTACATACCTTGCGGTTTTTATATAAAATATTTAGTATAATTAACAACTTTGCATTATATGTTTATTATTTTGTCCCTTTTTCATGTTGTGTATCTCTTAAAATTGAGCAGTTTCTCCTTTCACTGTGTATTTGTTGAGGTGCTGGATCTTCACCTGCTCTGACTGCCCTTCTATATACAGTGTGTTCCACTGGTCCTGTCCTGCTTATAGTAGCCTGTCAATTTGTTCTGTTCATACTCCTAGTTGGGTAGTTTAGTTCCTGTATTCTGTAACACTTCTGATTTTCTTTTCATGATTCAGACAGAGCATAGAATTTGAAACATCCAATTTACTCCTATAATCAAATTTGTTTTGTTCTCTTAGTATCCTTTTTTTTGACGGAGCAGCGGTGCACTAGTGGGAGCTAACTGAACACAAAAATAGAAAATGCCTTGTAGGGTTATTATTTTCTGATAAAATCAGTGTAAAGAACAATAAAGGGGCTACTCACAGATGTACCTGGAACCACCTTTCACCAGCTAGCTCCCAGTACTGCATTGCTGCTCCAGAAAAAAAAAATCTAATGCCATAAGAAGCTGGTACTATCTAATTGCCTATGATACATTATATATTAGCCTCTAATTACCTAACCCGTCCTCCTCCTTGACTACCTCACAGGTTTAGCAGCAGAGTGCAGGTGCATTTTAGCTGAATGTATTGTTTTCTGCATTTTCTACATAACTGCTCATTTGAGGCTTTTAAAGTGACAAAACTGTTTATTTCTATAAGGAGAATCTGTTTAATTCTAAAGTGATCTGAAAAACCAGCACTACAAGGTTGGATGACACTTACAGTTTACATGGACATAAAATGTTTTTCTCTATCTAAACCAGGGGTGTCAAACTCATTTGAGTCGCGGGCCATTTTCCATACAAGTACAACTCACGTGGGCCGCACACTACTACATATCTTGTCATTACTAAACAAAGCAGTGGCATTTGCTATAACTGTATACACTTCAAAATATTGTGTTCTGTAACTCCTAATTAACTTACTCTAGCTTGATAAAAAGCACTCTAATGCTTTTAAGAAGGTGACGCACACACATTCTATCGGGTTGCTCTCCCACAGAGTCTGTGCTATTTTTTCTATAGCAGCCCTGTTCCAGGCACACTCACAGTTTAGCATACGCATGTGTATAGTATAACATTTCTTCTGCATTATAAATGGTGGATCACAGTGCTGTCGGCATAGGACCAACTGTTTAAATAGTGATAGACATATACCTGTTGTATATAACATAAAATAAATACATATAAAATATATATTTATCAAATATAAAGTATGGGATTTTAGTTAAAGAGAAAATTATGGAAAGGAATAGACAAAAATGATGCGTGAAATTAGTGCTGCCATAGTAAAGAACACCTATATAAATGTGTCAAAATAAATCATCATGAACTTGTGTTTGCATTTGCCTTTTTCTTTTTAATAACAATATTACTCGTTAAAGACTGAGGGGTTTTAACGTATGCGCATCCCTAACAGTAAGTGCACTCGCTCATTAAGTAATAAGCATATTATAATTTATTTTTCATGGAGGTGGTGTGGGCCACACAAAATTAGGTTAAGGGCCGCCAGTTTGACACCCCTGATCTAAACCATTTAACTGTCTCAAGTCCTTTTTAATTAACCTATATTATTTAATGTTTTTTTTCTCATGGTATAACTTGTTGAAAAACATACCTAGATAGGGTAAATGGAGAACTAGCTAGACACACAGCCTCTTGTAATTGACAGATTTGTTCAGGTAGGTCCCATAAGTGCACTGCTTCTCTGAAGCTGGCTTTAACTATGTGTTTGATATTTGTAGGTGTTAAAAGATCGTAATAAAAGTACATGCTCTAATTTGTTAAACTCACTAGTGCAAGGTCTCTAGCCTTACATATGACATGCTCTAACTCCCACAAAGGGGTTAAACACACAGTAGAAATATTGCAGAGCACTGCTGGTCTTGAGCAAGAAATCACTGCTGATCCAATCACCAGAACTCACATGACGTGACGTGTGTAACTAGCTCTGCTGATGTTTTTTTTCTCTCTCCTGATATAAATATTAAAGAGTTGAGCAAATGCTGGTTACATTAAATCATTCACAGTGTGACTTAAGTGAGGATGAATAAAACATGTATGTGTAAATGCAGTCATTATAATTTCAGTTAGCCTCACTTAATTTAGATTGTGTTGTCAGAGGAGGTTGTGTTATTGTAAGCTAAAAAAGCCCCCCCCCCCCCCCCAAATGCCCTTAATGCATTTGTTTTTCAAAATTCACTCTCCAAAGTCTTGTGGTTTTGATGCGTTACTGGACCCAGGGCTGCCATCAGGGGGTGACAGGGGTGACTCCTGTCAGGGGCCCAATGGGCCAGGGGGGCCCCATGAGGCAAGCCACATTTTGGCAGCCACCAGTGGGTACTACAGCAGAGTGCTAATTGAGCTTCGGAAATGTTACTACAAGAGCAATGTATTAGCATTTGAGAGGATATCTGAGTGTGCACTAAACCGCTATGCACAGGGTGAGACAGACTTGGCACTTTGTTTTTACAGTGTGTGCTTGAGTCAGACGGCAGATCACTTTCATTTGCAGAGGAGGTAGGACTTACTTAGCGGGGGTTTTTATTTCTTTATGCAATTTCAGATTGTAACTTCAGTGTGGTAGTAGTGGTATGGTGGGGCCAGGGGTTCATAAAAACATTTTTTTTAGCAGCAGTGTATTTAGGATTATTTGACAATGCTGTAGAAATTCTATGTTTAAAACCATGCAGAAATGTTTCCTCCTCAATAAACAAATGGTAGGTGCCCTTTTGGCAGATATGCATTTTTTTAATTTATTTGTATTTATATATCTAAAAATCTAAGATTTTTACATCTGCATAAAATGTTATACTCAGACTAAGATTGCTCAGTGTTTGAAATGAATCAGGTTAACTTAAAACTGTTCCGTTTACACTACAGCTGACTTAATTTTGAAATGCATACCAACAAGCCTAAATGCTGCATTTAACCAGAGCTAATGGTATGAGTACCACAGCTTATGGTTCCACCAAGACCATATAGAGTACAGCATTTTCAAAATCCATAAGTACAGCTGACAGATGGGAACATTTGTGCACTATATTTGAAGTGGTGCTCTTGGTGGCGAAAATGGGGGAAACACAAACAAACATATGTCAACCTTTTAAAAGTACTTTTCTTCATCTAGCCATCTACCCAGATCATTAATGTACAATTTTGAATTCACTGAATTATTTTTGTTTACACATTTACAAATATGATTCTTTAAAAAGTGATCGCTTAATTTCTGCAATTGTCTGTTCCTTTTTAGGACATTTTGACCTTACTACTGATTATCCACATCTTTCTACAGACTTTGAGACTGAGACCTTTACGGAAGTCACCAATCCACCATTTAACCTTTAAATTATTGTTTAGGCAGTTCAGGGCCCTTCCTTTCAGCCACTGCATGCTGTTGTCATCATTTAGTTGGCATCTTCCTTTACAAAAAGATAATCAGAACTCCATATTTTGTTTTCTGAATCTCCTTTTTTTAACAAAACTGTAGTCTACCTCATTACTTGTCAGGTCAATGTAATCAAGTGCTGAGTGTCTGTTTGGGTGTTTCTTTGCGTGTCTGCTAGAGTGTCTGTGTGAATCCTTGTGTGAGTGTGTGTGTGTTTCACTGTATGAGTGTGTCTGTGTTTGTATGTTACCACCTTTACAACATTTCCAAGTTTAAATAGACACTTAAGAATAAAGTGCATATACGTTTTAGTCACTTGGTCAAAAATTGCACATGTCAAAGGGGAGGGGGCCCTGATCATTGGTTAAGTCAGGGGCCCCACAATTTCTAGTGGCGGCCCTGACTGGACCTAAGGATTTTCAGATATAGGTGTGTGATCCTCGGGTGCCTGACATTTGTGTCTTCACTTGTATTATTAAAGAGAAATACTCTGGTTTGTTTGGAGAGAGCAAATCTTCAGTCGTAAAAGCAAACTCTAGTCCTATATGTTGTATTTTGGAAAACATCCGGGGTGCTTAGTTGTGACAGGAATGGGAACAGTCGCATAGAAAAGCTGCATATGGCAGTGTATTCTATAGATGCACTTGATTGGGACTTGTGCTGTCTTTACCCTACATTTTCTATACCTGTACCTTTAAGTTTGTTTGAAATACATAATTTAATGAATCGCGTAGAATTATTATTTTTTTACAGCAGTGTATTAGTTCTGTAGCACATGCACTTTTCTAAAATCTATACTAAATGCTTGTCACATCCTTTGTTACTTCTGGCTCCTAATCATTTGGTTTTCTCAGTATATATCAAAATATATAATCTACCCTTAAAGAGACAGAAATGTAAGAATTAAACTCATAATTCAGTCAGAGCATACCATTTTAAACAACTTTCCAGTTTTATCAATTTTTTGCTTCTTTCTCTTGGTTTCCTTTGTTTTCAAGTATACATAGGTAGGCTCAGGAGCAGCAGTGCATTAATGAGAGCTAGCTACTTATTGGTGGTTGCACATGTATGCTTCTTAGCAGACCACATCTGGTGAGCCAATTACTCCCGGTAGGGCATTGCTGCTCCTTCAACAAAAGATACCAAGAAAATTAAGCAAAAAAGATAATTAAATTGCAAAGTTGATTAAAATTCCATGCTCTATCTGAACCATGAAAAAAATATTTTGGGTTTATGTCCCCTTTAAAATAAGAGAGTTGCCTCTATTTTAGTTAGCTCCAAAGTTTCATGTGACTTTGTGTAGTGTAGGTACATATCATCATCATGTGACTTTGTGTAGTGTAGGTACATATCATCATCATGTGACTTTGTGTAGTGTAGGTACATATCATCATCATCATCATCATGTGACTTTTTGTGTAGTGTAAGTACATATCATCATGGCTGACGATGGCAAAAAGCCTAACTAGAAAGTAGTTTATCATTACAGAATATAAAGTATAGAAGGAAAAAGGTTTTAACTTGCTCCCTCACTGTAACTTCTGGTCCTTTTTAAATGCAGACTTCAGTGTTTTTCTTAATTTCAATTCGACATTTATTAAAAAAAAAAAAATGTTCTCAAAACCTTTTATAAATTACATTTTTAAAACTAGATGTCCAGTTCTTTTTAAAAAGTCCAAACTATCTTGCACTCACATAAATCACAATGATGTGCAGGCTCTATTGGTCACTGTCAGTTGATAAATAACACAACGCTGCTCTGCACAAGTGTTTGTATAAGGGTTGTATCCCAAAACGCTGCTTATGTATTCGTGACTATGAATAAATTTACAATTCCGCACTTTTGGATGGTGCAGTTCTGTTTAAAAGTGACTTGCTTTTTTCTACTTCTGTGCTTGTATGTGGGATTATAATTGCATAATAAATTGGATTTTTCCACCATGTTACAGGCATGGAAAATGTTAAGAATTCAGCAAATGTAAATACAGTTTATACGTTGTTGTTTTTTTCTCTTTTCTCAGCCACTGTAACCTTGCCCTTAGTATTTCTGTCTGGTCGCCTTGTCCTTGCTGCATCAGTATCTTTGCACCCATTGTCAACAAAGGTTATGTGTTAGGTATTTTAAACACAGTGTTTGGGAATGGATTCACGTTTGCCTTCCCACAAAGATACTCTTAGTAAAATCATTACCGTGTAAAACCAAACAAATGAAGAAAAAGGGGAAAACGTATGAGAATGTTTTGAATCTACTTGAAGCATGAAACCTATGTGACGTCGGTAATTACCTATCCAGTTATGGTCTGTATATGTCACTTGTATGACTTAGGTCACTTAGGCGCTAAACAGCAAAACAGTTTGTATCCTTTACCCATTTCATATAAAAATTAATGTTTGTGCTTTTTGAGACCCACTTGTCTTTCTATTGCTACTCAAAGCTAAAACACGTATATGTAAACTAAGAAAAATATTTAGCTGTAACAGTGAATTGTAATACACTAGAAATACTTGTAAAGTTTACCAGTGTATGTAAATATGCTGAAAAAATGTATAACTTATTAATCTTTCAATATATCAAATAGTAGAAACTGCAAAAATGTGTAATCAAGACAGTAGTACAAATCAATCAATAAATCATAGGATGTGTATTCTTAGTTAAATGCACTCACCAAACAAAACATTGCTCATAGGTGAAAAAGACCCACCACAAGACAGATCCCTCAGAGTGCATACATTAGCTTGTATAACCAATCCCACTTGTGCTACTAATGCTGCTACATCCAATAATGTGCATCCTGTATTCTTGTATTCAAGGCCTCGATTCCTAGGTTTGGAAAAGACCAAAATCACACACATACATACATACATACATACATACATACATACATACATACACACACACACACACACACACACACACACACACACACACACACACACATACATACACACACACATATATATATATATACACACACACACACACACACACACACACACACACCCATATATATATATATATATATATATATATATATATATATATATATATATATATATATATATATATATATATACATACACACATTTACACACACACACTCTTGACCTTTTTAAGGGTGGTATTTGCAGTTCCCATTTTTAAAAGAGCTGAAATGTTTTGAGAGTTTTGTATCCATTTTATTTTCAGAGTATGAGATGAGGTTCCTTGAACAATGGATTGCTGCTTCTGAGCAGAAAAGGGCTGGAGAGATAATAGTGGCATTCCCATTTATCAGCCAATCACGGTTTTTATTCTTGCTCAGAAATGGGTAAAAACATGCTTTGCATCACATGATGAACAATATTTAAAGGGATAGGAAAGTAAAAATTAAACTTGCATGATTCAGATCAAGCGTGTAATTTTAAGTCACTTTTAAATTCACTTCTATTGTCAAATGTGCTTTGTTCACTTAGTATCCCTTGTTGAAAAAGAATACGCACATATTATTATTATTATTATAATTTATTTGTATAGCGCCGGCAAATTCCGTAGCGCTGGTAGCACATAGCCAACGCTAGAGGGAGTTAGCTGCTTATTGGTACCTGCACATATGTCTCTTGTGATTGGCTAACTAGATGTGGTCAGCTTGCTGCCAATGTTCCTTCAGCAAAGGGTAACAAAAGAACGATGCACATTTGATAATAGAAGCAAATTGGAAGTTGATTAAAATTGTATGTTCTATTTGATTCACTAATGAAAATTATGGGGTTTCCTGTCCATTTTTACCACTTTCAGGACATAAACAAATTTAGAAATAAGTTTCTCCAACATAGGTGTGTCCGGTCCACTGCGTCATCCTTACTTGTGGGATATTCTCCTCCCCAACAGGAAATGGCAAAGAGCCCAGCAAAGCTGGTCACATGATCCCTCCTAGGCTCCGCCTTCCCCAGTCATTCTCTTTGCCGTTGTACAGGCAACATCTCCACGGAGATGGCTTAGAGTTTGTTATTTTAAAATAGTGCTGGTATGTACTATTTACTCTGAAACAGAAAAGAGATGAAGATTTCTGTTTGTAAGAGGAAAATGATTTTAGCAACCGTTACTAAAATCGATGGCTGTTTCCACACAGGACTGTTGAGAGGAATTAACTTCAGTTGGGGGAAACAGGGAGCAGACTTTTGCTGCTTGAGGTATGACACATTTCTAACAAGACGATGTAATGCTGGAAGCTGTCATTTTCCCTATGGGATCCGGTAAGCCATTTTTATTACATGAAGAGAAAAAAGGGCTTTTAAGACTGTAGACATTTTCTGGGCTAAAACGATTTATATATAAGCATATTTCTCCAACATAGGTGTGTCCGGTCCACGGCGTCATCCTTACTTGTGGGATATTCTCTTCCCCAACAGGAAATGGCAAAGAGCCCAGCAAAGCTGGTCACATGATCCCTCCTAGGCTCCGCCTACCCCAGTCATTCTCTTTGCCGTTGTACAGGCAACATCTCCACGGAGATGGCTTAGAGTTTTTTAGTGTTTAACTGTAGTTTTTATTATTCAATCAAGAGTTTGTTATTTTAAAATAGTGCTGGTATGTACTATTTACTCAGAAACAGAAAAGAGATGAAGATTTCTGTTTGTATGAGGAAAATGATTTTAGCAACCGTTACTAAAATCCATGGCTGTTCCACACAGGACTGTTGAGAGGAATTAACTTCAGTTGGGGGAACAGTGAGCAGTCTCTTGCTGCTTGAGGTATGACACATTCTAACAAGACGATGTAATGCTGGAAGCTGTCATTTTCCCTATGGGATCCGGTAAGCCATGTTTATTAAGATTGTAAATAAGGGCTTCACAAGGGCTTATTAAGACTGTAGACTTTTTCTGGGCTAAATCGATTCATTATTAACACATATTTAGCCTTGAGGAATCATTTAATCTGGGTATTTTGATAAGTTTATATCGGCAGGCACTTTTTTAGACACCTTTCTCTTTAGGGGCTTTCCCAAATCATAGGCAGAGCCTCATTTTCGCGCCGGTGTTGCGCACTTGTTTTTGAGAGGCATGACATGCAGTCGCATGTGTGAGGAGCTCTGATACATAGAAAAGACTTTCTGAAGGCGTCATTTGGTATCGTATTCCCCTTTGGGCTTGGTTGGGTCTCAGCAAAGCAGACACCAGGGACTGTAAAGGGGTTAAAGTTAAGAACGGCTCCGGTTCCGTTATTTTAAGGGTTAAAGCTTCCAAATTTGGGGTGCAATACTTTTAAGGCTTTAAGACACTGTGGTGAAATTTTGGTGAATTTTGAAGAATTCCTTCATATTTTTTCGCAATTGCAGTAATAAAGTGTGTTCAGTTTAAAATTTAAAGTGACAGTAACGGTTTTATTTTAAAACGTTTTTTGTACTTTGTTATCAAGTTTATGCCTGTTTAACATGTCTGAACTACCAGATAGACTGTGTTCTGAATGTGGGGAAGCCAGAGTTCCTTCTCATTTAAATAAATGTGATTTATGTGACAATGACAATGATGCCCAAGATGATTCCTCAAGTGAGGGGAGTAAGCATGGTACTGCATCATTCCCTCCTTCGTCTACACGAGTCTTGCCCACTCAGGAGGCCCCTAGTACATCTAGCGCGCCAATACTCCTTACTATGCAACAATTAACGGCTGTAATGGATAATTCTGTCAAAAACATTTTAGCCAAAATGCACACTTATCAGCGTAAGCGCGACTGCTCTGTTTTAGATACTGAAGAGCATGACGACGCTGATAATAATGGTTCTGAAGGGCCCCTAAACCAGTCTGATGGGGCCAGGGAGGTTTTGTCTGAGGGAGAAATTACTGATTCAGGGAACATTTCTCAACAAGCTGAACCTGATGTGATTACGTTTAAATTTAAGTTGGAACATCTCCGCATTCTGCTTAAGGAGGTATTATCCACTCTGGATGATTGTGACAAGTTGGTCATCCCAGAGAAACTATGTAAAATGGACAAGTTCCTAGAGGTCCCGGGGCTCCCAGAAGCTTTTCCTATACCCAAGCGGGTGGCGGACATTGTAAATAAAGAATGGGAAAGGCCCGGTATTCCTTTCGTCCCTCCCCCCATATTTAAAAAATTGTTTCCTATGGTCGACCCCAGAAAGGACTTATGGCAGACAGTCCCCAAGGTCGAGGGAGCGGTTTCCACTTTAAACAAACGCACCACTATACCCATAGAAGATAGTTGTGCTTTCAAAGATCCTATGGATAAAAAATTAGAAGGTTTACTTAAAAAGATGTTTGTTCAGCAGGGTTACCTTCTACAACCAATTTCATGCATTGTCCCTGTCGCTACAGCCGCGTGTTTCTGGTTCGATGAGCTGGTAAAGGCGGTCGATAGTGATTCTCCTCCTTATGAGGAGATTATGGACAGACTCAATGCTCTCAAATTGGCTAATTCTTTCACCCTAGACGCCACTTTGCAATTGGCTAGGTTAGCGGCTAAGAATTCTGGGTTTGCTATTGTGGCGCGCAGAGCGCTTTGGTTGAAATCTTGGTCAGCTGATGCGTCTTCCAAGAACAAGCTACTTAACATTCCTTTCAAGGGGAAAACGCTGTTTGGACCTGACTTGAAAGAGATTATCTCTGATATCACTGGGGGTAAGGGCCATGCCCTTCCTCAGGATCGGCCTTTGAAGGCCAAAAATAAACCTAATTTTCGTCCCTTTCGTAGAAACGGACCAGCCCAAAGTGCTACGTCCTCTAAGCAAGAGGGTAATACTTCTCAAGCCAAGCCAGCTTGGAGACCAATGCAAGGCTGGAACAAGGGAAAGCAGGCCAAGAAACCTGCCACTGCTACCAAGACAGCATGAAATGTTGGCCCCCGATCCGGGACCGGATCTGGTGGGGGGCAGACTCTCTCTCTTCGCTCGGGCTTGGGCAAGAAATGTTCTGGATCCTTGGGCGCTAGAAATAGTCTCCCAAGGTTATCTTCTGGAATTCAAGGGGCTTCCCCCAAGGGGGAGGTTCCACAGGTCTCAGTTGTCTTCAGACCACATAAAAAGACAGGCATTCTTACGTTGTGTAGAAGACCTGTTAAAAATGGGAGTGATTCATCCTGTTCCATTAGGAGAACAAGGGATGGGGTTCTACTCCAATCTGTTCATAGTTCCCAAAAAAGAGGGAACGTTCAGACCAATCTTAGATCTCAAGATCTTAAACAAGTTTCTCAAGGTTCCATCGTTCAAAATGGAAACCATTCGAACAATTCTTCCTTCCATCCAGGAAGGTCAATTCATGACCACGGTGGATTTAAAGGATGCGTATCTACATATTCCTATCCACAAGGAACATCATCGGTTCCTAAGGTTCGCATTCCTGGACAAGCATTACCAGTTCGTGGCGCTTCCTTTCGGATTAGCCACTGCTCCAAGGATTTTCACAAAGGTACTAGGGTCCCTTCTAGCTGTGCTAAGACCAAGGGGCATTGCTGTAGTACCTTACTTGGACGACATTCTGATTCAGGCGTCGTCCCTTCCTCAAGCAAAGGCTCACACGGACATTGTCCTGGCCTTTCTCAGATCTCACGGATGGAAAGTGAACGTGGAAAAGAGTTCTCTATCTCCGTCAACAAGGGTTCCCTTCTTGGGGACAATAATAGACTCCTTAGAAATGAGGATTTTTCTGACAGAGGCCAGAAAAACAAGACTTCTAGACTCTTGTCGGATACTTCATTCCGTTCCTCTTCCTTCCATAGCGCAGTGCATGGAAGTGATAGGTTTGATGGTAGCGGCAATGGACATAGTTCCTTTTGCGCGCATTCATCTAAGACCATTACAACTGTGCATGCTCAGTCAGTGGAATGGGGACTATACAAACTTGTCTCCGAGGATACAAGTAAATCAGAGGACCAGAGACTCACTCCGTTGGTGGCTGTCCCTGGACAACCTGTCACAAGGGATGACCTTCCGCAGACCAGAGTGGGTCATTGTCACGACCGACGCCAGTCTGATGGGCTGGGGCGCGGTCTGGGGATCCCTGAAAGCTCAGGGTCTTTGGTCTCGGGAAGAATCTCTTCTACCGATAAATATTCTGGAACTGAGAGCGATATTCAATGCTCTCAAGGCTTGGCCTCAGCTAGCGAGGGCCAAGTTCATACGGTTTCAATCAGACAACATGACAACTGTTGCGTACATCAACCATCAGGGGGGAACAAGGAGTTCCCTGGCGATGGAAGAAGTGACCAAAATCATTCTATGGGCGGAGTCTCACTCCTGCCACCTGTCTGCTATCCACATCCCAGGAGTGGAAAATTGGGAAGCGGATTTTCTGAGTCGTCAGACATTGCATCCGGGGGAGTGGGAACTCCATCCGGAAATCTTTGCCCAAGTCACTCAACTGTGGGGCATTCCAGACATGGATCTGATGGCCTCTCGTCAGAACTTCAAAGTTCCTTGCTACGGGTCCAGATCCATGGATCCCAAGGCGGCTCTAGTGGATGCACTAGTAGCACCTTGGACCTTCAAACTAGCTTATGTATTCCCGCCGTTTCCTCTCATCCCCAGGCTGGTAGCCAGGATCAATCAGGAAAGGGCGTCGGTGATCTTGATAGCTCCTGCGTGGCCACGCAGGACTTGGTATGCAGTTCTGGTGAATATGTCATCGGCTCCACCATGGAAGCTACCTTTGAGACGAGACCTTCTTGTTCAAGGTCCGTTCGAACATCCGAATCTGGTCTCACTCCAGCTGACTGCTTGGAGATTGAACGCTTGATCTTATCGAAGCGAGGGTTCTCAGATTCTGTTATCGATACTCTTGTTCAGGCCAGAAAGCCTGTAACTAGAAAGATTTACCACAAAATTTGGAAAAAATATATCTGTTGGTGTGAATCTAAAGGATTCCCTTGGGACAAGGTTAAGATTCCTAAGATTCTATCCTTCCTTCAAGAAGGATTGGAAAAAGGATTATCTGCAAGTTCCCTGAAGGGACAGATTTCTGCCTTGTCTGTGTTACTTCATAAAAATCTGGCAGCTGTGCCAGATGTTCAAGCCTTTGTTCAGGCTCTGGTTAGAATCAAGCCTGTTTACAAACCTTTGACTCCTCCTTGGAGTCTCAACTTAGTTCTTTCAGTTCTTCAGGGGGTTCCGTTTGAACCCTTACATTCCGTTGATATTAAGTTATTATCTTGGAAAGTTTTGTTTTTGGTTGCAATTTCTTCTGCTAGAAGAGTTTCAGAATTATCTGCTCTGCAGTGTTCTCCTCCTTATCTGGTGTTCCATGCAGATAAGGTGGTTTTACGTACTAAACCTGGTTTTCTTCCAAAAGTTGTTTCTAACAAAAACATTAACCAGGAGATTATCGTACCTTCTCTGTGTCCGAAACCAGTTTCGAAGAAGGAACGTTTGTTGCACAATTTGGATGTTGTTCGCGCTCTAAAATTCTATTTAGATGCTACAAAGGATTTTAGACAAACATCTTCCTTGTTTGTTGTTTATTCCGGTAAAAGGAGAGGTCAAAAAGCAACTTCTACCTCTCTCTCTTTTTGGATTAAAAGCATCATCAGATTGGCTTACGAGACTGCCGGACGGCAGCCTCCCGAAAGAATCACAGCTCATTCCACTAGGGCTGTGGCTTCCACATGGGCCTTCAAGAACGAGGCTTCTGTTGATCAGATATGTAGGGCAGCGACTTGGTCTTCACTGCACACCTTTACCAAATTTTACAAGTTTGATACTTTTGCTTCTTCTGAGGCTATTTTTGGGAGAAAGGTTTTGCAAGCCGTGGTGCCTTCCATCTAGGTGACCTGATTTGCTCCCTCCCATCATCCGTGTCCTAAAGCTTTGGTATTGGTTCCCACAAGTAAGGATGACGCCGTGGACCGGACACACCTATGTTGGAGAAAACAGAATTTATGTTTACCTGATAAATTACTTTCTCCAACGGTGTGTCCGGTCCACGGCCCGCCCTGGTTTTTTAATCAGGTCTGATAATTTATTTTCTTTAACTACAGTCACCACGGTTTCATATGGTTTCTCCTCTGCAAATATTCCTCCTTAACGTCGGTCGAATGACTGGGGTAGGCGGAGCCTAGGAGGGATCATGTGACCAGCTTTGCTGGGCTCTTTGCCATTTCCTGTTGGGGAAGAGAATATCCCACAAGTAAGGATGACGCCGTGGACCGGACACACCGTTGGAGAAAGTAATTTATCAGGTAAACATAAATTCTGTTTTTATACTCCATAGCCTTGAGGAATTATTTTAATCTTGGGAACTATGTAAAATAACCGGCAGGCACTGTATTGGACACCTTATTCTCTAGGGGCTTTCCCTAATCATAGGCAGAGTCTCATTTTCGCGCCTCTATTGCGCACTTGTTTTTGGGAAGCATGACATGCAGATGCATGTGTGAGGAGCTCTGATACATAGAAAAGACTTTCTGAAGGCGTCATTTGGTATCGTATTCCCCTTTGGGCTTGGTTGGGTCTCAGCAAAGCAGATACCAGGGACTGTAAAGGGGTTAAATATAAAAACGGCTCCGGTTCCGTTATTTTAAGGGTTAAAGCTTCCAAATTTGGTGTGCAATACTTTTAAGGCTTTAAGACACTGTGGTGAAATTTTGGTGAATTTTGAACAATTCCTTCATACTTTTTCACATATGCAGTAATAAAGTGTGTTCAGTTTAAAATTTAAAGTGACAGTAACGGTTTTATTTTAAAACGTTTTTTGTACTTTATCAAGTTTATGCCTGTTTAACATGTCTGAACTACCAGATAGACTGTGTTCTGTATGTGGGGAAGCCAAGGTTCCTTCTCATTTAAATAGATGTGATTTATGTGACACAAAATTTAGAGAAAATGATGCCCAAGATGATTCCTCAAGTGAGGGGAGTAAGCATGGTACTGCATCATCCCCTCCTTCGTCTACACCAGTCTTGCCCACACAGGAGGCCCCTAGTACATCTAGTGCGCCAATACTCCTTACTATGCAACAATTAACGGCTGTAATGGATAATTCTATCAAAAACATTTTAGCCAAAATGCCCACTTATCAGCGAAAGCGCGACTGCTCTGTTTTAGAAAATTCTGAAGAGCATGAGGACGCTGATGATATTGGTTCTGAAGTGCCCCTACACCAGTCTGAGGGGGCCAGGGAGGTTTTGTCTGAGGGAGAAATTTCAGATTCAGGAAAAATTTCTCAACAAGCTGAACCTGATGTGATTACATTTAAATTTAAATTGGAACATCTCCGCGCTCTGCTTAAGGAGGTGTTATCTACTCTGGATGATTGTGAGAATTTGGTCATTCCAGAGAAATTATGTAAAATGGACAAGTTCCTAGAGGTCCCGGGGCCCCCCGAAGCTTTTCCTATACCCAAGCGGGTGGCGGACATTGTAAATAAAGAATGGGAAAGGCCCGGTATACCTTTCGTCCCTCCCCCCATATTTAAGAAATTGTTTCCTATGGTCGACCCCAGAAAGGACTTATGGCAGACAGTCCCCAAGGTCGAGGGGGCGGTTTCTACTCTAAACAAACGCACCACTATACCCATAGAAGATAGTTGTGCTTTCAAAGATCCTATGGATAAAAAATTAGAGGGTTTGCTTAAAAAGATGTTTGTTCAGCAAGGTTACCTTCTACAACCAATTTCATGCATTGTTCCTGTCACTACAGCAGCGTGTTTCTGGTTCGATGAACTAGAAAAGGCGCTCAATAATAATTCTTCTTCTTATGAGGAGATTATGGACAGAATTCATGCTCTCAAATTGGCTAATTCTTACACCCTAGACGCCACTTTGCAATTGGCTAGGTTAGCGGCGAAAAATTCTGGTTTTGCTATTGTGGCGCGCAGAGCGCTTTGGCTAAAATCTTGGTCAGCGGATGTGTCTTCCAAGAACAAATTGCTTAACATTCCTTTCAAGGGGAAAACGCTGTTTGGCCCTGACTTGAAAGAGATTATCTCTGATATCACTGGGGGCAAGGGCCACGCCCTTCCTCAGGATAGGTCTTTCAAGGCCAAAAATAAACCTAATTTTCGTCCCTTTCGCAGAAACGGACCAGCCCCAAGTGCTACGTCCTCTAAGCAAGAGGGTAATACTTCTCAAGCCAAGCCAGCCTGGAGGCCAATGCAAGGCTGGAACAAAGGAAAGCAGGCCAAGAAACCTGCCACTGCTACCAAGACAGCATGAGATGTTGGCCCCCGATCCGGGACCGGATCTGGTGGGGGGCAGACTCTCTCTCTTCGCTCAGGCTTGGGCAAGAGATGTTCTGGATCCTTGGGCGCTAGAAATAGTCTCCCAAGGTTATCTTCTGGAATTCAAGGGGCTTCCCCCAAGGGGGAGGTTCCACAGGTCTCAATTGTCTTCAGACCTCATAAAAAAACAGGCATTCTTACATTGTGTAGAAGACCTGTTAAAAATGGGAGTGATTCATCCTGTTCCATTAGGAGAACAAGGGATGGGGTTCTACTCCAATCTGTTCGTAGTTCCCAAAAAAGAGGGAACATTCAGACCAATCTTAGATCTCAAGATCCTAAACAAGTTTCTCAAGGTTCCATCATTCAAAATGGAAACCATTCGAACAATTCTTCCTTCCATCCAGGAAGGTCAATTCATGACCACGGTGGATTTAAAGGATGCGTATCTACATATTCCTATCCACAAGGAACATCATCGGTTCCTAAGGTTCGCATTCCTGGACAAGCATTACCAGTTTGTGGCACTTCCGTTCGGATTAGCCACTGCTCCAAGAATTTTCACAAAGGTACTAGGGTCCCTTCTAGCGGTGCTAAGACCAAGGGGCATTGCAGTAGTACCTTACTTGGACGACATTCTGATTCAAGCGTCGTCCCTTCCACAAGCAAAGGCTCACACGGACATTGTCCTGGCCTTTCTCAGATCTCACGGGTGGAAAGTGAACGTAGAAAAAAGTTCGCTATCTCCGTCAACAAGGGTTCCCTTCTTGGGAACAATAATAGACTCCTTAGAAATGAGGATTTTTCTGACAGAGGCCAGAAAATCAAAACTTCTAAACTCTTGTCAAATACTTCATTCTGTTCCTCTTCCTTCCATAGCGCAGTGCATGGAAGTAATAGGTTTGATGGTAGCGGCAATGGACATAGTTCCTTTTGCGCGAATTCATCTAAGACCATTACAACTGTGCATGCTCAGTCAGTGGAATGGGGACTATACAGACTTGTCTCCGACGATACAAGTAGATCAGAGGACCAGAGATTCACTCCGTTGGTGGCTGTCCCTGGACAACCTGTCACAAGGGATGAGCTTCCGCAGACCAGAGTGGGTCATTGTCACGACCGACGCCAGTCTGGTGGGCTGGGGCGCGGTCTGGGGACCCCTGAAAGCTCAGGGTCTTTGGTCTCGGGAAGAATCTCTTCTCCCGATAAATATTCTGGAACTGAGAGCGATATTCAATGCTCTCAAGGCTTGGCCTCAGCTAGCAAAGGCCAAGTTCATACGGTTTCAATCAGACAACATGACGACTGTTGCGTACATCAACCATCAGGGGGGAACAAGGAGTTCCCTGGCGATGGAAGAAGTGACCAAAATCATTCAATGGGCGGAGACTCACTCCTGCCACTTGTCTGCAATCCACATCCCAGGAGTGGAAAATTGGGAAGCGGATTTTCTGAGTCGTCAGACATTTCATCCGGGGGAGTGGGAACTCCATCCGGAAATCTTTGCCCAAATTACTCAATTGTGGGGCATTCCAGACATGGATCTGATGGCCTCTCGTCAGAACTTCAAGGTTCCTTGCTACGGGTCCAGATCCAGGGATCCCAAGGCGACTCTAGTAGATGCACTAGTAGCACCTTGGACCTTCAGACTAGCTTATGTATTCCCGCCGTTTCCTCTCATCCCCAGGCTGGTAGCCAGGATCAATCAGGAGAGGGCATCGGTGATCTTGATAGCTCCTGCGTGGCCACGCAGGACTTGGTATGCAGACCTGGTGAATATGTCATCGGCTCCACCATGGAAGCTACCTTTGAGACGAGACCTTCTTGTTCAAGGTCCGTTCGAACATCCGAATCTGGTCTCACTCCAACTGACTGCTTGGAGATTGAACGCTTGATCTTATCAAAGCGAGGGTTCTCAGATTCTGTCATTGATACTCTTGTTCAGGCCAGAAAGCCTGTAACTAGAAAAATCTACCACAAAATATGGAAAAAATATATCTGTTGGTGTGAATCTAAAGGATTCCCTTGGGACAAGGTAAAAATTCCTAAGATTCTATCCTTTCTTCAAGAAGGTTTGGAGAAAGGATTATCTGCAAGTTCTTTGAAGGGACAGATTTCTGCCTTGTCTGTGTTACTTCACAAAAAGCTGGCAGCTGTGCCAGATGTTCAAGCCTTTGTTCAGGCTCTGGTTAGAATCAAGCCTGTTTACAAACATTTGACTCCTCCTTGGAGTCTCAATTTAGTTCTTTCAGTTCTTCAGGGGGTTCCGTTTGAACCCTTACATTCCGTTGATATTGTTATTATCTTGGAAAGTCTTGTTTTTGGTTGCAATTTCTTCTGCTAGAAGAGTTTCAGAATTATCTGCTCTGCAGTGTTCTCCTCCTTATCTGGTGTTCCATGCAGATAAGGTGGTTTTACGTACTAAACCTGGTTTTCTTCCGAAAGTTGTTTCTAACAAAAAAATTAACCAGGAGATAGTCGTGCCTTCTTTGTGTCCGAATCCAGTTTCAAAGAAGGAACGTTTGTTGCACAATTTGGATGTAGTTCGTGCTCTAAAATTCTATTTAGATGCTACAAAGGATTTTAGACAAACATCTTCTTTGTTTGTTGTTTATTCTGGTAAAAGGAGAGGTCAAAAAGCAACTTCTACCTCTCTCTCTTTTTGGATTAAAAGCATCATCAGATTGGCTTACGAGACTGCCGGACGGCAGCCTCCTGAAAGAATCACAGCTCATTCTACTAGGGCTGTGGCTTCCACATGGGCCTTCAAGAACGAGGCTTCTGTTGATCAGATATGTAAGGCAGCGACTTGGTCTTCACTGCACACTTTTACTAAATTTTACAAATTTGATACTTTTGCTTCTTCTGAGGCTATTTTTGGGAGAAAGGTTTTGCAAGCTGTGGTGCCTTCCATCTAGGTGACCTGATTTGCTCCCTCCCTTCATCCGTGTCCTAAAGCTTTGGTATTGGTTCCCACAAGTAAGGATGACGCCGTGGACCGGACACACCTATGTTGGAGAAAACAGAATTTATGTTTAACTGATAAATTACTTTCTCCAACGGTGTGTCCGGTCCACGGCCCGCCCTGGTTTTTTAATCAGGTCTGATAATTTATTTTCTTTAACTACAGTCACCACGGTATCATATGATTTCTCCTATGCAAATATTCCTCCTTTACGTCGGTCGAATGACTGGGGAAGGCGGAGCCTAGGAGGGATCATGTGACCAGCTTTGCTGGGCTCTTTGCCATTTCCTGTTGGGGAGGAGAATATCCCACAAGTAAGGATGACGCCGTGGACCGGACACACCGTTGGAGAAAGTAATTTATCAGGTAAACATAAATTCTGTTTTTCTCCTGTTAAGTGTAGTCAGTCCACGGGTCATCCATTACTTATGGGATTATATCTCCTCCCTAACAGGAAGTGCAAGAGGATCACCCAAGCAGAGCTGCTATATAGCTCCTCCCCTCTACGTCATACCCAGTCATTCTCTTGTACCTAACTAATAGATAGGACGTGTGAGAGGACTCTGGTTGTTAAACTTAGTTTTTATTTCTTCAATCAAAAGTTTGTTATTTTAAACGGCACCGGAGTGTGTTGTTTCTTCTCAGGCAGCATTAGAAGAAGAATCTACCTGAGTTTGTCTATGATCTTAGCGGTCGTAACTAAGATCCACTTGCTGTTCTCGGCCATTCTGAGGAGTGAGGTAACTTCAGAACAGGGGATAGCAGGCAGGGTTCACCTGCAAGGAGGTATGTTGCAGTATATTATTTTCTAAGGAATGGAATTGACTGAGAAAGTACTGCTAATACCGATGTAATGTAAGTGCAGCCTTAAATGCAGTAGTAGCGACTGGTATCAGGCTGATATGTATGTATGTATACTCTGAGGTATTTCTGGGGAATGGAATTTCACTAAGAAAATACTGTCTATATTTAAGTAATATTTGAGCCTGCACTGCAGTGAAAGCGACTAGCAGCAGGCTTATTAATAACATTTCATAATTTCATTTTTAAAACGTTTACTGGCATGTTAATCGTTTTTTCTGAGGTACTTGGTGATAAAACTTTAGGGGCATGATTTCTACCACATGGCTGTCGTTTGTTTCTGAATAAAATCAGTTTACTGAGCTTCCCCACTGTTGTAATATGAGTGGGAGGGGCCTATTTTAGCGCTTTATTGCGCAGTAAAAATTTAGTCACAGTCTTCCTATTTCTTCCTCCATGATCCAGGACGTCTCTACAGAGCTCAGGGGTCTCCAAAACTAGTTTTGAGGGAGGTAATCACTCACAGCAGACTTGTGATAGTGTGTTTTGACTGTGATAAAAACGTTAATATTAAATTGTTATCCGTTTTTTGGGTATTAAGGAGTTAATCATCCATTTGCTGGTGGGTGCAATCCTTTGCTAACTTAATACATTTACTGTGAAAAATTGGTTGCTATAACTATTTTGGTTCATTGTTATTTCAACTGTGACAGTTTTTTGTGCTTCTTAAAGGCACAGTAGCGTTTTTTATATTGCTTGTAAATTTATTTAGAAAAGTATTTCCAAGCTTGCTAGTCTCATTGCTAGTCTGTTTAAACATGTCTGACACAGATGAATCTCTTTGTTCACTATGTTTAAAGGCCAATGTGGAGCCCAATAGAAATTTGTGTACTAATTGCATTGATGCTACTTTAAATAAAAGCCAATCTGTACATGTAAAGAAATTATCACCAGACAACGAGGGGGAAGTTATGCCGTCTAACTCTCCTCACGTGTCAGTACCTTCGCCTCCCACTCAGGAGGTGCGTGATATTGTGGCGCCAAGTACATCAGGGCGGCCCATACAAATCACTTTGCAAGACATGGCTAATGTTATGACTGAAGTACTATCTAAATTGCCAGAATTTAGGGGTAAACGCGATCACTCTGGGGTAAGAACAGAGTGCGCTGATAATAATAGAGCCATGTCTGATACTGCGTCACAATTTGCAGAACATGAGGACGGAGAGCTTCATTCTGTGGGTGACGGATCTGATCCAAGTAAACTGGATTCAGACATTTCAAATTTTAAATTTAAGCTTGAGAACCTCCGTGTATTACTAGGGGAGGTATTAGCGGCTCTGAATGATTGTAACACGGTTGCAATTCCAGAGAAAGTATGTAGGCTGGATAAATATTTTGCGGTACCGGCGTGTACTGACGTTTTTCCTATACCTAAAAGGCTTACAGAAATTAACAAGGAGTGGGATAGACCCGGTGTGCCTTTTTCACCCCCTCCTATATTTAGAAAAATGTTTCCAATAGACGCCACCACACGGGACTTATGGCAGACGGTCCCTAAGGTGGAGGGAGCAGTTTCTACTCTGGCTAAGCGCACCACTATCCCGGTGGAGGATAGCTGTGCTTTTTCAGATCCAATGGATAAAAAGTTAGAGGGTTACCTTAAGAAAATGTTTGTTCAACAAGGTTTTATATTACAACCCCTTGCATGCATTGCGCCTGTCACGGCTGCGGCGGCATTCTGGTTTGAGTCTCTGGAAGAGACCCTTAGCACAGCTCCATTGGATGAGATTATAGACAAGCTTAAAGTCCTTAAGCTAGCTAATTCATTTATTTCTGATGCCGTAGTACACTTAACTAAACTTACGGCTAAGAACTCCGGATTCGCCATTCAAGCGCGTAGAGCGCTGTGGCTTAAATCCTGGTCAGCTGATGTGACTTCTAAATCTAAATTGCTTAACATTCCTTTCAAAGGGCAGACATTATTCGGGCCTAGTTTGAAAGAAATTATCGCTGTCATTACTGGAGGTAAGGGCCATGCCCTGCCTCAAGACAGGGTCAAACCAAGGGCTAAACAGTCTAATTTTCGTGCCTTTCGTAACTTCAAGGCAGGAGCAGCATCAACTTCCTCCGCTCCAAGACAGGAAGGAACTGTTACTCGCTACAGACAGGGCTGGAAACCTAACCAGTCCTGGAACAAGGGCAAGCAGGCCAGAAAACCTGCTGCTGCCCCTAAGACAGCATGAAGTGAGGGCCCCCGATCCGGAAACGGATCTAGTGGGGGGCAGACTTTCTCTCTTCGCCCAGGCTTGGGCAAGAGATGTCCAGGATCCCTGGGCGTTAGAGATCATATCTCAGGGATATCTTCTGGACTTCAAAGCTTCTCCTCCAAAAGGGAGATTTCATCTTTCAAGGTTGTCAGCAAACCAGATAAAGAAAGAGGCGTTTCTACGCTGTGTACAAGACCTCTTACTAATGGGAGTGATCCACCCAGTTCCGCGGTCGGAACACGGACAAGGGTTTTACTCAAATCTGTTTGTGGTTCCCAAAAAAGAGAGAACCTTCAGACCAATCTTGGACTTAAAGATCCTAAACAAATTCCTAAGAGTTCCATCGTTCAAAATGGAAACTATTCGGACCATCTTACCTATGATCCAAGAGGGTCAGTACATGACCACAGTGGATTTAAAGGATGCCTACCTTCACATAACGATTCACAAGGATCATTACCGGTATCTAAGGTTTGCCTTCCTAAACAGGCATTACCAGTTTGTAGCTCTTCCCTTCGGGTTAGCTACAGCTCCAAGAATCTTTACAAAGGTTCTGGGCTCTCTTCTGGCGGTACTAAGACCACGAGGAATAGCGGTGGCTCCGTACCTAGACGACATTCTGATACAAGCGTTAAGTTTCCAAACTGCCAAGTCTCATACAGAGTTAGTTCTGGCATTTCTAAGGTCGCATGGGTGGAAGGTGAACGTAGAAAAGAGTTCTCTATTGCCACTCACAAGAGTTCCCTTCTTAGGAACTCTTATAGATTCTGTAGAAATGAAAATTTACCTGACAGAGGACAGGTTATCAAAACGTCTAAATGCTTGCCGTGTCCTTCATTCCATTCAACACCCGTCAGTGGCTCAATGCATGGAGGTAATCGGCTTAATGGTAGCGGCAATGGACATAGTACCTTTTGCACACCTGCATCTCAGACCGCTGCAATTGTGCATGCTAAGTCAGTGGAATGGGGATTACTCAGATTTGTCCCCTATGCTAAATCTGGATCAAGAGACCAGAGATTCTCTTCTATGGTGGCTTTCTCGGCCACATCTGTCCAGGGGGATGCCCTTCCGCAGGCCAGATTGGACGATTGTAACAGACGCCAGCCTGCTAGGTTGGGGCGCAGTCTGGAATTCCCTGAAGGCTCAGGGATCATGGACTCAGGAGGAGAGACTCCTTCCAATAAACATTCTGGAATTAAGAGCAGTTTTCAATGCTCTTCTGGCTTGGCCTCAGTTAGCAACTCTGAGGTTCATCAGGTTTCAGTTGGACAACATCACGACTGTGGCTTACATCAACCATCAGGGAGGGACAAGGAGTTCACTAGCGATGATGGAAGTCTCAAAGATAATTCGCTGGGCAGAGTCTCACTCTTGCCACCTGTCAGCGATCCACATCCCAGGCGTGGAGAACTGGGAGGCGGATTTCCTAAGTCGCCAGACTTTTCATCCGGGGGAGTGGGAACTTCATCCGGAGGTGTTTGCCCAACTGCTTCATCATTGGGGCAAACCAGATCTGGATCTCATGGCGTCTCGCCAGAACGCCAAGCTTCCTTGTTACGGATCCAGGTCCAGGGACCCGGGAGCGGTACTGATAGATGCTCTGACAGCACCTTGGGTCTTCAACATGGCTTATGTGTTTCCACCCTTCCCGATGCTTCCTCGATTGATTGCCAGGATCAAACAGGAGAGAGCATCGATGATTCTAATAGCGCCTGCGTGGCCACGCAGGACCTGGTATGCAGATCTAGTGGACATGTCGTCCTGTCCACCATGGTCTCTGCCTCTGAGACAGGACCTTCTGATTCAGGGTCCTTTCAAACATCCAAATCTAATTACTCTGAGGCTGACTGCATGGAGATTGAACGCTTGATTCTATCAAAGCGGGGATTCTCGGAGTCAGTGATTGATACCTTAATACAGGCTAGGAAACCTGTTACCAGGAAAATTTACCATAAAATATGGTGTAAATACTTATATTGGTGCGAATCCAAGAGTTACTCATGGAGTAAGGTTAGGATTCCTAGGATATTGTCTTTTCTACAAGAAGGTTTAGAAAAGGGTTTATCTGCTAGTTCGTTAAAGGGACAGATCTCAGCTCTGTCTATCCTTTTACACAAACGTCTGTCAGAAGTTCCAGACGTTCAGGCTTTTTGTCAGGCTTTGGCTAGGATTAAGCCTGTGTTTAAGACTGTTGCTCTGCCGTGGAGCTTAAACTTAGTTCTTAACGTTCTGCAAGGTGTTCCGTTTGAACCCCTTCATTCCATTGATATCAAGCTGTTATCTTGGAAAGTTCTGTTTTTAATGGCTATTTCCTCGGCTCGAAGAGTCTCTGAGTTATCGGCCTTACATTGTGATTCTCCTTATCTGATTTTTCATTCAGACAAGGTAGTTCTGCGTACTAAACCTGGGTTCTTACCTAAGGTAGTCACTAACAAGAATATCAATCAAGAGATTGTTGTTCAATCATTGTGCCCTAACCCTTCTTCAAAGAAGGAACGACTTCTGCACAATCTGGACGTCGTCCGTGCCCTGAAATTTTATTTGCAGGCAACTAAGGATTTTCGTCAAACTTCTTCCCTGTTTGTCGTTTATTCTGGACAGAGGAGAGGTCAAAAAGCCTCGGCTACCTCTCTCTCTTTTTGGCTTCGTAGCATAATACGTTTAGCCTATGAGACTGCTGGACAGCAGCCTCCTGAAAGGATTACAGCTCATTCTACTAGAGCTGTGGCTTCCACTTGAGCCTTTAAGAATGAGGCCTCTGTTGAACAGATTTGCAAGGCTGCAACTTGGTCTTCACTTCACACTTTTTCCAAATTTTACAAATTTGACACTTTTGCTTCTTCGGAGGCTGTTTTTGGGAGAAAGGTTCTACAGGCAGTGGTTCCTTCCGTGTAAAGATCCTGCCTGTCCCTCCCGTCATCCTTGTACTTTTAGCTTTGGTATTGGTATCCCATAAGTAATGGATGACCCGTGGACTGACTACACTTAACAGGAGAAAACATAATTTATGCTTACCTGATAAATTCCTTTCTCCTGTAGTGTAGTCAGTCCACGGCCCGCCCTGTTTTTTACGGCAGGTCTAAATTTTAAATTAAACTCCAGTCACCACTGCACCCTATAGTTTCTCCTTTCTCGTTTGGTTTCGGTCGAATGACTGGGTATGACATAGAGAGGAGGAGCTATATAGCAGCTCTGCTTGGGTGATCCTCTTGCACTTCCTGTTAGGGAGGAGATATAATCCCATAAGTAATGGATGACCCGTGGACTGACTACACTACAGGAGAAAGGAATTTATCAGGTAAGCATAAATTATGTTTTTTTGCAATTTTATAACTTTTTATTTATAAATGTTACTTTAACTAAGCACAAATTAATAGCATAATCTATACTATAATCACATTTGTAACGCTTCCGTCGGTGTCGCCAATTGCGCACGCATCCTCAAAGGAATGTTGGCTGCACAAGGCAGTCAAAAGAATCCACCTGGATGCAGTTCCCATTCTCTTTCACCACCCTGCCATTTTCGGGAAAGTGACCGCTCACACAAAATAACTAAAAAAAACATGTATCGGCCGCACAAAATAAAAACAAGTAACCGCCCACACGAAGTGTTAACAAACACCTAAACCGTCAACCCCCACATCGCAAAACAATAAAGTAATTAACCCCTAATCCGTATATAACATAATTAAAATATTAACCTCTTAACTGTCAACCACCCACATCGCAATAAACCTAAATTAACCTATTAACCCCTAAACCGCAAACCCCCACATCGCAATAAACCTATTTAACCTATTAACCCCTAAACCGCCTAACACCCACATAACTGATTTAATTATTAAGCCCCCTAACCTAACACCCCCTAAATTAACCCCAATTTACTACTAAATTAAAATTAAAAAAAACTAACATTTAATTACAAAACACCTCCTAATCTAAACTACCAATAGCTCTTAAAAGGGCCTTTTGTAGGGCATTGCCCTAATTTTAAACAGCTCTTTAACCTCTAAAAAATACTAAGTCCCCCCCCCCCCCAAGAGTAAACCCCCCCCCCCCCCAAAAAAAAAATCTAACACTAAAAAAAATCAGCACTTTTTCAAGCCCAAAAAAACACCCAAAATTTTAAATAAAGCTTAAACCTAAGCCCCAAATAGGTACTCGCTGTTTCTGAAGTCCTGCGGAGGTCTTCTTCCAGGCGGCTCCATCATCTATCTTCATCCGGAGCGAAGGCGGTGAGGAGCCGTCTTCCCGATCTCTGGATCCTCAGCGTCGTGGAGGCTTCTCTTCATGCGATCGTTCGTCGCACACTGAAGATTGAATGCAAGGTACCCCATATTTATTGCCGCCAATGAGGATCCACGCGTCGGAAGACGTCGCCGTTGAGGACCACCACTGAGGATCCACAGCTCCGCACTTTCGCTCCGCATGAAGATAGAAGATGATGGTACTGCTTGGCAGAAGACCTTCACCGTACTTCATGAACGGTGAGTACCTATTTGGGGCTTAGTGTTTAAGGATTTTTTTTTTTCTTCTTTAAGATTAGGGATTTAATGGGCTGAAAAAGAGCCGATTGCCCTTTTAAGGGCAATGCCCATACAAATGCCCCTTTAGGGGCAATGGGTAGTTTAGGTTTTTTTTAGTGTTAGTTTTTTTTATTTTGGGGGGTTTGGTGGGTGGGGGATTTTTACTGTTAGGGGGTAATTAGTAATAATTGTTTAGGTAGAAGAGCCCTTTTAAGGGCTATTGGTAGTTTAGTATTAGATTAGATGGTGTTTTTATTTTGGGGGGGATTTTTTATTTTTATAGGGTTATTAGTTTAGGTTGTTTGTTTTTTTTTTTTGGATAGCTTTGTTTTTATTTTATTTCAGTAATTTTAAATGTTTTGTAATTTTAGCTTTGAGGGTTGTAGTTTTTTTTTTTTAAATATATATATATATTTTTTTTTTAAATAGACTGCCCTCTGGGAAGGCTTATCGCCTAGTTTAACATAAATGTATGTGATATTTTGTGCAACCAACAGAAAAAAAATGTAGTACTAGCTTAAATTTTAGCTGGGTGGTCAGTTAAATAAGCCAGTTGGTTTGCCCATTAAAGGGACAGTATACACTAATTTTCATATAACTGCATATAATAGACTACTTTAAAGAATAAGATGCACAGATACTGATATAAAAATCCAGTATAAAACCGTTTTAAAACTTAGAAGCTCTCAGTTTAGCTCTGTTGAAAAGATAGCTGGAAAGATCACTGCAAGTGGGAAATAAGAGGGGCTCCCCCTTGTTTTGCATATGAAAAGACCCTTTACACAAACTGGAGCAAGCTGGAGTAGGTAGCTGACTGTATTCTCATAAAACTTTGGGGCTTGGTTAGGAGTCTGAAAATCAGAGCAATGTTATTTAAAAATAAGCAAAACTATACATTTAAAAAAAAAAAAACTTTATGGGCTTTATAGATCTACAAAACATTTATGCAAAGAAAAAATGAGTGTATAATGTCCCTTTAAATAGGCCCCTGTGGATAACACTGTTAATACTACTGTATAAGTAGTGTTACTACTTTTTTATTTTAAAATTAAAATCTAGGCACTATTTTTGCACTTTGTCTAAATTAAATAAAGTAATTTCCAGGCTACCCAGAACCTCACACCAGTGCTCATAACAAACCCTTTGGTTGCAGGAAGAGTACACCCATTCAGGGGCTTTATTGCTTTGGCAGTTTGCATTAGGGGAGGGATATGGGAGCGAACGTAAAAAACTACATTTTTAAAATGCAGTAAACTGGCCACATAGGTTTATACGGTGTCCCTAGAACCAGACAAATCAATGTATTAAGCGTGTCACTTCATAACATAGTAACATGTGTAACATAGTCATTTGCTTTAGTTACATTGTTTGATTGTTATGCACCACACCGTTCTATCAGCTTTTTTGTTACTGGAAATTACATAAGACTTTATTATTCTAAATCTTCAGTAAAACTCCTGAAGGGCTCATGCCTAAAGCTGCTAACCTGAACCTCCCATCTTGTGCTTGTTTGTCTTGTTACTAGGGTATGTTTTAGGATGCAGGGAGTGTACACGTGAGCTTGTAAACCATGCCTGGGAGTGAAGACACAAGTTAGCATTGAAGTGTAGTCAGGCGTGCTTACATTCTGTATGTGCAACTTGTACTATGACAACTTAAACAAAAGCCTTTTGGTTGCTGAATTATGGTTTAGCTGTATAAGAATATTTCTGCTGTGTAATAAACAGCTGTTTGGTAAAATAGGATTGTTTGTTCTGTAGAAACAAAGTATTCTCCAGGGTTTTGTAAATTAATGGTTTTAGTATTGGTGTACCATTGTATTTATAATGTTTGCGTTAAATTCTAGTTGTCAGTGTTTAAAGAAGTGGTAGTGAGCATCCAATGTTACTTAAATACTGTTAATGCTTTAAGGCTTATTTATAAAACCATATGTCCAAAACTGTGGTATAGTCTTGTTGTGAGATCTTAAATCCCTGCACTGTGTGACAGCTTTAGAAGTCTGTGAAATGGTATTCAGGAAAAAAAGCTTTTCATTTCTCCAACATAGGTGTGTCCGGTCCACGGCGTCATCCTTACTTGTGGGATATTCTCCTCCCCAACAGGAAATGGCAAAGAGCCCAGCAAAGCTGGTCACATGATCCCTCCTAGGCTCCGCCTACCCCAGTCATTCTCTTTGCCGTTGTACAGGCAACATCTCCACGGAGATGGCTTAGAGTTTTTTAGTGTTTAACAAAGGAAAGCAGGCCAGGAAACCTGCCACTGCTACCAAGACAGCATGAAATGCGGGCCCCCGATCCGGGACCGGATCTGGTGGGGGGCAGACTCTCTCTCTTCGCTCAGGCTGGGGCAAGAGATGTTCTGGATCCTTGGGCGCTAGAAATAGTCTCCCAAGGTTATTCTCTGGAGTTCAAGGGGCTTCCTCCAAGGGGGAGGTTCCACAGGTCTCAGTTGTCTTCAGATCACATAAGAAGACAGGCATTCTTACATTGGGTAGAAGACCTGCTAAAAATGGGAGTGATTCATCCTGTTCCATTAGGAGAACAAGGGATGGGGTTCTACTCCAATCTGTTCATAGTTCCCAAAAAAGAGGGAACGTTCAGACCAATCTTAGATCTCAAGATCTTGAACAAGTTTCTCAAGGTTCCATCGTTCAAGATGGAAACCATTCGAACACTCCTTCCTTCCATCCAGGAAGGTCAATTCATGACCAAGGTGGATTTCAAGGATGCGTATCTACATATTCCTATCCACAAGGAACATCATCGGTTCCTAAGGTTTGAATTCCTGGACAAGCATTTCCAGTTCGTGGCGTTTTCTTTCGGATTAGCCACTGCTCCTAGGATTTTCTCATAGGTACTAGGGTCCCTTCTGGCGGTGCTAAGACCAAGGGGCATTGCTGTAGTACCTTACTTGGACGACATTCTGATTCGAGCGTCGTCCCTTCCTCAAGTAAAGGCTCACACGGACATTGTCCTGGCCTTTCTCAGATCTCACGGATGGAAAGTGAACGTGGAAAAGAGTTCTCTATCTCCGTCAACGAGGGTTCCCTTCTTGGGAACTATAATAGACTCCTTAGAAATGAGGATTTTTCTGACAGAAGCCAGAAAAACAAAACTTCTAGACTCTTGTCGGATACTTCATTCCGTTCCTCTTCCTTCCATAGCGCAGTGCATGGAAGTGATAGGTTTGATGGTAGCGGCAATGGACATAGTTCCTTTTGTGCGCATTCATCTAAGACCATTACAACTGTTCATGCTCAGTCAGTGGAATGGGGACTATTCAGACTTGTCTCCAAAGATACAAGTAAATCAGAGGACCAGAGACTCATTCCGTTGGTGGCTGTCCCTGGACAACCTGTCACAAGGGATGACCTTCCGCAGACCAGAGTGGGTCATTGTCACGACCGACGCCAGTCTGATGGGCTGGGGCGCGGTCTGGGGATCCCTGAAAGCTCAGGGTCTTTGGTCTCGGGTAGAATCTCTTCTACCGATAATTATTCTGGAACTGAGAGCGATATTCAATGCTCTCAAAGCTTGGCCTCAGCTAGCGAGGGCCAAGTTCATACATCAACCATCAGGGGGGAACAAGGAGTTCCCTAGCGATGGAAGAAGTGACCAAAATCATTCTATGGGCGGAGTCTCACTCCTGCCACCTGTCTGCTATCCACATCCCAGGAGTGGAAAATTGGGAAGCGGATTTTCTGAGTCGTCAGACATTGCATCCGGGGGAGTGGGAACTCCATCCGGAAATCTTTGCCCAAGTCACTCAACCGTGGGGCATTCCAGACATGGATCTGATGGCCTCTCGTCAGAACTTCAGAGTTCCTTACTACGGGTACAGATCCAGGGATCCCAAGGCGGCTCTAGTGGATGCACTAGTAGCACCTTGGACCTTCAAACTAGCTTATGTGTTCCCGCCGTTTCCTCTCATCCCCAGGCTGGTAGCCAGGATCAATCAGGAGAGGGCGTCGGTGATTTTGATAGCTCCTGCGTGGCCACGCAGGACTTGGTATGCAGATCTGGTGAATATGTCATCGGCTCCACCATGGAAGCTACCTTTGAGACGAGACCTTCTTGTTCTAGGTCCGTTCGACCCACTCCAGCTGACTGCTTGGAGATTGAACGCTTGATCTTATCAAAGCGAGGGTTCTCAGATTCTGTTATTAATACTCTTGTTCAGGCCTGAAAGCCTGTAACCAGAAAAATTACCACATAATTTGGTATATCTGTTGGTGTGAATCTGCAGGATTCCCTTGGGACAAGGTTAAGATTCCTAAGAGTCTATCCTTCCTTCGAGAAGGATTGGAAAAAGGATTATCTGCAAGTTCCTTGATGGGACAGATTTCTGCCTTGTCTGTGTTACTTCACAAAAAGCTGGCAGCTGTGCCAGATGTTCTAGTCTTTGTTCAGGCTCTGGTTAGAATCAAGCCTGTTTACAAAATTTTGACTCCTCCTTGGAGTCTCAACCTAGTTCTTTCAGTTCTTTAGGGGGTTCCGTTTGAACCCTTACATTCCGTTGATATTAAGTTATTATCTTGGAAAGTTTTGTTTTTGGTTGCAATTTCTTCTGCTAGAAGAGTTTCAGAATTATCTGCTCTGCAGTGTTCTTCTCCTTATCTGGTGTTCCATGCAGATAAGGTGGTTTTGCGTACTAAACCTGGTTTTCTTCCAAAAGTTGTTTCTAACAAAAACATTAACCAGGAGATAGTTGTGCCTTCTTTGTGTCCTAATCCAGTTTCAAAGAAGGAACGTTTGTTGCACAACTTGGATGTAGTTCGTGCTCTCAAATTTTACTTAGCAGCTACTAAGGATTTCAGACAAACTTTGTCTTTGTTTGTTGTTTATTCTGGTAAACGGAGAGGTCAAAAAGCAACTTCTACCTCTCTCTCCTTCTGGATTAAAAGCATTATCCGATTGGCTTATGAGACTGCCGGACGGCAGCCTCCTGAAAGAATCACAGCTCACTCCACTAGGGCTGTGGCTTCCACATGGGCCTTCAAGAACGAGGCTTCTGTTGATCAGATATGTAAGGCAGTGACTTGGTCTTCACTGCACACTTTTTCTAAATTTTACAAATTTGATACTTTTGCTTCTTCTGAGGCTATTTTTGGGAGAAAGGTTTTGCAAGCCGTGGTGCCTTCCATTTAGGTGACCTGATTTGCTCCCTCCCTTCATCCGTGTCCTAAAGCTTTGGTATTGGTTCCCACAAGTAAGGATGACGCCGTGGACCGGACACACCTATGTTGGAGAAAACAGAATTTATGTTTACCTGATAAATTACTTTCTCCAACGGTGTGTCCGGTCCACGGCCCGCCCTGGTTTTTTTAATCAGGTCTGATAATTTATTTTCTTTAACTACAGTCACCACGGTAACATATGGTTTCTCCTATGCAAATATTCCTCCTTAACGTCGGTCGAATGACTGGGGTAGGCGGAGCCTAGGAGGGATCATGTGACCAGCTTTGCTGGGCTCTTTGCCATTTCCTGTTGGGGAGGAGAATATCCCACAAGTAAGGATGACGCCGTGGACCGGACACACCGTTGGAGAAAGTAATTTATCAGGTAAACATAAATTCTGTTTTTTAAAAGCTAATGCTCGTTTTAACTGTAACCCTTCTACCTGGCTGCAGACAATTAGTCCCAACAGGCTGCTGTGTGTATTGTGCATTCCAGATATACATTGCAAAAACAATGTTACACCTCTTGCAAACATGGATGTGGGAATGACATCTAGGTTATGATTTCCACCATTTTGTCACCAATTCTTTTGCTTCTGCTTTCA